>NC_137126.1:20082273-20106347 GCF_949319135.1 Squalius cephalus
ACAAATCAAGCAGGCATGACTGAGCTTCCGTTTACCATATTTGATAAAGGACGAAGCATTCAAGTTTTGTTTGCGTGGACTTTTACTGGAGGGACCGAAAAAATCTTCATTTGTGTTTCAAAGAACAACATTAATGACAATTTTCTATTTTAGGTGAACTATCCTTGTAGTGTAAAGTTATTAAACGCACAATATAAAATGGCACTCCTCTAAATACGAAAGGAGTTTGAATGGGAAGTTGTCTCCTGTCTGACGCCAAGCTGGTCCCTCAGGAAGATAAAACTCCCTGTATCATAACCGTTTTCCTCACCTTTGTCCCTGCGAAGCTCATCTTTATTGTCAGCATCTGCGCAGTTGTCAAAGCACCTCTGCAGTGTGTCCACCTGTCTGCAGAGAATGTCCCGGAAGGTCTCCATCTCTGCTAGCTTTTCCCGCAGACTGTATCCCTTCTGTTCAACAGTTTGCAAATGAACATTCAATTGAAACTACATGAGATGTTGCAAGAGCTGGGACTGTGGAGGCAGAGGCTGATTCTCACCTTGAAGGAGGACGCGGAGGTGGTGGAGAGGCCACTGGCGGCAGAGGTGAGGGACAGTAGGGAACCATGGCGGCGGAGACTGCTCTCAGACCCGTAGCCCGACTCAGCCTGCACACAAAAAACAACTAGATAACTTCACACTTGTTTAAAAATAACATTAAATTGAATCATGGGGCAGTGAGGTGTCATGGTCGAAGCTGTGCAGTGAAAAAGACAGAACTGAGACAGACTGAACATTTCTGAGACTTGCAAAGAAATAAAGCAGCTTTTAGGATCAATGCTTAAAATCGCCAGTTATCAAATGATGAATGATAGTTGGATGAGAGTCACATCTGATATTTTATTTAAGACTGAATTACTTGTAGCTTGAAGCTTAAATATGAATTAGTTACTCAGTAGCATCTACCTTATTATTATGAGCTTAGCTTTACCAAAGTAAGATTTGTATATTCACAATTAATTGAATGTATGCAAAATAATTCACAGGAAAGCAGGAGGAACACAGGCGTTCCAAAAATGTTAAAGGAATGAATTATGAAACATCATAAAGTTAAGAATTTATAAATGTTTAGAATGGATAAAAAAAGGGGGAAAAAAGTAGTTCTCAATTCTCAACCCTACTAATTCTAAGGATACGAAAGGATATTTGGAACAATATAAACTACCAGTTGGTAAGCTTTTTTAAATAAGTCTTTTTTGAAATAAGTCTTATGCTCACCTAGGATGCATTTATTTGGTCAAAAATACAGTAAAAACAGTAATATTGTGAAATATTAATACAATTTAAAATAATTGTTTTCTATTTTAATATGTTTTAAAATGGCAAAGCTGAATTTTCAGCATCATTACTCCAGTCTTCAGTGTCACACAGGAATCATTCTTACATGCTGATGTGGTGCTCAAGAAACATTTCTTATTATTATCAATATTGAAAACAGTTGTGCTGCTTTATGTTTTTGTGGAAACCATGATACATTTTTACAGGATTCTTTGATGAAAAGAAATTGAATAGTTCCATTCATCAAAAAAAGTTTAATAGAACAGTATTTATTTGAAATAGAAATCTTTTGTAACATTATAAATGTCTTTCTTTACTGTCACTTTTGATCTATTTATATAAATATAAGTATTATTTCCTAAAATAAATTAATCAGTTAAAAAAAAAAACAATTAAAAAACCTTGCTGACTTAAAACCTTTGAACAATAGTATATAATCTAGCATCATAAAACCTCCAATTCAAATTAATATTGACAATGTTAGAGTTATGTTACATTCACATGTGCAAATGATAATCTTTGATCTATACAAATAGACATGTCTCTTTGAATGACATAGGTATGATACATGGCATGGACACAAGGAACAAAATTGCGGTTGCATGGTTAACTGTACTTCCGTTCTGGCCCGTTACTCCACCTGACAAAGTAACAGAAGCTGAATAAATGAGGAAGAAGGCTGATGCTCAAGGAGAGCGACAACTAAAAATTATAATACAACACGTCGCAGACATCCTCTCCCCATCTCAATCCCACATCAATTTCACGATACTGTAAATACAGTTCCTGGCAGAGCCTTGAAGGAATCCAGGTATAAACTGAAAGTGTGCATGACTGTGCATCCCTCTAAGAAAAGGAAAGTTCTGAATCAGATTTTTTAAGTTCTGATAATAATTAAGCAAGGAGGATGCATTAAATTGATCAAAAGTGACAGTAAAGACATTTATAATGTTACAACAAAACACTTTGAAACATTACAACATTTACAATTTGAAATAAACGTTATTTTTAATTCAAAAATCAAAGAATCAAGGAAAAAAAGGTTTCCACAGAAATATTAAGCAGCACAAAGTTTTAAAACCGATAATCCAGCTTTTCCATCACAGGAATAAATACATTTAAATATAATATAATATAATATAATATAGTAAATTGTAATATATAAAATAAATGCAGCATAACAGATCTTATTTCAAAAACATTTAAAAATCTTACCGACCCCAAACCTTTGAACGATTGTGCAAAAAGTCCCATTAAAGGAGAACTCCGGTCAATTTTAACATTGAGCTCATTTTTTTGTACATTTGGAGTGCTGTCAATACAGAGAACAACGACAAAAATCGGTGTTGCCTACACCGAGTTATTCTATTTTTAAAATTTGCACCCTGTTGACTTCAATGGGGCAAGTACTAAACCTGCTTTTAGCCTCTTAACATCCTTGATGTGTCATTACAAGTGCACAGAAAATGTGAGTGATTCCTTCTGAGTGAACACGAGTGAGTCTGACTGCAGTAGATGTGAAAGAAATGTATAAAAATTATGTTATTTAAGCCAGCGCAAATACCTTTGTTTACATCCTGTTTTTCGGTTGAAGTCCAAAGTAGGTTTAATACCTATGATCACGCGCGTGAACTCGGCAATCGACTACTTTGGACTTCAACCGAAAAACAGGATGTAAACAAAGGTATTTGCGCTGGCTTAAATAACATCATTTTTATACATTTCTTTCACATCTACTGCAGTCAGACTCACTCGTGTTCACTCAGAAGGAATCACTCACATTTTCTGTGCACTTGTAATGACACATCAAGGATGTTAAGAGGCTAAAAGCAGGTTTAGTACTTGCCCCATTGAAGTCAACAGGGTGCAAATTTTAAAAATAGAATAACTCGGTGTAGGCAACACCGATTTTTGTCGTTGTTCTCTGTATTGACAGCACTCCAAATGTACAAAAAAATGAGCTCAATGTTAAAATTGACCGGAGTTCTCCTTTAAGTGCAATTAGTACTCGCATTGGGCTACTCTTTTATTTGGTCAGAAGACACTGTACCAGACAGCAAAAGCCTTCGCTTCAGTCCTTCCATGAGTGCACTGTAAAACTGCTGACACTTGGCTTGTGGAAGATTTAATTAAAGTGCTTTAACTAATAGCCAATGATAGATTGGCAGATTGTTAAATGAAACTATGGATCATCCTTAAAAAAACTGCAACAAAAACAATTTCAGGAAAAGCTGGAATAACCTGCTTCAGTCTTGCTTCGTCCCAATCAATGAATAATGGAAATGATTACTGTAATTGAATTCCCCAGCAAAATCATCTCACTGGTCATGAAAACATGATGAATGGTTGAGTAAGAGTGTAGGATGGTGAAAAGTAGCCTAAATGACATGAGTTAAAATGCTAATGTGCTAAAGCCCACCATTTGCCCATTCCAGCAGCCAAAGCAGGACAAGGCACTGCTGCAGTCCTGAGTACTTGGCCCCAGCATGACCACTACTCTTTTCAGATGCTCCCAAAAGCGCTCCTTCTCAAGGCGGTCACAGAATTCCCAGTTCTTTCTCCAGACACTCCAAGAATTCCCAGTTCTCTATCCGGACACTCCTAGGATTCCAAGTTCTCTCTCTAGACACTCCAAGGATTCTCAGTTTTCTCTTCGACACTCCAAAAATTCCCACTTCCCTTGCTGGACACTCCCAGAATTCCCAGTGCACTGACTGCAGACTATTTCAGCAGCACATGGTCAAGCAGAACGAAGGAGGAGACAAGCGTTCCCAATGATGTGAAGAAATGATGTGAGGTGGGTTTCTGAGGCAGTATAAAACCAGAGAGATTGTGTGTGGGTCTGCAAAGCATGTGGAGGAGAGTGAGAGAGAAAGAGAGAGAGAAAGAGAGATGGCAAATCATACAAAAACTGAAACTCCGAGAGCTGCCGCACACACTCCACTCACCTAACTGCAATAAAACCAACATAAATCATCCAGAATTCCTTCCGTCACTTTGGCCGCATCTAATCCAGAGAATGTGTGAGCATGTGTGTTTAAGGAGATCTCAGATCCTGCTGGGCGTGTGCTCTCGTCTCGGTCTCTTGTGCTGCCCTCCTCATCTCAGCGCTCATCTTAAAGTGGACCAATGCATTTAAGGACTGCACCAACACCTAAAACCACTGAGTTCCAATCAAGCCCCTTTATTTTGGTTCAGAGGTCTTCTTGCTGGGCAGGGCTTTCAAAGCAGCCTCTTCATGCGACTGAATACACTCATGAATTATACATGCAGCTGGACGACTGCGAGCGGAAAACGCCTATCCGCCCCAGCCTGCATCACCCACGCACACACTACACACACACACTCACCTCGATGAACGGAGAGTCGCGATAAACAACGCTGACCTGAGTGCCAACAGCCTCTCTACTAATGTGCTCTTCTGTTAGGGGAATGGTGATTCAAATAGCATTTTTAGATTTGAAGCCGCACAGATCAGAAAGAAGAGGCAGGTCAAAAAAAAACCCTGATTATTCAGGTCAGTTTTTGTTTAGATAAGAGATTTTCGGAAGATTGATTGACACGAGTAAGGCTTTAAATATTGTATTTTATGTGGTATCAACTAACATACAATTATGTGGCTGTGTAAGTCACACAAATGCAGCATCATTTGCACTACGCTGACAAAATCTTTGACACACTAATTCGCTGTAAGTTAATTGCAGAATTCTTGGTAACCAGTGGCATTTGCGGGGGGGCCCGCAAAGTTGATAATGTATTATTATACATGGGCGAAACAGATTTGCAAAACGCTCAGAGCAAGCGCTCTAGAGAATGTCAAATGTTTCCATTTACAATTTGTTTTTGCAGCAGTGAGCAATGTAGCCAATCACAGACATATTAATCTCTCGAATAGTAATCGACTGATATATCACCATGGCCGATATATTGGCCGGCGTTTGGCATTTTTTAAATTGTGTGCAACTGAAGAAAGGGAAAAAGAAATTGGGATGAGAGTTTGAATAAATGATGACTTGTTTTAATTTTAATTTTTGAGTGAATAATTCTCTTTCAAGAGACCAGAAAGGCTCCTGTCTGGAGTTGAAAAAGAGCTTTTTAGTCACATGACAAAACTGCAATAGCACTCTTCACCAGCAGATGACAGAAGTGGTCGTGAGTGTAAAACTGCCAGAGAACATTCGCATTAGATTTCTGCTGTTTGTTTAGTAATGCTTTGAAACAATCTGTATTGTATAAAGCGCTATATAAATAAAGGTGACTTTACTAATATTACAATGTTCCCAAAAGGTCATTTAACAACCAAACTCACTGATAAGTTCTCATAAATCCACAAAGCTTTATGCTTTTATGACCTTCAAAACAAGCAAAGAACTTAATATTGTTTCTCTTACAGACTCTTCTCATCACACAAAAGTCAAACATTATGATACTTCTCAAGAAATCTACCTACTAAATAGCTGCCTGAAAACACTGTACACACACACACCCTTTCCTGGATCAAAACACCATCTGTGTAGTAACAGCTCCACTCCTTTTATTGAGTTCAGCTCCACCGCACATGTGAGAGTCATTCAAATCAGCACATTCCTCAAGACCCTGCCATTGTAAATCGGTCCCATGATACGTCACCGCAAACCAATGCCAGACACAATAAATATCTTGTTTCTCTTCATGCAAAATAATCATAACCAAAGTGTCACTCGGATCGATGAGCTAAAACAATCTCATAGGTTCGTACTTCCCTGGCAAATATGTAAAAAAGTACAGTATGTCGAATGCGTAATGATACAGTAAGCAAACAATAGGTGCTAAGAGAATGTTCGACAAGACACTGTTAGTATGTCGAACATATGCTGTTAGTATGTAATAGGTCAAAGGACAATGCCAGCATGGCAGGTGCAGTATGTGCAGGGATGCATTAGACTACAGTCAAAGGCACATAAGAGTGCATGTGATAAAGAAGAGAAAATATAGTTTAAGCAAACACATGTTAAGTTCTTAGAAATGTATTCTTGTCGGTTTCATTTTGTTTTATAAAATAAACACATGGATGACTCTTAAAAATTGTCTCATGGAGTATTAATTGATAATTAATAAAATGTTCTTTATAAATTCAAATTATTTCCAAATACTTATTTAAAAATGTATATTTTAAAGAATTAATTTATAAACACACAAAAAAATTGTTTAGGGAGTCATAGCACACAACATCTTTTACAACTTGAACTAACCTTTCCTGATTAAACTGATTAATAGTAATAAAGGATTATGCTAACTACTTACTTTCTTATTTCATTCTTTTGAGGTTTTTTTCTTTATTACAATATCAGGACAGTTGTGTCACCCTGACATCTTGAATTTTTTCAACAACAACAACAAAAAATAATAATAATTTGATTTCAGAAGTTAAAACCTTGCTCAAAGTCAAGGTTTATCCAAGTATATATGTGTGAATTGCATTTGAATAAATTAACAGATATGCCAAAAATAAGCATCACGTCATTGATCTACCACACCTGCATACTTAACTTAATTAATAACTGAACTTAATTAATTCAGTACATATTATGAAAAACACAAATTTTAATTAAAACCGAATCCTCTAGAAGGGACTCAAATGACAGCACAAGGAAATGCTAGCCAAAAAAAGAGAAAGAAAAAAGGCATGCAGGACACATTCCACTGCACAGTGCCTCAAACACCCTCCATTCCTCAACAAAGGAAGTAAAACACCCATTCAGGTTCTGCAACACAAACATGATCACTCACTATCAGGAAGACACTGGAGCGGTTTATCTTGCTGCTTCTGAGGGACTCACCTTGTGAAGTTCGATGGTATCGATCCACTGCTGCCGGAGCAAAGGATGTTCAGCCCTCAGGTACCAGATGCTGTCGTTCACACTGATGTCAAACCGGCATTCATCAAACTCATGTGGCTGAAAGAGAAAGCATCAAAAACAAGAACAGATCACAACAATGAACATGTTTGGATTAAACATGGGCCATAAACCTTCCATTCTCTCTGCCATTGTTTTTGGAGCGCCTTTTCCTGCTGTTCCTGATAGACAACTCGCTTTGCCACCACATCATATATTTGCATTAACTGAATAGGTCAGTAGACCTCAAACATTTTCAGACCACTTTAACAGTAAAACAAAAACTGCTAGCTACTAGCTACCTCAAAACAAGCTTTAATTAGTGCACAAATGATCCATAAAGTAGAACTTTACCAATCCATTCTTTTGCCAGACTGTCATTTTGTTCTTAGTTTTAGCTAATGAACCTAAATGAGCCAACAATTCAAGGTTTAACTGCTAATACGTTGCACTGAACACTTACGTACAATGACATCTGACTGTCAGTTCCATTATTGAAGACAACTGAAACACTAGCACAAATTAATATCAACCCAAACCCTGAGTGGTTTGTACAACAGCTCTTATCATCAGACAGTGCACTGATCCAGGCCAGAGCAGGGCTGCCAAATTCAATCAGTGCTCGAGGAACATCTGTTCACATCAGATCATCTCTGTTTTCTCCTTCTACCAAAAAACACACCGAAATCAACAGAACGCAGACAATTTCAGAGGGGACTCTGGGACCAGACCGGCTTCAAAGACTTCCAGGGTTTCACAATCAGTTTGTAGAGATTCATGCGGCCAGAAGATCAAACCTGGGTTCTACAACAATCTTTTGAGATCTTGACCTCCATCCAAACAGCCCATGATCTTTAACAGTGGCCCTTCAGACAGGTTCCCTTTTTCCAGACCAAAGAACATCCCCTAATAAATAACATAAAGCCATCTGGGCCATGAGCATTGTGAATCTAATCTTCTTTTTTTACACATGCCCATTTTATTGGAACAGGCAAAGCGAGAACTACTCACCCTTTTCACAATGCAATATGTGATATGCACTGTCCGTCTCAGGACGTTCCTGCGGTTCTGCTCACCCTGTTCTAATCCTCAAGATTATTCGATTCACTCAATACCAGAACAATGTAGCAATAGTGCGTCAACCTAAATACATATTACAATGCAGCTTTGTTGGACATTTCCTTGTAGCCTTACTGCCGAGACATCTGCACTTGAACGACCTGCACAACACGCAACAGTCCAGCTCATAGACATACAGCAATATAAAGTACAGCAATATTAAAACAACTTTTTTATTTATTTAAACAAGATTGGGATAAAGGCTAGATCATTTTAACTCCATGTTTACTTTACTTTTATGGGAATACATTAAATAAATTGCTTTGGGCAGAAAATATGATCTTTCTGACAACAAACAATTGAAATTCATCTGTTTGTATAGAACACAACCTCTGATAAGTCAAATCACATATCCAAAGCAGCTTCATAGTAATAAATGGGAAAATAAATTAATGTTACAAATTTCATCAATTATGAAATTACTTTAATGTCAGCCATTAAGCAGCTCTACAGTAGACAATGGTGTCATTATTCAGCTCAAGACAGTGAATTCAATGTTGGTTCAATTTAGTTCAATAACAGTGGCAATGTTGAAAAGTAAATGATTGCAGTTATATTTGAGATAACCGCAACAATTGTGCAGTTTGAATTTCCATCACATTTTGCCAAAGAATATAAAAAAAAGCACTGTTGTAAAGTAGGTTTGTGTGTTAAATCAGACTGCATTATATTATATTACATTATATTATATTTTAATATTATTGTATTCATTTTCACAGCTTTAAAGTAAATAATATGGGCCTATTTTAATATTTTTTTTTATTATTATATTATATACGATTTCAATTAGGGTTACACTGGAACTGTAAGTGACATGAACGAAACAGAAATAAACCGTTATTCACAATTTACTGTATGACAACTAATTCTCAGCACAAAATTCATGATTGTGACAGGCCTTGTCAACATAATTAATATGAAACAAATTATTGATGTCTTTTAAGGCCCATGGTAATGATATTTCCATAAAGTAGTCAGGTATAGTCTTAAAGGATGTTTAGTATGGATCATACTAGGATGTGTCTGTCCAAATCAAGCAGAGAAGTACCCTTGTACTTTCTACTCAACTTCATGTTCTGCTTTGTCCACCCTCAGGCTGTTCAAGAGAAACCCAAACCCCCAAAACAAGTTTGACAGCTTCCCACTGGCAATAGCAGATGGAGGATGAACACTGCATGACGAACAGGAAGCATTACTGCTCATACATTTTCAGACTGTAGTACATATCAGCTCTTTGCCATTCATATCACTGCCAAGTCAAGATAAGCCTTTGATAATCATAGAGTAAACATAACAGGATGATCTTCAGATCAGCCTTACCGTGATGACAGCCTTGCTGAGACAGACGGACCCTCTACAGCCGTATTCCTTCTCATCTGCTGACCTGTAGTAACTTAGAATATTGCCTTTCAGCGCAATCCAGCGGTCCTGCCATCCATGAATGTAGTTAGTCCACTGTAGACAAACAAAGAGTTTAACATACTTGATATCACATGGCTTATTGTTATCACCACATGACTCCACGACTACACACTTGCATCATAAAGATTAAACCTCCATGAAGGTTCAAGGCTTCAAAGTTCAGGAGTTGACTTTCAGTGTTGGGAAAATTACTTTTGAATGCATTACAATATTGCTTAAAATATTTAAAATAGGGCTGTCAAACGATTAATCGCGATTAATCGCATCCAAAATAAAAGTTTGTGTTTACGTAATATATGTGTGTGTATGGAGTATAATTATTTTCTATATATAAATACACACACATGCATATATATTTAAGAAAAATGTGTTATTTATATATAAAATATTTATATATAATATAAATGATATATAATATAAATATATATACACAGTATACATGCAAATATTTCTTAAATATATACATGCATGTGTGTGTATTTATATATAGAAAATAATTATACACCGTACACACACATATATTATGTAAAAACAAACTTTTATTTTGGATGCGATTAATCGCGATTAATCGTTTGACAGCCCTAATTTAAAATAGTAGGCCTAACTAATTGTTACTTCTTAGTTACTTTTTATGGAAAGTAATTCAAGTGGACTGGGCTTGCTTGTTTGTTTTTAATTTAAAACAATAAAAAAAAAAAAATCTATTTTTGACATATGTAAAGATGTAACAACCAAAGTGAAATGAATAAGTCTCAGGTTGAAGTAAATGCAAATTCAAGCCAGTAGTGTGTGCAGCTCAAACAAAAATTTCAGCTGCGCTGCCATTCGGGATCACAGAAGAATAGGACACAGGAGAAGAAAGTTCAACACTCTTACTTCAGCAATAATACAAAAAAACAAAAACACAAATGTGAGTTTTATCTAAAGAACTTTTTGCTTATTCATACGTTTGAATTGGATCCTCGATGGTCAGCAGCAAAGACATTGCTTAATAAAGTGAGATTATACAAAGTATATTTGTGTACTTTAACATATTTAGGCCTAATTATTGCCGGTTTGTATAATATTCCGAGTTTGCATTTGACTGTTTTTATTTATTTTGAGGAATTATGAATCTGTTCTTGTGCAAGTGAGATGAGTAAATGCATGCTCACATTTAGTCTAGAACTAGAATAACCATCATGTTTAGACAGTGCACACAACGCCTTTGCACCCCGTTTCTCTCAACACGGAGACAAGAGAACTGTCAGTAAATGGAAGTACAAAGTAACTTGCACGACTTATTTGCAAAAGTAACTACGGTATTTTGTTGTAAATTTAAAAGTAATGTGTTACTTAGTCTTGCATAGCCAGACATTCAGACTGACAGCAGAAGGTTTGGACTCCATAGCAAGGACCACCCAGAGGCCGTCTGATTGACATGTAACGCAAACAATCACAGTTAATTTCGTTCCGCATGTTTAGGGGTGTGAAAATGTAATGTCGATTTCCCTACAAAAACAGACCTGTGTGTAAAACTCTTGGATGTATTTTAAAGAGTCTATGCCACAAACTTTACATACTACACACTTAAGCGCTCATTGTCACAGTTGAAAACAGTAACAGCTTTCTTTTTCCATGAGGGGGTTTGACGCCACGGCATCTTTGTTTCCAGCCGGACCGTTAAAGAACGCGACACACACGTCTTCCTGTAGAATTCAACCAATCAGATGACAACTTAGTTTCCAATTTTGTGTGCCATATGCATCAGACATTCAGTCAATGTTTCGTGGGCATGACGTGTAAGGCTGTGACTATGGCTGCATCCGAAATCGCATACTTCCCTACTATGTAGTAGACGAAAAACAGTATGTAACAAAAGAAGTATGTCATTCTACATACTTCATAATATTCATAAAAGAGTAGGCAAAAAGTACCCTGATGACCTACTACTTTCCTGGCGGTTGCTGAATGGAGGTGAAGCGACGCAACTGACGCTGGAAGGTCACATGATAATGACAACATGGTAGATGTAGTGCAATGTACACATTCATACTATATAGAATGTACTTTTTTTAGTGGTCGTTAAGTAATTATTCAAAATAAGTACTCAAGAGAGTATGCGATTAATGTGTTTAGTTACTTGAAAAAAAGTAACTGATCCTTTTACGTAACTCACGTTACTTGTAATGAATTACCCCCAATAATGGTGACTTAGCCTATTTACGTTATTCAACACTGGTGACTTGCATTTAAACTACAACCTTTGAATGGGTTGATTCAGTAGCCTATAATTTTTTTTAACACAACTTATAGGTGCCATGTGTACTAACTCTTTCAAATAGATATGTAAAAGTGTAATATAGTTATAAAAATAAAATATAAAATAAAATATTCCCCAAGATGCCAAGTCTCTTTGCTAATGACTGCTGTATTGTTGACACTAACTCAAACACAAAAGAAAAATGTATGTCACTGCATGCTCTAAAAACATTCCAACATTCCTTGAAACACCAAATAAAACATTAGCAAAAGTCAATTACAACCTAAATATAAATTGCATTTGCAATAAACGCTTCTAAATTGAATAAAAATGAATTATGTGTGTTTTATCAAGTCAATTATTCCTCTGTTTATTTTCCTATTATAACAATTAGTATATTTATTTTTAATTTCTGCAGATTTTTGTCCCAAATACACTTGTTGGAGTTGGACATGTCTGAAAGCGATGATACGAGTTATTGGCTCAAAAACCGTTCGAACCGATTCAGTCCAGAACGATTGTCACAAAACCGGTTCACCTGTTTCATTGAAAAGATTATTTTCAAAAGAACGTGTCGTTTCGGAATCGGACATAGTTTATGTTACTGATAGCATTGGTGGGGTAGATTAGAAGAACATGCGCAATCAAAAAAAAAAAAAAAAAAACGATCAAAAAGCTGCAACGTTTCAGCGACTTTAAACAAACGAAAGTAACGTTAACTCACTTAACGTCAACAACACCAAGTCTAATAAGTGTTAAACACTAATAAAAGTTGTAAAAACTGTAATGTTTTACAGTAATCTAGGTTACCTTGCTGAGCGTGCCGCCGAGCTCGTCTAGCAGCTCTGACTCCGGGTCCAAATCCTCATCTGAACCCGACGAACTGCAGTCCGACATCAGGAAAGATTAAGAAAAAAAGTCCGCGATCGTCCAGCTTTTAATTTGAACTAGACTGTGCTACAAATTAAACAGAAACAACATCAATACTAGCTCTGAAATCGCTTAAGGTCTGATGTAAAAAGTGCCAGGTGTGAAAGCAGCCCATCCTACTCCAGTATTAAACATCTGATCAAAATAAATGACGACATGCAGCGACGAGTTCAATATATGGCTGGAGTTTGTGTCTTCACGGCCACACTTGATCCTTACTCCAAGAGAATCACGTGACCAGTGTTGCAATAGAATTTTACCATCAATACTGCACGTCTCCAGCAGAAATACACTGCTAAGGTCAGTCTTCTGTCGCCTGTACACACGTCTTCGTTTGTCTTCAGGGTTTTTAAAGTTTTGGCTTTTTAATATGCCCCTATCGGTAGTACGAAGTATTACATAAACCATGTTTCATCTCTTCCACTTGTTTACTCCAGGGGTCTGTCAAAACTTATCAGAAAACACGTACAAAAACAAAAAGAGTAACTTGTTACCCAATTATTATGTTTTTGGGCATGGTACCATGTTAATTTCATGGTAGGCCTATTCTTTGAAGTAACTCGGAGTTCCATGTAAATACGATGGTTTATGAATAATATTATTATATAATACAATGGTGTGAATATCATTTGTTGGCTGTGGAACACCAGCAAGATAAAATTGAGATTAAGATTTAATTATTTTTCTGAATTGTGCAGCACTTTGTGTCAACTTCTGTTGCTTTTTAATTAATTGGACATGACTTGGTCCTTAAAGCCAGCATGAAACAGAAGTTGCAATAGTCTTTTCTTCCCTATTGTGACAGTGAAACCAAAGGCTTTTTAAACAATAATGTAGGGTGGGACTTGATTTTGTCTGCCAGGAACTGATTGGTTTGTTGAGGTTTACTGTTGCTGTGATCTCATGTGAGTGACAGGTTGTCCCACCCTTTGCATCAGATAAGAGATGAGATGTTGCTGCAAGAGGGAGGTTAATTTTAAATAAAGTTATTTTGAATAAAGATTACATTAAATAATTTACAATAAATACTGCAAAATTCCATATAAAAATAATTGTCCATTTTGATTTTCATGATGACTTTAAGATTTTTTTTTTTTTTTTTTATCCCATCAAGTACCATAATACGTTTAGGGTATAGCCTTTATTTAAATAATTACATACATGTCAAACATTAAAAATCATAAAATCAGATCTTTAAAAGGTTATTTAGTCCAATTATTTAAGCAACTGTAGTAATTATATTGTCTGGGTAGCCTTGACAAAGCGACCGTTCACACAACACCGTTTTCATCTAAAAACTACAAACGTTTTATGTGTTTCGGCCGTTCATTTACACAACAACGGCCTTTTAGGGGTCTGAAATCGCAAACATTTGAAAACGGGTTTCAAACTGCAAGTTTTTAAAAACTACACTGTTATCGTGTTTGTGTAAACTACAAAATCGCACATTTGTGAAAATGTTGACGTCATGCGCATCATATTACGTGTTCAGTCAGTCTATAGAGAGCCTAAGTCCCGCCCCTCCGCTTCCGGCTCATGGGACCTTATTTCGGAAAAAATATGTATGGAAGTCAATGGCGAGAGATAACTTATCTTTTTATTCCGTCTGAACTGTGCCCTGAACTACACATATGATGTTTGTCAATTTAAAAGGTAATTATGAAGGTCAAGAAAGTCGCAGTTTGTCATAAAACAGAAGAGTAACGTTTAGTTTTATGTGAAAATCGCTCAATGAACTACATCTCTCGTCTCGCACTATGTACGTCACAAGATCCGTTGCTCGTATGTGTGTATTCTGGCTCAAAACACTCAGGCATGACGGCGTAACGTTACGATTATAATGTAAGACTATAGAAACAATGACTGACGTTAGCTTCAGTAAAGTTAGCTTCATTCATTGAGAGAAAAGGTATGACGTCGCATGTGCGCCTTCTGGGTTTGTAGTCTTTGTAATTACGTATTTTCACAGTCTTATACCTCAGCAGTTTTACATCAAGCTGCGACTTTCTTGACTTTAAAATGTATCTTTTAAATTGACAAACATCATATGTGTAAATCAGGGCACAATTCAAACGAGATCAAAATATTTGTTGTCTCTCGCCATTGACTACCATACAATATTTTTCCGAAATAAGGTCCCATGGTGGTCGACCGGAAGGGGAGGGACTTAGGCTCTCTATAGACATTATGTAGCCCCGCCCCTTTTCAGCGCTGCGCTCATTGTCTTTTGACTTCCGGTCTGTATTTTCACAGTGATTCTGCGTGTTTATTAATGAACGGCTCGTTTTAAAATATTCCCGGTCGACTTACATTTGTTAAGTCATCTGCTTTAAACATCACAGTCCTCATGATAACTTTCGTTAACTTTACATTAAGTAAATCTACTTAAAAGCTAATTACTCCTGGACAGCAATGCCATAGAAATATACAGAGCGACCGCAAAAACGGAAGTTAAAAGACAATATTCTAAAGATGGCGGCGCCCTCGTTTCTCTGGCTCTGATAAGGTCTATAGGAGCGTAGTATTTCTTTACAAAGTGAGATCGCCAACTACTGGCCTGGCATGAAAAATACAGCCTTTTTAGTTGTCTTCGCGGATCCGTGTTAATGGGGATCGTTTTGACAACGTTGTAGTCTGTATGCAAAAAACGCATAGTTTTTAGTACATCGATGTAAATGTACCCTTACGCAGACCACATTGTTCTTTTGTTCCGAATAGAACCATGACTCATCTGTGCCGCTGATTATGGACAGTTATAAACCGAATGGTCAATCCAGCCCTAATAGCCACTCTTCAATGTCTCTCTCATAGGACTTGGCATCTTTTTGCCAGTCAATATGCCATCGCAGGTTTGCTATGACCTGGGTGTAACTGTCCCCTAGACTTTTCTTCCATTCCAGAAACTGTTGCTTATTGTAGCGGTGAACAGTTTGGGAGACACTGGGGTAGTCCAAAATTGTGCGTAACAGCTTGTCCAAGTCCTGACATACATCAGGAAAATGTGATGCAACATTTCTCAATTCTGACTCATCTTTGGACAAGTCTGTGGAAAAAAACATTGAAATCATTAACTTAGGACAGTTGTGATATGCAAGACATCACATCCCTGTTGTGCAGAATACTATGGCAAAAGAACGTAAATCTGATTATCTTCAGCAGAACTATCATGAGAAAAAAAAACTCACTAAAAAGCTGTGGGGGAACGGTCAAGCCATCTGCATATGTGATGTACTTCCACTCGCTGATCCTCAGCATATATGTGGAGGCGTTGGCATTGCAACCATGATATTCACTGAGCACCCAGCCAGGATGAGGCTCAGCTGACTGAACTCTAACCCCAGAAACCAGAGGAATCAGCGAGTGCCCACTGAGACCCCCTGGCTGTGGGACACCAGCCAGATCTAACATAAACACACACAGAGCGGATGGAAACAGATGAAAACTTTTACAGGTTATAATTCATCCCAAAATTAAAAATTCTGAAATTACAGAAAATTAAGCATTTTTGCATTTCTTATTTATAATTTGTTATATTTTATTTTATTACATAAACAACATCTGCAAAGTTACGACGCTCAAAGTTCAAAGCAAAGGGAGATATTTTCTTTTACAGAAATCACATTTTAAGGACTTCAACAAACGGCTGGTAGAGACTACACGAGCTTCCTCCTGGGTTAGTGACATCACAAACCCTAACATTTACATAAAACCCGCCCCCTGAACACGATTTATAGATTATCATGACAGAATATGCTAATCAATGACTAGAAGATAACTACACATCAGCTACATACATTTATCAACTAACCATTCAGAAATGTCCTGTTGCATTCTATATGTTGTCACTTCATCTTGAGTCTCTCCATCTTTGTCCGGTTAGAACATAAAAGGCTAAAAGTTTTTGAAATGTTCAGTGCGTGTGTGTGAGCTCTTGAAGCTCCGCCCTCTATGCCGGGAGCAGCAGCTCATTTGCATTTAAAGGGACACACAAAAACGGTGCGTTTTTGCTCACCCTCAAAAAGTGACAATTTTAACATGCTATATAAAAATATCTGTGGGGTATTTTGAGCTAAACCTTTACATACACACTCTGGGGACATCAGAGACTTGTTTTACATCTTATGAAAAGGGCATTATACCACCCTTTTAAATATATATATTTTTTATAACATTTTCTAGTTTATATACATCATGTTTTTTTGTATTAGCTACTGTACATTTACCCCCAGTTTCACAGACAAGGCTTAAGCCTAGTCACAGATTAAAATTCATGTTTGAGCTGTTTTAACTGAAAGCAGATTGCACTGGCATATCTTAAAATATGTCAGTGCCATTGTTTTGTCACAATATACACACCAGTAAAGTTTTTTTTCTAAGGCGCTACTGTCCTAATTGAACTAAGGCCTATTCATGGCTTAGTCTCAGCCCTGTCTGTGAAACCAGGCCTTAAATGTATTTTGTTTTGGGCTAATGTATGAACCTTTTTCTTCTTCTTAAGATTCACCCAAATACCAAGCCATGCTTTATTTTAAGTAACTGTTAACAGCCACAAAGAACCTCGGCCTATAACAAAACAACATGTTACCGGAATATTAATACTAGTAGAGCTACCAGTTCCCAGCCTTACCAAGCACAGTGGGATAAATGTCCACTAGTGATACAGGTAGACTGATTTCAAAGCCAGACTTCACTCCTGGGCCCATTATAAGCAGAGGGACATGAGAGCTGCCCTCAAACATGGACATCTTATAGAACTGCCTGTGTTCCATGGCCAGATCCCCATGATCCGAAGTGAAGAGTACGACTGTCCTGTTCAGTAAGCCGGAGTCTCTGAGAGCAGCTATCACCTCACCTAAAAACATAGAATGACGTACATCAAATCAAGTGGCAAAACA
This sequence comes from Squalius cephalus, assembly GCF_949319135.1. NCBI lineage: Eukaryota > Metazoa > Chordata > Actinopteri > Cypriniformes > Leuciscidae > Squalius > Squalius cephalus. Next base: position 20,100,074 of record NC_137126.1, read on the forward strand.
GCACTTAAAAGTGCATCTGGCTGCTCACCCAACATGCTGTCTGTTTCAGCACACATTGCATAGTAAAAGGCTCTTATGTTTCTGATCTCTTCTTCCGTGAAGTGGCCACTGCAGTTTTTGGTGAAGGTGGAGTAGAAATCCACAGGGTGCATATCTTCAAACCGCAACCACTTCGGAAGAGACACTTGATCGTGAGAAACCTTTGAGAGAAAACACAATCTGTCACAAAAGATTAACTTCCTGTGGGACCGACACTGCTATTACTGTACTATGATGTGGATAAAATGATAATTATAATGAACCAAACTATACAAACATAATACTGTGTTTTTGTAATAGTGTTTATTATTATTATTTTTATACTAATTTAGTGTTTATTAATATTTTGAATAAGCTCTTATTTTAAAAATGTTAATGTTTTAATTCTATTTAGACATTTATTTTTTATTTCATTTTTAGTTTTAGTAATTATATTTCAGTTAGTTACCAAAGCAATATTTAATTTTTTTTGTTAAAACGTTTAGTTTAGGTTTTTCCATCTAATATTTATATTTTATTATTTATGATTTATTACCGATAACTATTTTTTATAGTTTTAGTTAAAAACATTTTTTTTGAGGTGTACCCAAATGTTATACACGTATAAAAGTGTCACTCATGGGATTTTACACTTGAAATTGTTTAACCAGGGCCATTTTTAACTATGGGTTAACATAATCCTGAGTTATCCTGTTCACATTATTTATACAGTAGTTAACCCTGAGACAGTAATTTATATTAGGTTGACATGTTTTAAAATTTCACACTCTACAAGGCCTGGGTTGACATATTAATTGACTATATTAACACATTTACATTTATATTTTAATAACTGCTTGTCCATTTGTGGAAATGTCACATAAATCCACTCTGGATTTGAAATTTGAAAAATTAAATTTTTGTCATCATTTACTCATTCTCAAATTGTTCTAAACCTGTATGAGTTTCTTTCTTCTGTTGAACGCAAAAGAAAATATTTTGAAGAATGTGGGTAACCAAACGGTTGCTGGTACTTACTGACTTCCATAATATGAAAAGAAAGAAAATACTATGGAAGTCAATGGAGACCAGAAACTGTTTGTTTACCCACATTCCTTAAAATAGTTTCTTTTGTGTTCAACAGAAGAAATACAGTGAGGAAAATAAGTATTTGAACACCCTGTTATTTTGCAAGTTCTCCCACTTAGAAATCATGGAGGGGTCTGAAATTGTCATCGTAGGTGCATGTCCACTGTGAGAGACATAATCTAAAAAAAAAATCCAGAAATCACAATGTATGATTTTTTAACTATTTATTTGTATGATACAGCTGCAAATAAGTATTTGAACACCTGAGAAAATCAATGTTAATATTTGGTACAGTAGCCTTTGTTTGCAATTACAGAGGTCAAACGTTTCCTGTAGTTTTTCACCAGGTTTGCACACACTGCAGGAGGGATTTTGGCCCACTCCTCCACACAGATCTTCTCTAGATCAGTCAGGTTTCTGGGCTGTCGCTGAGAAACACTGAGTTTGAGCTCCCTCCAAAGATTCTCTATTGGGTTTAGGTCTGGAGACTGGCTAAGCCACGCCAGAACCTTGATATGCTTCTTACAGAGCCACTCCTTGGTTATCCTGGCTGTGTGGTTCGGGTCATTGTCATGTTGGAAGACCCAGCCTCGACCCATCTTCAATGCTCTAACTGAGGGAAGGAGGTTGTTCCCCAAAATCTCGCAATACATGGCCCCGGTCATCCTCTCCTTAATACAGTGCAGTCGTCCTGTCCCATGTGCAGAAAAACACCCCCAAAGCATGATGCTACCACCCCCATGCTTCACAGTAGGGATGGTGTTCTTGGGATGGTACTCATCATTCTTCTTCCTCCAAACACGTTTAGTGGAATTATGACCAAAAAGTTCTATTTTGGTCTCATCTGACCACATGACTTTCTCCCATGACTCCTCTGGATCATCCAAATGGTCATTGGCAAACTTAAGACGGGCCTTGACATGTGCTGGTTTAAGCAGGGGAACCTTCCGTGCCATGCATGATTTCAAACCATGACGTCTTAGTGTATTACCAACAGTAACCTTGGAAACGGTGGTCCCAGCTCTTTTCAGGTCATTGACCAGCTCCTCCCGTGTAGTTCTGGGCTGATTTCTCACCTTTCTTAGGATCATTGAGACCCCACGAGGTGAGATCTTGCATGGAGCCCCAGGCCGAGGGAGATTGACAGTCATGTTTAGCTTCTTCCATTTTCTAATGATTGCTCCAACAGTGGACCTTTTTTCACCAAGCTGCTTGGCAATTTCCCCGTAGCCCTTTCCAGCCTTGTGGAGGTGTACAATTTTGTCTCTAGTGTCTTTGGACAGCTCTTTGGTCTTGGCCATGTTAGTAGTTGGATTCTTACTGATTGTATGGGGTGGACAGGTGTCTTTATGCAGCTAACGGCCTCAAACAGGTGCATCTAATTTAGGATAATAAATGGAGTGGAGGTGGACATTTTAAAGGCAGACTAACAGGTCTTTGAGGGTCAGAATTCTAGCTGATAGACAGGTGTTCAAATACTTATTTGCAGCTGTATCATACAAATAAATAGTTAAAAAATCATATATTGTGATTTCTGGATTTGTTTTTTTTTAGATTATGTCTCTCACAGTGGACATGCACCTACGATGACAATTTCAGACCCCTCCATGATTTCCAAGTGGGAGAACTTGCAAAATAGCAGGGTGTTCAAATACTTATTTTCCTCACTGTAAATCCATACAGGTTGAGGGTGAGTAAATGATGACAGAATTTTCATTTGTGGGTGAACTATCCCTTTAAGTCTTCAGAAACATAAATTCACTTTTGAATACAAATTTGACTACAAAGTATACCGAATTGAATGCTACTTTTGTCTGTCACTATTGACCTGTTTCCCTCTGAAACTGAATCCAAACACACTGTGTGTGCAGTTTCTGCGATTGTAAAAGTGCATGAATATTCTGAGACAAGCCTTGCTCAGTTTCTGATTCTTTGAATTCAAATCCCATGATTAAGTGCAGTCTAAATATTTTAAACTTCCAATTTGATTGAGATTCTAACATTTACAGATTTGGAGAGAACATACGATAATTCATTTTTTCCATTTATGGATCTGTGGTATGCCATCTTGTGGCTGAGCACCCTCATCAAGCTTTTTGCCTACTGGATGTTCACACTTATTGTCAAATTCTTGCTGAACATTTACACATTACCCATTTCTCTGTTACATCCGCCAAAGCAAGTCAAGCAACCTGCCTTGTTTAGCCAATACGGGGAGGTGCGGAAGGTTGAACCCCCGGCCGTGGGTCCCAGGGAGTCTGTACGGTACGGGTGGGGAAGATTCAGCCCCAGGTACAGTGCAAATGGCTGGGTGAGAGTTTCAGCAGTGTGCCTGATCCACTGGACCGCAGCGTCAGTGATGTTCCAGTCTTTAGTCATCACCCTCTTTGTGGACGTATCTCCCACCAGATCTGTGACCGGACGGCCCTCCTGTCTCAGCAGGAATGGAACGTCTCTGGTCCACGCCTCCACACGATTACTGAACAGAGAGGTGTTTGCAGAAATCATTACTAACAACACGTGTAGACAGTGTTAAAATCAAAGTTCAAAGTTTATTTATTTGTCACATACCAGTTATAGTTTATACAACGAGCAGTGAAATGTAAATCTGGTATTCCTATAGACTGTGCAATAAAAACATACACTAAATATTATTTTAAAAGAAATTAATTTTAATATTAATTTTTAAATATTATTTAAAAATACATTTTGCCTTCAATTTGAACAGTATATTGTGTAATCATTTTTAAAGCATGCTAAAAATGTTTTGCTTGAAAAGTTTACTTTAGCTATCTTTCAGAAAAATAAATACCACTTGATTAGATATTCTATCAAAAGCATTGACAGTCTTAAATTACAGGTTAAAAGTTTGGGGTCAGATTAAAAAAAAAAGAAAAAGAAACAATTCAGCAAGGATGCATTAGATTGATCAAAGGTGCAGTAAAGACTGTAATAATGTTACAAATGATTTCTAATTTAAATAAACTTTGTTCTTTGAACTTTCTATTCATCAAAGAATCCTGATCAAATATATCATGGTTCCCACAAATCAAAATCAACATTAGAATGATTTCTGAATGATCATGTGACACTGGAGACTGGAGTAATGATGCTGAAAATTCAGATTTGCCATTACAGGAATAAATTACATTTAAAAAAAGAAAACAGTTATTTTAAATTACACAAATATTTCACAATATTGCTGTTATTACTTTATTTTAAATAAATAAATAAAAAATACAGCCTTGACTAGATTTCTTTCAAAGACATTGTAAAACCTGAACAACCCCAAACCTTTGAAGGATAGTTTAGTGTGCAGCTGTCCGAATACATTTTTGGGACTACACAAAAGTCACCTGACAGAGTGATCCCCTGACGTGTAGTCTAGTTTCCCCATGCTATGAGTGTGATATCCACTCTTTCCTAAGAGGTCCATCCATGTAGTGGCATTAGGATCAAGACATTTATAGTTGTTCCAGGCCTGAGTCAAATGAACAAACTGTCCACTCCACATAGCTGCCAACACAAACGTACATTTAGGGACATCAAGATGTTTAACTTACCTTGTTTCTGTAATATAGGCTACAGAGGCTGAGTAATACTCTACCTGCCCCTTGAAGGACAACAGATGGGTGAATTAGTATATGAGTTGAGAAAAACAGCACCATTTCCCTCATGTAGTTGATGTAAGGCAAACTGTACAACTTTATTGCCTGGATGAAAAGTTAACCTGCCATCCTTGAGAAAACAAAAATAAAAAAACACAGATTGTTTTAAAACGCAGTGAATAGGCGTTTTACTGTACTTATCCAAAGCCAGTATTTCTGCTAAGTTTAAAATGACTGGAAAGTTAGTAAATGTGCACAGTTGAAAAGTGATGTATTATAGTGTAAAATCAATAACTTACGAAGGCATCAGACATGAGTATAACTATGTTTGGTCTGTCATGTGATGTCCAGTTCTGATTCATGCAGTGAGCATTCATTTGAACAAGCAACACTAATAACACACGGAACATGAGCATGTTTCTACATCCAGACGCCAGCAGTGTCTCTTGAAAACGACTTTTAAAGACGACGAAGGTTTGAAAATAAGATGGTTTTAAGGCCGTTTTAGTTTAGTTATGTTCCCTGACTGTGTAATCTGTGATATGCAAGTTCGCAAGTTTTTAAAGAACTTGCTTCTTTTCCTTTTCCGTAAACAATCACAAACCGCCCCCTACTGGACAACACATTTAATATTGCAGTAGGCAAAAATCAAGAGTGCTCCCATAAAGGAAATGCATTAAATAATATATTATATTATTACATATTCTATGTATTAAAATAGAAACATATTTAAAATTGTATTAGTACATCATATTAACGCATTACATTTTTTGTTTAGAAAAAAACTGCAGCCTTGGTGAGCATCAGACTTCTTTCAAAAACAACTGAGAGAATATACCAATGAGAACAACAAATATTACAACATGTTTTTTAATTTGGCACAGCAACAAGTATTTGGGTGGAAAATGTGTTAAACAGCCATGATGTCACAGTAAAAAATAACTAAGTTCCTAAATTATTTAGAAATAGTCTTTAAGGTCCTACATTTCATGCAAGAATTTCTTTTTCCACCTTTTGATTCTGAGGTAAAATTAAATGTTTTATTACATTTTTTACATAATAAGGTTGTCCATTTCTTTACAGAGCCACATTCACATATAAATTGGTCACTCATTGTATAACAGGAACAAATCTTCTTGTTATTACTTAATTAAAATAATAGAGAAGAACAATGTGTTTAAAAGGCAGATGCTGAAGAATTTAATCGAAGCAATTCAAGCACATGAAATGTTACAAGTAAACACACAGAATATATCCAGATAAACATTTATTTCCACAGAAATTACTGCCAGATCCTAGACAGCCCATTTTTCCGTCCTTAGTTCCAAATTTTTGACGAGACCCTCCCGATGATGCGGAAATCCTGCAGGATGGCCTCTATGTTTGGCATGGTGGTTGCCACATCTCCGCTCACCTCCACACGGCGGGCATTCATTAAAGATGTCTGAGAACAGAGAAAATCAGGAGAATCAGGACGCACCAAAAATCTTAATTGTAAGCCAATTGACTTACATTCTGCCAACCATAGTCAGGGTCATAAAATAAATAAATAAATAATA
>NC_137126.1:20106547-20626547 GCF_949319135.1 Squalius cephalus
AAAGGCCGATCAAACAAGTGTATCGTGCATGTTTATGTATGTGTGTTGTACCATGCAAGGTGCTGGTTAAGAAAGGTTTGTGCTGGGTCTCCAGCTCAGCGCCTGGGCCTCAGCGTTTTCCCTGTAGATCAGCATTCCTCAGGGTCAGGCTTTCCTCAGGATCTGCGGTTCTCTGTGATACGCCACCTGGATTCGGAAGGCTAGCCCATCCTGAACGGATACATACATAAAGTATGATGAAATTATGTCCGATAATAACTCCATCAGGACAAAATATTATTACTATCATAAATGTGAAAAAAAACAGCAACGTGCACAAATTACCTTATACACATCCAGGTAGGCGGGTGTTGCATGACATGTGTAATTGTGGTGCTTGTAAAGCAGTTCTCCCAAGCTGATGTGAAAGGCTGCCTTGATGTGGCGTATTGCCAGGTGCTCACTGGGCCATTTTCCACTTCCCTCCATATGAACAATGACTAGAGAAACAAATGACAAAAGGGGATGAAAGATAACAGCATGCATATTCATATACCAAAATAGAGTGCTGCAGGAATGAATCCTAAAACATGGAAAACAAGTTCTTTCACTTCCAGTTCCATAGTCTCTAAGTCAATAGGCCTGAAATAAGGTCTGTGGTGAACACAAGTTCAAGATAGTTTCACATTTTATTCTATAACAATAAAATGCATCAGTAATACCCCCCTTGTGATTTTTTAAGCTTTTAAGTGTCTTGGAAAAGGCGGCAGCTAATAACTGGCTAAATAGGACTAGAGAGGTTGGCGATATTAAACGTCATCACGCCAAAAAGTAAAACTCATCTACTCACAGCGTCATTGTGTTTATACTTGCAAACTGTTCTCAAACTTGCCAAATTTCAAATAAAAATGAGCAGAAGCATTTTAAAGTGATAATTAATTACAAAAAATAAAACGGTCACCATTTTCTCACTCTCATGTCATTCCAGACTTTCTTTCTTTCGTGAAATAAGAAAAGTGAACTGCTAAAGTCTATCCTAGCTAGCCACTCTATTTCATATAATGAAAGTGAATGAGGGCCAGTCTGGTTTGGAACAACATGAGGGTTATGAAAAACTTGATACAGTCTGCAACAGAGTACCTTTGATAGGGGTGATGTAATAAGGGCATGGTTTTTCCTTCCGTGGCACTAATCCGAGCTGGTTCTTCTTTTTGTCAAAAAACGAATAGAGCAGCTTCACAGGAACTGGGGGGAAAACCTGCAGAGGACAAATGAGGAAAAACAGAAAATTAAGAGATCTACTTGAGAACATAACACAACTGAATCTAGCGAGGAGGTGTGTGACCTGTGTGTATCTCAAGGCCTGGTGGGCACCCTGCACTGATGTTATAGAGAGTGGAAGCCCCTCCAACTGCCAGAGCTTCCTGCTCAGATCATCATAAGACTGAACCACCTTCAGACTCTCCTCCTCTCCTGTAGTGCCCATCTGGGTGACACAGAGAAATCAACATGAGCTTGTGCAGATGAAGCAACCAGTTTCCACATGAGTAGCACATTCACTTTTATGAAGTACCTCTTTGCTAACTTTGATGACATCATCCAGCTGTCCACCAACAAGTCTCACACATGATTCAGGGATATCGGCATGACTAAAATGAGAGAAAATTACAAATAACATGAGAATGTCATTTATGCAAAAACATAAACAAAAGCGTAAAAAAACACAAAAAGATTCATGCTAAATATTATGCTAACAATAAAAAGAAACTAAATGTTCCACAGCACCACCTTGACATAAATATTCAATTAGATCTCAAATCAATTTGACTCCAATTTGATTCGCCTCCAATTCATTTGTGTGTTTTTCAGTAATAATATCCATTTTCCTTATATAAGTGTTATTTTAGTAACATTTTATTGTTACTAAAACAGATAGTAACAATAAACAGATATTATTTATATCCTATTATAGCATTTATTAATATTTTGATTTTATTTGAGTTAAGTTGTAGTTATTTTGTCATGCGCTTTTGCCATTTGTATTACTTGTTTAATATTTCAATAATATAATATATTTTATAATAATAAATATTTTTATTTATTTTTATTTCCATGCGAGTCATTTTAGTACTTCAATAACTTTTTTTTCCATCAAAAATTTATGTTTTAGCTTTGTTTCAATTAATTACTTATTGGAAATAAAGTAAACGTCTGAATTGACTAAAGATGCGTTCACACTGCCAGCGACACGCAGTGACAAAGCGGCACAATCCCATTCATTTCAATACAGAGCTGGCGATTTCTGGTGATGTAGGCGTATCCAGCAAGGCAACAAAGTTGAGATATGTTTAACCTTATACAAATGAAAAGCAGCTTTCAGGAGCGACAACCAATAGGAGTGAAGTCAGTGGAGCGCACATGATCCGTCACCACAACCTGTAGTGGAGAGTGTCAGAGGCCTAATGGATAAGTTGTTACTTTAGCACTCAGCAACTTTCCTATAATTTATGATATGTATCTGTGTTCATACGGTGGTACTCGCCATGCTCACTCTGAGCCTGAATGGTTTGGTGAACCCAGATAGATCGCCGCTTGCAGTTTCGCTGCAGATAAATAGCCACCATGACAAAGAGCACTTTAGTCTTTTCCTTCTAAAATGTTCGTTTGTAGTGGCAAGAAAACTAATTTGTTGTCTACATAACATCTGCTATGTAGACAACAAGTGATGAGTAACATCTGTAAATATCATTCAAAAACATTATTAGGCAACCAGTATTGAGAATGCCCACTAGCTTCCTGACCGCCAGTCACTGTCACTTGTAGTGTGAATGCAACTTAAAACTCTAAAGGGATATTTCACCGCAGGAAAAATGAATGTGTATTTAAATTGGGTCATTTATGTAGTAGAAATTATGTGAAATTATTTTGGAATAATTAACTTGGTGCCTTCTAGACTGAGAAAAGCCAGAAAATGTATTTTTGGCTCATGTGGATGAAAGACAACAACTCCCAGAATTGCTTCGCTGACCTACGAGGCCCCTCCCAAGCCACGCCTACCGGTTACAGAGGGCAGTATCGGAAGAAATTATATACAACTAGGCTACCAGTTGACTCGAAACTGAAAAGACGCCGTTTTATCGTGAGATGCCACCCCCTATGGGCGAGTTGAAAACATGCGGAACGAGCTCCTACTACTGGCTGTAGTCTCTAGCCTCTGGCCAAAAAAGCCTCCGATGACGCTAAATTAAGATTTTTTCCAGACACACAATACAGAAATCTCTCGTCTCAGGGGGACATGAGGGAGGGAAGCACGGTCATTCGAAAATACTACCGGGTTTCTACTGATACAAAGCTTAATGCTAATCGGTGAAGTATCCCTTTAAGTACACTTTTAGAGAGTGTATTTAAGTTGAGCACTATAAAGGCTAGAATAGAGACGTACAGCTGTAGTAGGTGAGTGATGATCTCCAGCAGAACGAATCTCTTCTGACAGGTGGAGTTCCCTGACCACAGCACTGCCTCAGTGATGGATCCGTCCTGGAAGCGCCGCAACTCTGAGCGAGAGCCCCACAGCTGCCTAAACTCATCTGCCTTGAAACACCAACAACAGAGAGGGTGTTTGGACACTGCTACAGAACCATAAGACACATACACAGACATCACTGGAAATGTGGGGTAGTTTACCTTGGGGTTATCTGCTGGCGGTCCTCTCTCAAGAACAGAGAGAGCTTGCTCAAGGTTCAGCATCAAACCAATGTTCAAAGGCGGCTGGTCCTTATGCTTAGGAGGTGCACTGTCCACCGGCCACTGCAAAAATCATTTACACACAGACCGTTTAGGAATGCTTTGATTGGTAAAGTAGCCAATCTGATCATGTATGCAGGTGCATGTTTTGACCAATGTTAATGGTAATGAATCTACCTCAGGGTCTTGAGGGAGTGAGTGTGCCAGAAGGTTGATCCTTTCTCCAAGCCCTCGCTGCAAGAGGGACAAAATGAAAGGAAGTGCACTGAGGACATAGTTCCCGCTGTGGTCCATGAGCTCATTGAGGAGTGAAAGCTTCTTACAAGAGGCCTGCAAATTCACCAGCTCACTCAGTCTGAGAAGGAGAGCGAGAAAGAGTTTTCAGAAAAACATGAATACAATAACACATGAATAGCAGGTTTGTGTTTAAGGAGTCGGACACTTACTGAAAGACATTGTCATATGTTCTGATCATGGCTTTGGACGTCATGAGCAGAGCCTGGAAGCTGTCTACTGTCGGATCATCCCAGAACTTCAGCGAGAGTGATGCCTCATGCTGGATCTGACAGGCAAATTAGAAACATTTGGATTATGGCTGCTTGTCAACCGATTAAACTTCCAATTCCAATACATGTATCAAATCAATTAAATATATGAGAAAGCAACCAAATCAATGTTATTTTAGTATTATCATTATACTCCTATACGAGTATTTATCATTTCAATTTAATTTTTGTTTTAGTCATTCATTTTCATTTTAGTTTATCATTTTGTTTATTTTTAGTTTTATTTCAATTAACAGAATTTTTTTATTTTTTATTATTTTAGTTAACGATAATAACACTGCCCCAATATATTTTTTAAAGGCATTACATTATTTTGGCAGACAAAGTAAATCTTTGACTACAATCCAGGGCTACTGGTTACAGTTTATGTACAGGTCAAGGGGACTTTTAATAAATTTATTTTAAATGTATAATTACACTTAAATAACATGTTAAATTTACTTTAAATGCTTATTCTAGAAGCTTTATAGTAAGAGAATATCACATTATCACTGAGCTAAATTGATACTACATCAGAGCTCACCTGTTTGTAGGTAAAAGTTGTCATGTCTGCAAGCAGATTGAGATGCCCAGATGGGTCCACAAAGACCACGGAGAACGCTGCCTGGAAGTCCTGCAGTGAGGGCTGAAGCAGGAGAAAAGAGAAAGGCATGGTGATGCAACCAAGACAAAACAGGTTCAAAAAACATTATATGCATGAGTCACTTCTGCTCACCGCTTTTGAGTCTGGGTTTCTAGCCAATGTGATACCGCTCTCTGTCAGATCTGTGGAAGCTGAAAATGTGAAAGGATAAAGCAGATGATTAATATGATTAATACACTCCGATAACCACCATAATAACAAGTTATAAAAAGCAGTTATACTATGACCTTTCTTACCCAAGAAGTGCAGTGCATTCCTGAACAGCTGGTAGGCATTCATGGTTTTGCCCACTTTGTGCGTGGACAGAAGATAAGCCATTAACATTGATGCATGGAAGCCGCAAAAACAACCTGCACCCTAAAGAAGTGACAGAACCAGAATTTATTAAACAGAATTTGTGATCCGTATATTCATTTTAACTGACTGCACAAAAAAAACATTGTATCTAAAAAAAAAATCCCTTAGAACAAGTTATTGTTTAACTATAGAGGGGTGAAAAAACACATACACTGGACAAAATATGTATGTACAAGTATGCTATATAAAGATGCAATTATGCAAGAGATGGAATAAGAAAGATATAGTGCATGATGAATAAATTAATGTATAAACAGTGAAGTATAATGTACATGTACTTCTATTATGAACATCAATTATGATTTTTTTTAAAGGTCATACTACAAAATAAATGACTCCAACAGGTTGTCACAATTTCTATTCACGTCACTACTGTTATTTCAATGTGGGTAATAAATAACACTGTGGTCTTACCTGGTCCAGTTCTCTCTGTCTCATCCACACTTTGAGGAGGGCGACACCATCTCCAAAAGCAGGGCACTGAGCGCTGATGGCTGACAGGAACTGAAGATGTGACAGTGGGAGATGATCTCCAAGAACTGTGCTGTTATAATGAGGAGTAGCGGGCCCACTGCTCTCTGCATGATAAAAATGACAGAAAAATATTATGACATGTCAGTACGTATGTGTGCTGCCTAAGTCATGAAATGGCTGATCTCAGAAAGTTCCTCAGTACCTTGCAGCTTTTTGGCAACACCTGTAAACCACTCAGTCTTGATGTTGTTCTTCTGAGGATGAAAGCGGCTAGGTTTAAGGAAGTCCGGAGGAGGAATGGCATGAATCCGCAACGTGACCTTACTGCTGTCTTTACCTAAAGGTCAAACACAAAGGTTACATGATCATTTTAGTTTGAAGCAATGATGAAAACCCTTATTAATGCATGCTCCTGAGCAAGAGCAATTAATCTAAGTGTTTTTCACAGGGCCGCTTCTATTAGTGTACTCCGAGCACCAAAAAAGCGTCTTGCTAAACAGCAATTAACTTGGAAGCCAAAATGATGCGAGTATCAGTAGACATGGTGCGTGCACGTCCATGCAAATTGCTTTGGCATGAAAGCATTTGCAAGTAAGTGTAGTGCAAACTTTGAAGAAGCTAATACACATCACAAGCTAGAGTTATTACAATTGTACCTGGGGGTTTGAGAAGTAGGACTGGGCGAAGCCGGTTGCCATGGAGACAAGAGTAGCACAGTGAACCCACAGACTCTGAGAAGCAGAGGTGCTGCGCCAGGCCAGCCAGATACAGCGCTCGCTTTCGTGGGTACCGCTGGTTAATGGCATCCATCGGGTGCAAAATAGACTTCAAAGAGAAGATAGTAACAGGTATTGTAAGAGACTGAATTAATTGCACAATACTTTAGACAAACAGACATATTCACACACACACACACACACACGTACGTACGTACGTACATACATACATACATATTTGTATATATATATACAGATAGCTAGCTAGACAGATAGATGGATACACACACACACATATATATATTTATTAGGGCTGCCAAGCAATTAACTTAATTAATTGCACATAAAATTTGTCGGAGAAATTACCTCCAAAATATAAAGTCATTATTGTATTAAATGAGAAAAGTATGAAATAGATATTACAAAAAAACACTTAAGAAAGAAATATTTTATTTGATTCAACATAGAATTTATTATAAATAAATGTTTAGGCTACAACAGCCATGATTTTTGTTTTTAGATGTTGCATCTGACTTGGTATTTAGATACATCTACAGACTAAAACAGTTTGTTTGCCAACATTCTTCAAAATATCTTCTTTTATGTTCCACAAAAGAAAGTCCCACAGGTTTGAAATGACATGAGGGTGAGTAAATGTAAATAAAACGAATTTTCATTGTATGAAATATTTATATATATTTTTAATGGATACTCTAAATAAGAAAGTAAAACTGCCAGTAGGTGGCGGTAAATGTCTAAATGAGTAAGTCATTGAGTCATTCATTCATTCACTGATCCGTTTAAACGGCTGAAACATTCAGGGATGAAGTAAATGGTTCTCTTTATAAATGGGCCATTTAATCATCGGTTCACTTGGTTGATTACACGGATTCACTCAGAAACGAAACACAGCTGTGTGTTGCTTAGAGCACACAACAGTTCTGCTGTGGCTTTACAGGTAATATCTTGTTGGCAAAATTGAGACAATAACAAAACAGACAATATTGTATTGTAATATTGTATCTGAAATATAATATTGTTGTATAAAATCAATATCACATTTGCACTCTTGCTATTCGGGACAAAAACAGATTTCTGTTAAAAAAATATTCTAACTCTATAGGCTACATCCCGCAGTGAGTTGTTGCCCTGCTTCGTGTTCGTCACCAATCAACTGCATGAAATGTATGATAACTGTAAGTCAGGGCGGGTGCGTTAAATAATTTTATTTGCATTATATTTCCATAACTAATTAAATTAACACGTTAAATCGACAGTAAAATACATATGCATATACAGTAGTCAACAAGTGGATCAAAGTCTTTCATCAAAGTTATAAATGAATTTTGAACAATACCTGTTCTCGTCTTAGGACAACTTTGATGAACTTTATGATCCACTTCAAATGTTGACTACTGTATATATGTATATGTATATATATATATATATATATATATATATATATATATATATATATATATATATATATATATATATTTATTAGCATATACAGACAGATATATGCTAGAACTATGGTTAGATATATGCTAGATGGATTGATATATAGATGGATAGACAGACAGAGAAAGAAATATGTTGCATAAATAACTTACAGCTGGAATAGTGACAGCCAAGTCCACAATGACTCTGGGTTTGATACAGGTCCCCAGTGGATAACTGCCCACCACGTCGATTGATGCAGGAGGCTCCATGTGAAATTTGCCTTTTGATGCCAGCGGGACGAAGAGGAATGGGACTTCCACGCCTGGCAACCATGAAAGATCATCCAACTAAAGAGAAAGAAAAGGCTAATAAGAAAATGATGTTGACAGCTACCAAAGAATCAGTAAGAATAAGTGCTGATGCTACGCTGCTGATGATAATGTAAATGCTTCACAAATTTCTGACCTCCACAACTTCAGATTCAGGCACAGACTGCAGGGATGCTGTAACCTCCTGCACAAAAGAGTCCACCAGCTTCTTCCTGTGCTCACTAAGGGCCACTTCTTTCAGCAGTTCCTCCATCTGAACATCAACCATATGAATCCGTGATAAATTATACTGAATATATTGTTATAATGCACATATTCTCATACATTGATAAATAATTCATAGTTCACGGCCATGTCATGCAGTGAGCAGCTCATTGAGCAATCAGTGAGCATATCATAGATTACAATAAAACATGTATGCAGCTATGGTAACATAAAATGACAGTAAAATATGCATGTGATTTCTGACCTGCATTTTCAATATGCTGCAGTGGAAGAGATTTTCTGCTTCTTTCAGCTGGTTGAGCTCTTCCACTGTGGGGGCTTTGAATAGCTCCTTTTTGGACAGTTTGAGAGGCCGTAAGACCCCACTATCCGAGACTGTGTCATTTGCCTTTCGCTTGGGGTCCTTAGACTGTTTTGCACTCTTGTTCTCCATTCCTTCTTCATTCTTAATGTTATCTGGTTCTTCCATCTGTTGAAGAGATGTTACGGTTGTTATTACTCTTCAATAAAGTTAATACACTTTCTGTATGCATTTACTAAACAAAACAAAGAAAAAATAAAAGTAAAGGTTCAAAAATGTTGTCAAACAATTAGCAAAAGTGGTGTATTTTGGTAATACAGCTTTTCTAAATAATATAATAAATAGAAATGCGTGACACCAAACCTCATGAACCATTTCTTCAGTTAATAACGATTCCTTCCTCTTTTTCTTAATTTGCACATAAATTACAGTAAGCTTTTAGAAGGGTAAACACAAATGATTAATTAATTTACAGTTTCTTCCGATTCAACGAGTCGCTCACATGGGTAACACATGGGACATACTAAACCAGGACCAATACGTGAGTTCACTGATTGGTTCGTGTGAAGTTAATCCTTTAAGTGATTGGCTACTGAGCTTTGGTTCCGCCTCTAAACATGGTCAAGGTTGGTAGAGATTACATTTGACGCCTCTCTGGGAATATTAATGTATTCGAATATTTCCTAAAAAATGTTATTATAAATATTAAACAAATACAACACATGGACATGACTACATTGATTTTTTTTTTTATTGGGGAGAAATAAATACAATGTTTGTCGCGGTACAATGACGTCACGTTAAGCATCACGACACGCATGCGCATTTTACTGCTTGCTGAATGGAAACAAACCAAGTTCTGCCGTACGTACATTTCTTACAATAACATTCTAGAAATACACAAATTTTCTTTGAAAATAAGTGTGGTAATATGACATATTAGTTATGTCTACATGTCAGCAAGTTAATAGGCAACATAACATGCATAATTGTAAACATCCTTACTACTGCTTATGTTTCGTTAACATTTAAATCTCTGTCAAATTATTTAAGAAAATGTCCAGTAAAGAAGTGAAAGCTGAGCTGAAAAGTGCAAGAGAAGCCATTAAAAATAAAGAGTTTAAAGAAGCTTTGAAACATTGTAAGGTAAGTGTTTACTTCCATTTGTCAGCATATAATAGATAACTTCCATCTCATACTTTTCTCTTGATTGACTGTATTTGAGTGGGCAGGCAAGGTAAACATTTCACTCTCAAGTTAAACCGTATTTCTGTACTCCAGGCTGTTCTCAAGCTTGAGAAGAATAACTATAATGCCTGGGTGTTCATTGGAGTGGCAGCCACAGAGCTGCAGCAGCCGGATCAGGCACAGATCGCCTACAGAAAGGCCGCTGAACTGGAGCCAGAGCAACTGCTGGCATGGCAGGTGGGTTGTAGTTTATGAACTTTAATGAATGGTCCATAAAATGTAGCGTTTGTTTATGGACACAGTTTGATAACCATGTGGCAAGTCGTGGCCTAATGGTTAGAGAGTCAGACAAGGTTGGAGGTTCGATTCTCAATACCAACAGGAAATGACTGAGTTGCCCTTGAGCAAGGCACTTAACCCCCAATCACTCCTCTGGCGCCACAGCAAAAATGACTGCCCACTGCTCCGGGTGTGTGTGTGTCTACGGTTTGCAGTCAGTGCTCCTAATGTGTGTGCACTAACCTGGATGGGTTAAATGCAGAGGACTAATTCCGAGTTGGGTTACCACCATACTAGGCCTTCTTCACATGTCACTTTCATTTGTTAATATGGTCTTTAATGATATTGTGCACTGCTGATCTAACTAGATGTGGATTTCTTTTACAGGGTTTAGCAAATTTGTACGAAAAAGGTGACCAGGCAGATTTCAAAGCCGAGCTGCCAAAGATTTACCAGAAACTTATTACACTGTATGAAACGTAAGTAAAGTGGTCTTCTTTTCTCCTAGGATGATTTTAAATGGAAAAAAATGGAATTCAAAATTAAAGGATAGGTTATAATAATAGATTTAAACATTTAGATTGTGCCCCCACCTCCTTTTTCTTTTCCTTTTTGCATGGCCGAAATTTACCAGAATTTCTTAGGTTTTGGAATTGTCCCCTACACACCTTTTTAAATTTGACTTCATAATAAATGTTAAAAAAAATATTAAAATCAGTGAAATTCTTTGAACTTGAATTCTATAACCGTGCCATTAATTTTACAACAAATGATTTGAATTGTCTACAAAACGTTTATTGGTTATTATCACAGAAATGAGAAGTGACAGGAGCACATCTCTTCCAGGGCAGAAGAATAAAAGTTGAAGATTGTTTAAGTGATAAATCCTTTAACTTGAATAAAATAGAGTTTTGTAATAAAAAAGAAAAAATACATATGGTCGAAAGAGCCTAATTTAAAAAGGAGAACCATGCTACATGATGCAGTTTGAACAATTTGCTTGATCCATGTATGTTTTTCTGCATCTGCAGCTCAGACAAAGCGAAATGTTTCGAAGTGAGCAAGAAGTTGGTGGAAATCTCTCAGTCGGAGAAGAACTATTTACAGGTATGATCTTTAAATATGATAAGCAGGACTTGATGTTACAACAGAAGATTTCAGAGGATAGAACTGCACTGCTCTGTTACCTTCAGAAATCTACACATTATTTCTAAAATCACCATCAGGTTTGATTCGCCATATGTTTGCTACTCTACCCAAAGGTGGCCAGAGTGTGGCGGAGGTTAATCCAGATGAAGGAGGGAGAGGAAGGGGTGGAGGATTCAGAGCTGCTGGAGCTGTGGAGGGAGATGACCAGACTCCTGCAAGACACTGTTGAGGATCAGGACAATGAGACTCAGCAGCACGTCAGTCTGATTCAACTGTTTTAGTTGAAGTGCTCTTTTTTTGCACATACCCCCAGGTTAATGTCAACACATACATTTTTACGAAGCTTACAGTGTGTTTTTCTTTTCTCAACAGCTGATATCAGCATTTGAAAGAGCTTTGCAAATGACAGTAGATGTGCCCGGTGAAGCCCACAGGAGCCTCTCACAGGATTACATTAAATGTCTTTCTAAGGTTGGCAAGCTCTATATGCCACAATTATAGTAATATACACAATAATAATTATGACTGAACCAAAGCAAAAGTTTCATATTCTGTGTCCCCTTCAGCTTCCTCATGAGGTGGCCAAGCTAAAAGAGTTTTGTGATGCCACACTGTCCTGCTATCCGACACAATCCTACCCTTTAGAGGCCCTCAGTGAGCACTACATCAAAACAGGTAAGTGTATTACCCCCGGAGTCCTCGAAGACAAATTAAATAAGTGAGAAACAAAACAACAAATATATATTAGTGCTGTCAAAATTTAACGCAGTTAACCCAGCATCCCTTTTTTCCCATTATCCTTTGGATCACACGCTCTTTTTCATGCAAATGCTTTTAAACCAAGATCCTTTTTAAACTTACACAAATACATCATTGCTGGAGCGCTATATGACTGCTGAAAATTCAGCTTTGTCATCACAGGAATAAATTACATTTTTAAAAAATTAAAAAAGAAAATATTTGCAATAATATTTCACAGTATTTCCGTTTTTACTGTATTTTTGATTAAACAAATGGTAAGCGTAAGAGACATTTCAAAAACATTCAAATTCATACCTACCCCAAACATTTAAACACTAAAAGTAAGTACAAAAATAATCCTGTCTCTGTTTGAAGAAAACCTAAACCTCATGTCTGATATTTCAATATTAACACCGCTTTCAGATAAATGTTCTTGTCCCTAATGATGTTGGTAGGTGACTGCAGTGAGGAAGCTGTCCGTTGTTTCCACCGTCTCTCAGAACTGGATCCTAACAGCTCACATGCTCACTTTGGTCTTGGCATTAAAGCTTGTCAGGATAAAAAATACGAGGACGCCATCAAAAGTATTGGTCTGGGTGAGTTCATAAATATACAGAATTTACTGCTGTTTAGGTTTTCAATTTGGAGCACTAAGATTATCAAAGTCTCTCCGTGTTCTTGAAAAGAATGTTTCATTCAGACCGAAAGTCATATATAGTATAATGTAAGAAATCCTTCAAATACATTTTGATCATTAATAGTATATTTCAAGAACTTCTTGATTTATGTTCATGTTCAGCTATGCAACATTAAGTTCCTATCACTTTCTAAACTATATACTGTAAATTACAAACAGGATGTTTCAATCTTTTGTTGTGTTTTTCCTGCAGGACTGAAGCGAATGCGTTCTTCCATCATTGGGTGGTATAATCTTGCTCTGGCTCAGCTAAAAATGCATAAATACTCTGACAGTGCCACATCTTCCAGCCAAGGTACTGTATCATTAAAAACAACTGCACATATGAAACACAGCTAACAGGACTCGTCAACTGCACTAACAGAGTGAAAAGGGCTGTTCTCTCTTGTGTGTTCAGGGCTGAAGTCGAGTGTGGGGAATTCTGATGATTGGACTCAGAAGCTGCAGAGGTTGAGACTAGATGCTCTGGTGAGGACAGGAAGAGACCAGGATGCTGATGAAGCTCTACAGATACTTACACAGGTAAAGTTTTAAATCAAAGACTGACACAGTGCTGCAGTCTTACAACAGAAACAAACACTACCGTTCAAAGGTTTGGGGTTGGAATGATTTTAAAAGATGTCTCTTATAGAGCTGGTAAGTCCCGCCCCTTCCGCTAATCCCCCTGGACCTCTAGGTTGAAAAATCGTCAATGCAAGTGAATGGGAGAAAATAATTATTTTCTGGTCCCGTTTGAATTTTGCCATGAATGTGAACATATGTTGTCTGTGAATTTTTTATATTACTTTTCATGTAAAGAATGCTACAATTTAGCGGGTAGAAGTTTGATACGGTTAGACTTTGTGTGAGAGCACTTTGTGGACTACAACTCTTCGCTGCTTTCGACGCGTTTGAAACGTCACCACCACTCGCACACGGACACTAGCTCACGGATCCCGCTAAACATGGCTGTGTCTTTGGTGCACTTCACCGCCTTCTTTCTGGGAGAGGACAAAATCGTTGAGGTTGGTGAAAACCACGGGTAAGTCAACTTTATGGGGTGACGTCACATAGGCGACATGTAGTCTTTCTCGTTATGTCTTTTCCACAACTGCTAGCCGAAGAATCATACCATATACTGTCAAACTCGTAACATGAAAAGTTATATAAAAAATTCACAGACAACATATGTTCACATTCATGGCACAATTCAAATAATTATTTTCTCCCATTCACTTGCATTGATGATTTTTCAACCTAGAGGTCCACTTGGGGTTTTACGGATGGGCGGGACTTACCAGCTCTATACTCACTAAAGGCTATTTATTTGATCAAAATCCGAATCCGAATCCAAATCTTTATTGGTCATTATACAAAAGAGTACAACGAAAATTATATCCAATCCTATTCAGCGCAAAAATCAATCTTCCACTTTACAAACAATAATCTTATGTGCGAAAAAACAACAACATTTCTCCTATGTAACACATTTTACAAAAATAAGTGAGAATGATAAACAGTAAACTGAAAAATACAGTAAAACCAGTAATATTGTGAATGTTATTAGAATTTACAATAGCTGGTTTCTGTTTTAATATATTTTAAAATGTAATTTAATCCTGTGATGGAAAAGTGAAATTGGCAGCAGCCATTACACCAGTCCTCACACTTTTCTTATTATCAATGTTGAAAACGGATGTTCATAAAAAGTTCATAAGAACAGCATTTATTTGTAATAGAAATCTTTTGTAACATTATAAACATTAGCTGAATAAAAGTATTCATTTCTTTGAAACAAAATTTCATACTTGCCCCAAACTTTTGAAATTTTTATTTTAATGTAATTTAACATTATTATTTGATTGATATAATGTTGTTGATGTCTCCTTTTAGATTTCAGATGCCAAAAATGACCCAGTGCTTTTAGCGTTGAAAGGAAGAGCTCACTTGCAAAAAGGCCAAACTGATGAAGCATTTCAGGTCAATTGTTTTCTTTCGACAGGAACATAATTTCTGAATTTTTTTTACCTTCTTATATCTTAATATCTATCATGCTAAGTAGACCAAATCATGTTTGAATGAAATGATTCTTACAGGTTTTTGCAGAGCTGCTAAGCTCTCACCCAGGATCTGTGGAGGGTCTCACTCTGAAGGGGCTGACGCATGTTGCTAAAGAACAGCTCAAACAAGCTGAGGAGAGGTGTGAAACCCTCCTACACAATATCACAAACCAACATCGCTGTAAACACCAAACACTGATCCTCTTGTCTTCTTTCTCTGTCTCACAGCTTTCTGGAGGCTTTATCCAGAAGCCCAGATAATGGGGAGTTATACTTCTTGCTGGGACGCCTGTACTGGAACATGGGAGAGGAAATACAAAGGGACCGTAGCAAAGCCCATACACATTTGCTCAAGGTGAGGCCACCAACATCAGAACTTACACTCTTTATCTTTTTATGTAGATACCAGTCTTTTGTCTTTGGATAAAAATAAATAATGATTCGTTTTCTGTTGTTTTAAGGCTGCTAAACTGGACCCGTATCTTGGTTCAGTGTTTCGTTTCCTGGGTCATTACTACAGAGATGTGGCAAAGGATCAGGGCAGAGCCAGAGGCTGCTATAAGAGAGCATTTGAGCTGGATTCCTCTGATGCAGAGGCTGGAGCGGCTACTGTAGATCTCAGCATGGAGCAGGGAGACATGGTGAGTGCAGATAAGTCTAGTTAATTCACTGAGGGTATCTTCTATTTAGTTTTTCTTGCCAAAATCTAATTTCAAAAAGTCGCAAGGAACTTTTCTCATGCTGAGGAAGACTGGGGTTTATTAACTTTGATGTGTTCTATCTGTTTAGGACTTAGCTCTGACTGTTCTGCAGTCTGTGACAGAGAGAGCCACTCCTGGCTCTGCTAAATGGGCCTGGATGAGGAGAGGTCTCTACCACCTCAAGATTGGCCAGCACCAACAGGCCATTGCAGAGTAAGTGAATCATTTTCAGCTATAAGGCACAAGTGGTAATAAGAGTTGTTCAACTGGCCCTGGATGGTGTAATTAGCAGATATTTTAAAGATCTTATTTCATTTATCAACATTAAAGTTGGCAGTTATAATGATGCAAGACATTAACAGGGCTTTTTCCAAAATTTGTATTAATAGTAGGCCTATATTACAGAATTTTTGTGCCATTTAGAATTGAAATGAGAATGGCTTTTTATTTCCAATTCAATTCTGGAATTTGAAATGGGAAGCGAACAGGATTCAAAAATGTAATTCGAATTTCAGGAAGTAGAAAATGGAACTCATATTTGCTGTACATTTTATTTATTGTTTTCAGTTATAATTAATCAAATGCCACCAATGAAAATGTTATTTTACTTATATTAGTCTAATTATACAAAAAATGTGCCTTCTATTAGCCTTCATTTTATACCATATCGGCAGAAGAGCTTATTTCCCAGAATCCCGCAATTAACTTCCACTTTCCTGTCTCCAGAGATTACTTCATAAAATGTTAAATGTGGGATATATATATATATATGTATATATATATATTTGTTCTCACCAAAATCGAGCCATATGGCTCTTCATCAGACAAAAATGTTAAGATAAATGGCTGCCCCATATGCAATGATTATTGATTCTGCTGTGGTCTCAGTCTGCAGGCGGCGTTGAGGGCTGATCCTCAGGACTGGGTGTGCTGGGAATGTTTAGGTGAAGCTTACCTGAACCGCAGGAGTTTCACAGCTGCTCTGAAAGCCTTTGATAAAGCACATCTTCTTCAGCCCACCTCAATCTATAGCCTCTATCAGACGGCCGCCATCAAACAGATCCTGGGCCGGTTTAAAGAGGCTGCCTCAGAGTACAGGCAGATCTTAGAGCAGGAGGAATATGTGCCGGCACTGAAAGGTTTGTATGATTTCTGCATTAATGTTTTAATCTCTCAGGTTAATAACTATTTCATCCAGTATTCAGATCTGGAGTGCATCTTCACTGTGTTTTGTTTCTCAGGTCTGGGTGAATGCTTGTTAGCCTTGGCTAAAAGTGCACTGGATGACTATCTTGATGGAAGAGCTGTAGATTTGATACAGAATGCCATCCATTACCTCTTCAGGTAAAGTGTATCATGAACACAGGGGTCTGCTGAGTAAAGAGAAAATTTGTGCCTCCTTCTTTAAAGTGGTGTGTTAATGGGTGTCATTGAGTGGATATTGACGTAATCTCTCTCTTTGTTTTAATGTTCTCAGCGCTGTAAAGCAAAGGCCAGACCTGTCGTGTCTGTGGAAGTTACTAGGTGATGTCTGCACCACCTGCAGAACTGTGTCTGCAAACCGAGCCAAAGTGCTGGTACCTGGAGCTCTATGTGGCATGGATCCACCCGATCAGAGCCATACACTGGACCAGAGACAGCTCCTCACTGTAGGAGAAAGGTAAGAGAGAAACAATCACACAATACATCACACTTGCTGTATCAGAGTCTGTCATTACGTGTCTTTAGGGGCTCATCTGTAGAAAATAAGTTTTCAACATCCTGGCTATGTATTAATTGACTTGCTGAACAATGTTTTTTTTTTTATTATTATTCATGCACTGTACACTACACTAATACATACACTAGCGTTCTAAAGTTTGGGGTCAATAAGATTTTCTTTAAAGACAAAGATTTCAATTTCAAATAAATGCTGCACTTTTGAACTTTATATTAATCAAAAAACCATGAAAAAATGCAACGCAGGAATAAAGGAATAAAGTACATTTTAAAATATATTAGCATTTATTTTAAATTGTAATGGCATTTCATAATATTACTGTTTTTACTACATTTTTGATCAAATAAATCAAAAAACTTATTCAGTTACTTGTTGAATGTTTAAGTTATATTAATGTATAAACCATATTTTGGGGTGGTCTACATAAATCTATTAAAAATTACCTGCTTATGATTAGTTGAACTGATACAGAAACATATTGAACTAAAGGGTGAGAAGAAGACTGGGTCTCCCCATTAAAAAGATTTATAATGAGTTATAATGATTATTCTGTAATGAAACTGTTTTATCAGGTGCTTTGGTCATGCATTGAAACTCATGCCGGAGGCCCCCAGTCTGTGGTGTGACCTCGGCATGAACTACTACCACCAATCCAGACTGTTCAGCTGCCTGTATCCTGAGGAGGATCCCCAGCCTCTGCTGGAGAAAGCCCTACAGGTGCGTGACCTGAGATAAGTTGTTCACAGTGCTTGCATGAAGAGGTGTTTTAACAAGCTGTTTTGGTTTGGCTCTGTTTTGACAGTGTGTGAAGAAGGCGATCATGCTGGACAGTGCTAATCACAAATACTGGAATGCCCTTGGGGTCGTTGCCATGGCAAAAGGTAGAGGATGTACATAATTGCATTAGTCTGTATAACTGTTTTGTGATAGACTATTCTTGTGTTAATAATACTATGTTTTTCTTTTATATTTTAGGGATAGAAAACTTTGCACTTGCACAACACAGTTTCATCAAATCAGTAAAAGCTGAGCCAAATGTAAGTAATGCAAGAAAAATAAACAGTTTCCTTACTTTTTAAACAGTTGTGTTGATGCAAGTATATGTATATTTTGGTTATTTTTCAGAATGTGGTTGCATGGACTAACCTTGGTGCTTTGTATCTGAAGAAGGGAAATATAGAGGTAATGTGATTTTGAATTTTTCAAGTGATTAGCTTGACTTTACTTGTATTAGAGAGCCATGCTGATTTCTACATTATTTTTTAGCTCTCTCATGAAGCTTTCAAGATTGCTCAGTCGCTAGAGCCCCTCTATGTGAACTGCTGGATCGGACAGGTACATTGCAGATAGACCTTGAGTTCATATCTTTAGTCCATTACTATACGCAGCACATCTAACTTCTTTCTCATCACACAGGCCCTCATTGCTGAGACTGTTGGCAGTTATGACACCATGGACCTTTTCAGACACACCACAGAACTGAGCACTCATGTATGTCTAGTCATTTCTAAACACACACTATCTTTCAAAAGTTTGGGGTTTGTAATGTATTTCTTCTTTTTTTCTCTTATGCTCACCAAGACTGCATCTATTTGTTCAAAAATACAATAATGTTGTGAAATATTATTACAATTTATAAGAGCTTTTGTCTATTTTAGTATATTTTAAAATGTAGTTTATTCTTGTGATCAAAGCTGCATTTTCAGTATCATTACTCCAGTCTTCAGTGTCACATGATCCTACAGAAATCTTTCTAATTTGCTGCTCAAGAAACAATTTTTTTTATTATCAATATAGAAAACAGTTGTGCTCCTTAATTTTTTTGTGGAAACCGTTTGTTAAACCGTTATTTGAAATGGATTTTTTAAAATAAGATTATAAATGTATTTACTGTCACTCATGATCAATTTAATGCATTTTTGCTGAATAGAAGTATACATTTCTTTAAAAAAAAATGTACTGACCCCAAACTTTTTGAAATGTAGCGTATAGTTTATTCTTTAGGTTCAGACTATTGCTGTATGTTCTTGCTGTAACATGTTTGTTTGATGTTAGACTGAGGGAGTGAAGGGTTACGCGTTCTGGGTTTGCTCCACACTGCTGGACAGGAGCAACAGAGACTCAGAGCTATACCTCTACAACATAGTTCAGATGAACGCCGTCTCTGCTGCCCAGGTGGCTCTCAGCAAGTACACTGGTATGAGAACACAAACACACACTATACTGTGTTAAAGGGTTAGTTCAAAAAATTGTATTTCTGTCATTACTCACCCTCATGTCTTTCCAAACCCATAAAACCCAAGATGATATTTTTGATCTGCGACGTTTTTACCACTTTCAAGGCCCAGAAAGGTAGTAAAGACATCTTTAAAATAGCCCATGTGACTACAGAGGTTGAACCTCTGTAGTCACATGCTATTTTAAAGATGTCTTTATGCACATACACACACACACACACACACACAAAAACTTCTATGGAAGACTTCTCGTAATTTTGACTTTATTCTCTAAATATTACGACTTTATTCTCGTAATGTTTCGACTTTAATCTCGAAATGTTAGAATTTTTTTTTTTTACAGAATTTTTTTTTTTTTTTTTTTTGCGGTTCAGGTCTTCCGTACTTTAATGTTATGAAGTGACAAGTATATTTTTGTGCGCAAAAACAATAAAAAAAAAGACTATTCAACATTTTCTTCTCTTTCGTGTCAGTCTCTGACACTGTCCACGTGAGCACCACGACACATGCATGTGATGCTGATGCAGTAACCGGCCAATACTGAGCTGGCGTTCTGACATAGAACCCGGAAGCGCTGCACTGTGTTTACAATGTGAACAGTGTCAGAGACTGACACAGAAGAGAAGAAATTGTTAAATAAAGTTTTTTTTTTTTTGTTGTTGTTTTTTGTTCGCGAAACATATTCTCGATGTTTTAGGGTGAGTAATTAATGACAGAGTTTTCACTTTTGGGTGGACTAACCCTTTAAGTTATTACAAGGTTATTTAAGGGTCTGCCATTTGTTGTCTGATCTCAAACCAATTTTTGACAAAAGAAAATACAGTACCAAAGCTCTATAATGCATAACCATTAGAAAGTATGTAAATGCATTAATATGGCACTGTATGCATGTTTTAATAGGCCATGCTAAAAATGTAATGCTCAATTTCAATACGGGTCTCTGCTCCATCTCTTTGTATTACAAAGGCCCTTTAGCCTGACAGTTAAAGAGGCCTGATGTATTGAATGATTTCACCAGCAATGCAGGTGGAATGGCTAGACACATTTGTGAAAAATGTGTTTCTATGCTAGGAAATGACCCATGTGACAGTGACAAATTATTTAAAGATGGAGAGAGGTAATGAAGCTTTGTGTACTCGCTCTTTTTCACACCAGAGAGGATTCAGACCGACCCTGACGCCTTCATCATGCTCGGATACCTGAACACACACCTGCAGCTGAAGAAACAGGCCACTGAGGCATATCGCAGGTTTTCCACCTCTAGCTATTTTTACATTTGGGAAATTCTGTCCTGGCCAGTTGGACATTAAGTCTGCCTGACACAATTTTAGTTAATCTGAAGCAGGAATTACCAGAAGTTCATTTTAATAATTTTTTTAAACAGGCCCAGTTGCATTATCACATTCATTATGAACTGATATTCATTTAATAATTTCATTAATCAATATATTTATTCATATTAATTCATTAAGTTATTCATATATATATGAAGTGCTATCTGATATTTTCTTCTAGAATGATAATTTTTTATCAAGCTCGTATATTTAAGTTCAATAATTTCACTTAAATGGCAATGCAAATGACCTATTAATTGTCATTTAAGTGAAATTACTGAACTTAAATATACAAGCTTTATAAAAATGATTATTCTAGAAGAAAATTTCAGATGGCACTTAGAGGCTTTTGCATCTGAACTCTTCATATGTGTGTGTGTGTGTGTGTGTGTGTGTGTGTGTGTGTGTGTGTGTGTGTGTGTGTGTGAATTTTAAACAAGTTATTTGAATGAATTTATACAAATAATTGACATATAACTTATGTGTTTTAAAAATATGATTTAAAAACATGTATGCTGCCTAAAGTTTCTGACACTGATCTAGACCATTCTGGTATTAAATCGTTCTTGGATATTTTCCATTCTCCACAGAGCTGTCGAGTTGCTTCAGGCGTCCCCTCACACAGACAAGCTCAGCTTTGCTCTGAGGGGTTACGGACGTGCCCTCAGGTAAAAACCACTATGCCGTCAGTCATTTCATCTATAATAATGCCATCAGAGTTATCAGTACAAAATAATGTTTATTTTATAATGTCACTGTCAGTGATGATGGGCAGTGGGAAGAAGCAGTGCGTATTTATTCCTCCACACCATTGGAGGAGCTGCATGATCTCATCGGGCTGGCGCTCACCTGTTTCAAAATCAGTCGCCTGCCAGAGAGCATTCAGGGTGAGATGTCATTGTGAATTGAAATAGTCCCTACTGTGCCTTATGAAACTACTCAAGCTTGTGATTGTGTGTTTCCGAGGGCATGCGTGTACACTTGTCTATGTGTGCTCTTTTCCAGCCTATGAGAAAGCCCTTGCAGTTGCCTCTAGTGAGAAAGAAAAGGCCTGTATACTCACTGCACTGGCCCTGATACAGCACATGCTGGGCAGCTTGGATCATGCCAAAACACTTCTCTTCAAGTGGTGAGAAAAATATTCAACTGTCTCAGAGAAACACATTATCTGCTTCAGTAGTGAAAAGCAAAACCTGTCTCCTCTTGTTTATATATGTGTGTGTAGCTCCATGCTTAAAGAGCCCATTCCAGAGAGCCTGCAGTGTCTCTGTGCTCTGGGTTTGGTTCATGGGGACGTGACTCTGGCAAGTGCTACACTCACCGAGCTGCTGAAACTGGGGGAACCTGTAGGAGGCGCTGTGGAGGAGTACTGTCTGCTCACTTGCACCCTGCTGGCCCTGCAGGGCAACTTTAGCGGTGTACATAGGGAGGCTTCTAGGGCTATACACAGGTAATGTATAATATTTTGAGATATTGTGTCTCCTAATTAGATACAACATGATTAGGCAACAATCTAAAACAAAAATATGACAATGTTTCTCTGCTCACTATAACATATCAGTGGTCAAAAATCTTGCTTCATGTAGCTATTATGTAGTATATTAGTATTTGAAGACAAAATAAAAGTGCCTACTATATTAAATATAAAGCATAATCAGATATGTCCTGATTAATTTATTTTGTCACACATCTTTCTGCATGATTCCCACCTAAAAATATAAGGGAATTTTAAAATTGTGATTTCCAGGCCTTAACTAAATTTTATATTATATTATATTATATTATATTATATTATATTATATTATATTATATTATATTATATTATATTTATATTATATTTATTTAGGGCTGTGAAAAGATTAATCGCGATTAATCGCATCCAAAATAAAAGTTTGTGTTTACATAATATATGTGTTTGTACTTGGTATAATTATTTTGTTTATATAAATACACACACATGCATGTATATATTTAAGA
This sequence comes from Squalius cephalus, assembly GCF_949319135.1. Lineage (NCBI taxonomy): Eukaryota > Metazoa > Chordata > Actinopteri > Cypriniformes > Leuciscidae > Squalius > Squalius cephalus. The sequence continues at coordinate 20,129,387 of NC_137126.1, forward strand.
AATATTTGCGTACATATACTGTATGTATTTATATATAATGTATATTATATATAAGTATAATTTTTTATATATAAATAACACAGTTTTTCTTAAATATATACATGCATGTGTGTGTATTTATATATACAAATTTAATTATACACAGTACACACACATATATTATTTAAACACAAACTTTTATTTTGGATGCGATTAATTGCGATTAATCTTTTAATTATATTTAAGGCTGTTAAAATTAACGATTCATTATTTCAGTTTAACGCGTTAAAAATATTTAACACAAATAACACAGCATCTGTTTTTTCCCGTCATCCTTTGGCTAGCGTTACATTATATGATCACGCTCTTATTCATGCACATGCTTTTAAACCATTAACGCGTGATAATACACAAAAGAATGCAGTGCGGTACTGGCTCACATCTGTGAATCTCCTGTCTGTGTGACACACACAACTCGTGCTCACAGAAAGCCACACTGCTCTTGACTGAATAACATTTGATGCTTTAATAAGGATTAATCTATATTTAATTTATAATTTATGCAGTGAAAACTGTGGTGTTTTGTAACTTTATTCAATTTCTGAATATATCCTACCTTTTAGACCTACCTAAAGCACTGTTTACAAGGTTACATGGGTCAGAAACAACAAAAATAATAACTTTTTGTGTATTTTGACATCGCAAGTAAATCTGGTCTGACTGGGCCAATAGAAAATGTTTTAATCTGATATATTGAAGGGCACAGGCAAATGTGACATTTATTACAATGAGTTTATGTGAAGATTTTTTTTAAGTTCACTTAAATAAAAAGTTGTTATTTTTAAATCCTAATAAATGTAGCAGTATATGTATTGGTAATACTGGCCTTCTTTCATAAAAAGATGCCATTAGGCTACTGTCTTTGTTGTTTCTACATTCATTTAGAGATTAAATGTGAAATTATTACAATATAAAAATATGTTAAAAACTTTAATGTTAAGTGTGATCAATCAAGATTAATTACAGAAAAGCGTGTGATTTAATTAGTTAGCACAAATTATATATTATACATTAATTTTAAAATTTTAAATTTAAATTAACCTATATTCAACAAGGACACATTCGTGATCATGATAATGATATTTTATCAAAGGTAAATGTAAAGTCATTTATAATGTTACAAAATATTTCCATTTCAAATAAATGTTGTTCTTTTGAACTTTCTGTTCATCAAATAATCTTGAAAAGAAAAATACCAGTTTCTTCAAAAATATTAAGCAGTACAATTGTTTTCAACATTGATAATAAGAAATGTTTCTTGAGCAGCAAATTAGTATATTAGAATGATTTCTGAAGGATCATGTGACCCTGAAGAGTAATGATTCTGAAAATTCAGCTTTACTATAACAGTAATAAATTACCTTTTAAGATATATTAAAAAACGTGTGTGTGTGTGTGTGTGTGTGTGTGTATGTATGTATATATAATATGTATATATGTTTATTTTTTATTATTATTAATACTGTTTTGATATATATGTAATTGCATAAACTTTCAAGTGTCTTTGATTTAGGAAACTATTGAAGGCCTACTTTCTGTATTTCTCCTTGAAAAAAAAAAATTATAAAAAAAAAAGATGTATTAAAATATAAAACAGTTATTTTTGATCAAATAAATTTAGCCTTGGTGAGCATAAGATACATCTGTAAAAAACATAATAAATCTTACCAACTCCAGACTTTATATAATATAAAAACAAATTATATTATATTATATTATATTATATTATATTATATTATATTATATTATATTATATTATATTATATTATATTATATTATATTATATTATATTATATTATATTTATAAAATGGTTAAAAGCCAGACTCAGATCAAAATAGACAAACTTCAGTTGTTGCTATTCAGCTGAAGCCCGGACACTTAAATTATTGAGTATTTGTCCGGCCCCATTATGTCTGGTTGAGTGGGGAATTGAGGACTTTGATTAAATTAAATGCACTTCTTTATTTGTCCAATAGCAAGTGACCTTTAATGTCCTCCTTTAATCTGCATCGTACAAAGACATGAAAACACTCAAATGCTATTAAAGGGAAGGCCCTTTCATATAATTAACCTCAGGTATGAATCAGCGCATTTGGTTAATTAACCCAAATGTCAAATGTGGTTTCAGAACTACAAGAGTTGTTCTTTCTTTTGTCAGACATTTTTTAATTCTAAAAAATTATGAGTGTTTGACAACTTTTATGTTGTAGGAACCCAGGGAATCCATCTCTCTGGGCTCTTCTCTCCAGACTGGTCCCACAGTACTGCCCCAACAAAGCCAGTGTGAGTATTCTCACAATATTTTAGGAGAACTAACATGCTTAAAGGAATAGTTCACCTGTTATAGAAATATTGACCATAAAATATTGGTGTTCATGTAGTTTTCATATTTCCATCAGGGAGGAGCTGTGGCTGGCAGTGTGGCATGTCATGCCAGCTTGACACTTGGAAAGGTAACTTGACATTTGTGGATGAAATCCTATGTCAAGGTCTGTGTCCATTAAACAGTTCAACTCTTTCTATCTGTAGAGGGCGTTGCTGTACAGTGGAGTGAATCAGTTGGCCTCAGGCCGCCACTCTGGTGAGGACAGAAGATGCAACGCTCTGAAAACAATCCAGAGAGCTGTGCTGCTGTGCCCAGGTAAAGTTCCATCCAGTCAGCTAGTGTTACTAATGTTGCGTTAGCCTAATTGTGTAGCATTAAGACTCCAAGTAAAACAAATCATCATTATATCACCATTGCGCTTTTGACTAGAAAGCTTCAGGTTGCTCAGATATCTGAGCAAAAACTGTCCTCACAATTAGAGGCACTCTGGATCAATTCTCAGGTTATCTGCTAAATGGCAAGTCAATAACTTTAAGATTCAAAAAGAGACTTTCCATGACCCCGAACTTGTAATTCCCTAACCCAGACTAATAGCAGACTACGAGATCAAGACTAAACCCATCATAAACCCATCAGCCTAGGACACAGAACAAAGTGCCTTTTCACGCATACAAAACCAACTCATATCTGTTTGAACGGGGAAATATCAAAATCTCTGCTTCCCAAATTCATTTAAATAACATATTTCAAATCAACAACAAAATCTGACATGAACTGTTAAAAAAAACACATAAAATTAATGTTGGTCCTGCCAATGTGTATGTGTGCAGTCTCAGGATATTGATTCCTTGGGAACCGGAGCTTCTAACTACAGCTGCAATGACACGTTGACTTTACTAATTGGCGAAAAAACAACAACAAAAAAACACTGTAATTTTCTTTCTGAACAACAAGAAGAAAGATAAAAGTTCTGAAGTATTTCTTTAGAATTTACTATTTTAGTTCAATATCTATCATTTTATTTTTGAAAATCATAATCCACGCTTGACTGGAAGGATCATGGAAATGTATTGGTCTTAAAGTCGGCATGAAGCAGAAAGTGAAAGAGTGAAACTGCTTCTTGTATGAGAAAAAAATGTAGGGTGGGACTTGATTTTGTTCATCGGGAATTTATTGGATTGTTATCATTTGCTAATTGCTGCGATCTCATGTGAGAAACGGTTTGCTGGAGGGGACGGAATATTGTCCCGCACACATGCACACGTCATCAGAGAATAGATGCTGTCCCTGCGAAGGGAAGGGGACATTTTTGATTAAAGATTACAAGGGCACATGAATTTAAAAAGTATTGCTCAGATATGTAATTTATAATAAACAATGCAATATTCAAAAAAAATTGTCTGACGTGTGGGAAGCCTGAAATATGCAAAACAGAGTTTATGTCAAACTGTTGTAATGAGCTTTGGCTTCTTGTTTAAGAACATTGTTAATGTAGTATTGGACAGAACACACTCTTCTTTAACCCTAAAACGATGAAAATGTTCCTTTTGGATACTGAGAACCTTGCATTTAACGTGTCAGCAGGAGTAAGTGCCAAGTGTAATGCAGAGAGTGTATTCAGAGTGAAGCCTGGTCTATGTTCAAAGTTTGAGAGGACAGAAGAGACTCTGAGACATCAATATATCAGCCAGATGAAATATTTGTCTACACTAGGTAGGATGACAGTGATTCAGTGATTCAGATCGATGTGTCCTCTGTCTTTCTGTTTGACAAACGCAGATGATCCTGCTGGTTGGGCGGGGCTAATGGCCGCCTGTCACACAGAGAACACTGCATGCTTACTCACAGGCTCCACCCCTCGCAGAGAAGATCTGGAGAGGGCGCACATGACTCTGGTGTCTGAAAAAGGTCAGTGAAACTTGAGACTGTTTTGTCAGTGTATGTGAATATGCTAATTGCAGTTTGTAATTAAGTTTTTGAAATAATTATTTTATGCTCACAAAGGCTGAATTTATTTAATACAAAAATACAGTAAAAACAGTAATATTGTGAAAAATCATTACAATTTAAAAGAACTGTTTTCGATTTTAGTATATTTTAAAATGGAATTTATTCATTTGAATCAAAGCTGAATTTTAAAATAAATGCTAAATAAAATCAATTCTATTTAAAATAAATGCTGTTCTTTTTGAACCGTCCATTCATCAAATAATTCTGAAAGAAATGTAACATGGTTTCCACAGAAATAGCAGCAAAAGCTGTTTTCAACATTGATAATAATAAGAACCATTATTAATAATTGAGCTCCAAATCAACGCATAATGATTTTTGAATGGTCATGTGACACTAAAGACTAGCTTTGCCATCACATTAATAAATGACATTTTTAAAATATATTTAAGTAGAAAAGAGGTATTTTAAACTATAATAATATTTCACAATATTACAGTTTTACTGTATTTTTGAGGTAGCTGTGGTGAGTATAATACACTTTCAAAAACATTAAAAATCACAATAATTCCAAACTTAGGTTAGGGTTAGTTGGGTTAGTTGACCGATAGTGTATATGCGGATGGGACATGGCTTTAAGACTGCGTTGTGTGTCTGTTCTCAGTGAAGGGCCTGCAGGGAGAGGACGGGCTCTTGGCTCAGGCTCTGGAGGGCTGGGTGCTGCAGCAGGCCGTGACTGGACTCAAACAGAGTGGTCAATATGACCAGGCAGAGACTCTTTGCTCCCAGGTACACACACACACATGCATGCTCTGTTTCTGTGTCACGCTGTCCCCTATTGATTCGTCTCTCCTCAGCTCTCGGGCGCAGGTGCAGACACAGACAGATTCAAGGGCTTCAGAGCAGAACAATGTGCCTGTTTCACAGCACCATCTGTCTAGTATGCATCTATGGCTCTCTGTCAGCTCAAAACACAAGAGCTGTTCCACTTGGGGGGGTGTCTGTAGTGCAGAGGTGTCCAATCCTGCTCCTGAAGGACCAACTTTCTATAGAGTTGCTCCAACTTGCTCCAAAATACCTGCCTGGATGTTTCTAATGATCCTGAAGACCGTGATTATCTGGTTCAGGTGTGTTTAGTTGGGGTTGGAGCTGAGCTCTACACAACAGTGGCCCTTCAGGAGCACGATACCCCTGCTGTAGTCAACTCTCTCAATTTAGATTTATTTATATATCAGATTTAAAACAACTAAGTTGACCAAAGTGCTTCACAATATTGACAACTGGCATCATAAAAAGATAAAGGAAATGAATAAAACATTTCAACAACAATAACCATCCTTTAATTTCAATGACTTGAAGGTCAATTTAAAAAAGTAAGTTTTAAGACATGACTTAAAAGACTGGCGAATTTGAGAAAGTTTGTCTTTGTTCTATAATTTTAGGACAGCAATTTAAAATGTCAGATCATCATTAGAATTTGATCTAGACTGAGGTTCAGCCAGCAGTATAATCTAGCTGGTTTTCCACACAACCAATATAATCTTCATATCTATACACACAATTATAGTTGGAAAGATGCCAGATTTATTTTTGCATGCCCAAAGGATATAGTGTTAATATAAAACACTTGTTAACCCAGTGACAATGAAATGCATGAAGCTTCATTGAAAATCTTAACAAAATAGTAATATGTAAATATGATTTATGCACTAATCCAAGAAAGTAGGCAGATTTTGAAATGCTCATGACAGATGTCACTACGTTTACCTCACAGTGACTGCCTGCCGTTTTTTGCTATAAATTTTGAGAACCCTGTTGTGAAATTTCTGCATAAATTTGACTGACTTTGAGATCGGATCTTCTGAGCATGACACATTAATATATACATAATTGAATTCGTATTTTTTAAGTAATTTTGTTGTGTTTAAAGTTTTGGACATAAAGTATAGACAAATGCGTTTAAAACTTTGTACACTCCAGTCATATTAGTGACTACATTCTACTTAAGAATACGATCCCTGTGTTTGAATACTCCTACTTCCCTACTATATAGTAGGCGAAAAACAGTAGTATGTCATAGTATACACATTATTACAGTAGGCAAAAAGTACCCAGATTTTGAAGTGTGATTCCTACACCTGATGCTAGTAGGTCAAGTGACAGTGACAACATTGCAGATGTGGTACGCCCGATTTTCATCGTATTAGGCATACTATAAAACATACTTTTTTAACGGTCATAAAGTAACCAAACGTAGTACTTACTAGACAGTATGAGACAGCATGAGACTGTGGCTGTGTTCTACATCGTTTAAATGTGTGTGATGATGAATGTAATCCAGACATACTACATTGGTCATGTTGTTACTGTCATGTGACCTACAGTTGTGTCACTTCACTGCCATTCACAACTCCTCTCATGTGGCCTCATGGGATAGTAAAGTGTCCACTCCAAAGATGCGCACTCCAAAATCCAGGGTCATCCAGGAACTTTTCGCCTACTGTTTAGTGAATACTGTGAATTCGGACATACTACTCTTTTCACATACTGTTTTTTTGCCTGCTATATGTAGTAGAGAAGTATGTGATTGCAGATGCTGCCTGTGAGTGCATTAAAGGGTTAGTTCACCCAAAAATGAAAATTCTGTCATTAATTACTCACCCTCGTGATGTTCCAAACCTTTAAGACTTTCGTTCATCTTTGGAACACAAATGAAGATCTTTTTGATGAAATTTGAGTGATTTCTCTCCCTCCATTGACAGCTATGCAACTACCACTTTGACGCTTCAAAAAGAGATTGTAAAACTAAATCATAAAAATGTAGTGGTTTAGTCGAAATTTTCCGAAGAGACACGATCGCTCTATATGATGAACAGATTTAATCTAAGGCTTTTATTCACATATAAACATTCATCAGCTCACACATCAGTTGTGGTAAACGGAAACTCAAGCATGCTTGCTTGATGTGCGAGAACCAATGAGTCTCTTCAGAAGTCTCTTCAGAAAATTTGGACTAAATCGCTCAATTCATATGGATTAGTTTTACGATCTCTTTATGAACTTTTTGAAGCGTCAAAGTGGTAGTTGCTTGGCTGTCAATGGAGGGGACAGAAAGCTCTCAATTACATCAAAAAGATCTTCATTTGCGTTCCGAAGATGAACGAAAGTCTTACGGGTTTGGAACGACATGAGGGTGAGTAATTAATGACAGATTTTTCTTTTTTGGGTGAACTATCCCTTTAAAGCTGGTGGCGAGCAAAGAAGCTAATGCTGTCGTACCGGTTAGGAAGGTAAAGAACAAGTAAAACTTAAGCATGCAATTGCTTTGTGCACCTTTAACCGGTTTAATACGTCCTTCTTCCCATCTCAGGTTCTGAGTGTCTCTCCAGAGCATCCTGTGGTGTTCCTGATGTTGAGGCAGGTTCAGTGTGAGCGCCTCCTGCTGTCTGAGGCCGGTAACTGTGTTCCTCAAGCGGTGCTGGATCAGCTCAGTGCTGCTGTCATGGCCAACCTCACTTCTGTGTCCGCCTGGCACGTACGTACACTCACCATCTCACTGATAAGAGCTTGGAGTCAGGTTGATTTTCAGTCAATATGAATCTTGCTGTATGTACTGTAGACATACGACTTTCCTTGCAGATATTGGCATTTTGTTACCCTGAGGTCAGAACTGAACTGAACACTTTAACCATCATCCTTCCCTTGAGTCATTTTGACACAAAACTTTTTTTTTTAAATGTAAAAAATTGAGTGTTCATCAGAGGGGTCCAATACCCTAGGACTTTTGTCCTTTGAATGGATTTGAGGAGTTTTGTGGTTGAAATTTTAAATTGGGTCAATTTGACCCCCTTAGGAATGAATGGAATACACATAGAAAACCTAAAAATGCTCAAAATTCAAACTAAAAACTAATACTACAGTACAGTACTACAGAAAAACTGACTTTAGGACCCAGCGGAACATCTTTTTTTCTCCATATAGAGCTATAATGCCATCTAGTGGCAAGAGTCATGAAATCTCATGTTATATCATTTTTATTCCCACAAGAGGTCGGCAAAGAAACCCAATGTAAGATATTTTGAGCTGAATTAAAAGGGTTATGCATGAAATGTTTTAAAATTTTGAATTTAAGTTGAAAGAATGTGAGGAATGTGCTTAAATGACTATTTATTTATTATTTATTGATCAAATCTAGTAATTAAAAGGTAAATATAATAAAAAATAACAAAAAATCTCCAAATTCATTGCATTAAAAAATAATCAAAATGAAATAAAATAAGCTTTCTGGACAAGAAAAAAATAATATAATATAAGTATAATTTTAGGGCTTCGGGTCATTTTGACCCGCGAGGGAAAGATATGTTACAAAGTGTGAGGGAAGGATGAAGGTTAAATTATGCAGAAGATCTCAATGAAACTGACAAATGTTTGTGTACTGTGCATAGGAAGGAGGTTTAACAAGGTTTACACATGTGGCACTAGAGCGTTGTTGATTTGATGTCACTGTCTCTCAGTGGTTGGCAGAAGTGTACCGCTCTCAGGGTCTGCTGGCTCAGGCCTCTGTGGCTTATAGACAGAGTCTTCAGCTGGCGTCTCAGCTGGGTGATCACGGCGGGAAGACGAGCAGCCTGCTCCGACTAGCCCTGCTGGCGCTCACGCCATGTTTGGTGAGTACCAGATTCATCTTGTACAGGGATGTTGGAGGAAATGCAGTTTTCTCAGACACTTGTTACAATATACAGTGCAGACCAAATGACTGAGACCTTTTTCCCTTTTGACTTGGAAGAAAACAGACAGATTTAGAATATACAAAAAATAAGTAATACAATTTGTATTTTTTTCTTCTATAATAAGACATTTTTTCTTATGTCTTATATATGTATATCATTTCTAATATGCAGATTTTCTGCTCAAGAATAATTTCTTATTATTAGTGTTGAAAACAATTGTGCTGCTTAATATTTTTGTGGAAACCTCGATACTTTTTTCAGCATTCTTTGATTTGATGAACATCATTTATTTCAAATAGAAAGCTTTTGTTACAGTTTAACACTTCTGATCAATTGACTCCTGCTAAGTAAAAGTATGTCAATTTTAAAAATGTATATAGAATGATTTTTTTGTATTTTTAATAAATTTGGATATTCCAGCTGTTTTTCTTGTAACATTTTAAAATAGCTGCAAGTGTCTGTGTGACTGACCGCTAATGAAAAAGGACATTATTATTTTGGGCTAAGCCTCTTGCAGCGCCTTCAGGCATCTTTTCTTGCACATTTTCCGCTTTCCTTCTGCTTCCTCTCTCTCTCTCTCTCTCTCTCTCATTGGCTTTTTTGTCTATCCCCCTCCCCTCCATCTCTAACTGTCAGCTTATTGCCTTCATTTTAGCTGACTGCAGCTTTGCCTGTTAAATTGAATTAGACACTTTGTGGCCAGTCTTTCATTACTTTTAATTAAAGTGTGTCAGCCTTCAGCGTATCCCAACTCCGGTCATATATTAGTCTGAACTTTGCCAGCTAAAATGCATCTAAAATCCTTGTTTTTAATTACCAGTTCTTTTCCAGTCTGTTTATTGACCAAACCATTTTACAGTGCAAGTAAATACTACGGTACGTAAAGATATCTAATTGTACTTCTGACTACAGGCTGGTGTCTGTGTCTCTGAGTGGAAGGATCTGGTGTTGGAAGCCAGTGCTGAAGTCTTAAAAATGGGCAACTCGCCAGTAGCTTTGCTCTTCCAAGCCTTACTGCAGTTCTCCATAAAAATGGGCTCCAGGTAGGGCCTTACATAGAGTTTTTGTGTTGACATCACATTTATTGTCACCCTATATTCAATCAACATGTCACATCAGTCTGACCTGTTCTGTGCCACACCTTTGTATCTCATTGTTTGCCTCATCTTGGCATTGCATTCTTATGTAGTCTATTTTAATATGAAACCCATCTACTTTATTTATGATATTAGAGTTTCAATTTGATCAGGTTTAAATTGATGATGGTTGGTTCTTCCGCAGGGAAACCCGTCGCCTGTTGGAGAGGATTGTTTATGGTTCAGCCTCAGGCAGCTCTGAAACTATTGCGTCGGTGGCATGTTGGTACCTCCTGCGTCACCTGCACGCCAAAGATGACCTGGAGCTGATTGATGTGAGCAGTTACATCCACTCGCTCTACTTGAAAACAAATGAGTTACTCTGGCTGTGTTTCCTTAAGCAGAGTCAATTGTAATCTAATCAAGCTTGCCAAAGATTCAGTTTTGAATATCTACTTAACCTAATATACTTTTTCATTTTCCATTTAGTCAATTATAATTTGTAATTGCTACAACGGTTATTGTAATTGTTTAAACGGTATCCTTTGGCCGTCTAATGCAATTAATGAGATGAATGAAAGAGCTTTGTGTTTAAGAATGGCATTGAGTCTTTCTTTGTGTTTCGGTCTTGTAGACCCTGTTGTTGAAGGCTACAGCAGCAGGAGACAGCAGACTGGTGGATTTCCACAGACGCCTTTACCCATCCAGCTGAGACAGTAAACCATCCTCAGATTCCTCAGGAGACTTACACTTCGCCATAGAACCGTCAATAGCAGAGCCAGTTGTTCTCCTTTATCTCCTACACACTCAGCAGTTTGCTCACTGATCAATGTGTTTACAAATCTCAATCTTTACATCACCAAGGACATTTTATGATGTATACATATCACTGCTACCTTAAATTGTGTGAATGAATCTAAAAAGATTATATGATCTATATGAATGGCTTTTTAATTAGCTGTTTATGGTGTAACTGAATTAGCCTATGCTCATTGGATCACATTCAAATGGGCGTTGACACTTGAAAAATTGCATTAATGATTGATTATTATTTTTCTGTGCCTTCCTTCCAGCGACTGACTTTCTACATAATTATCATTGCCACAAGCCTCGGCTGACTAAAATATTATTGCCATTATGTAACTTAAAAGCACTTCTATCATGGTTCATCTCTGCAGGAGCCTTAAAACGGCCATTGCTTATTGTAGCCACTATTAGGCACATTTAAAAATGTGTTTATGGTCAGAGAAGTAAAAATTACAAATTAATTTATTTTTCTGTCTACAGTTATCTTAGAAGCTGTCATTTCCATATGACAGTCATTTCACTGTCATACTGTCATTTCCATATATGCAGAACTGACCTAAAAAAAGCCATTGTGTCTCTAAAATATGAAAGCATAAACATGAAGAGGGAAATAACAAAAATGGTTAATTGTGTTGGGTATATTAATGCTTTGCAAGTATGTATTGTTGGCTTTGGAAAATTTAAATGAAAACAAAGAGATCTCGTTTGTTTATTCCAGCATCCGTTACAATCAATACTGGTCTGCGGACGTGCAGACAAACACAGAACAGGTCATCTTCCAAATCCTCCAGTATTGAGCCACATGAGTATTGCGCATCTAATCTCTGATTTGCCATAATTGTACCTTGTTCGAGTTCCATCAACCATGATTGTTCATTCAGAATCTGAATTTAAAGTCTGGTCTAAAGAGATTTACAGGAAATTACCTCATGGAGACTGGCTAAATCCTTTTTTTTTTTTTTTTAATCTAGGAAACAAATGTTCAGCTTATTTGATTGTATTGCCCATCTGTCCACATTCTGCTGAATCATACTTTGTGATCTCACACACAGGTTATATACTCCAGCAAGACCAGCATATATGTTTTTTTTTCTAGTCAGAGCTCCTTTAGTTCCACCATGTTTCTCTGGATCTGTTTTATGTCTCTTTGCAGCTCTCCTTTGTCCAGCTTGGCTTTGGTGTCACCGATGTGTCTCAGAGATGCAATGGCATCATGAACCGCCTGAAACCCTGGCAAGTTAAATAGAGGAGATTACCTTCATTTGTGGGAGCATTGACTCTGTGGCAGAAGTGTGTGTTAGATGTGTCATCTATAATGCATCATCTGCCCTCAGTCCATCATTGGAATCTCAAAGAGAATTTGAGAGCGCAAGTCATGTACTGTACCTTTTAAGGCTTTTCTTTGCTGGGTTTGTTTATTGAGGTTACTTTGGTCTTTTGTACAGAATGCCTGGAAATACTCGACATAGTCTGTCAATCAGTCACATTTTGAAATTGGGTAGTTGGAAGGAAATATAAATAAACTAAATATCAAATATGCTAGGGTGAAAGATACCCTGCAGGCTTAGTTTAGCAGATTTGCCTGTACATTAAGCTACAAGTAATACCAAAAAGACTGATTCAGTCTGAATTTGAGTCATGCTTTCTATTTGCACTTTGATTTCTCAAGAAAACTGCCAAAGGAGAGATAAATTGGGCCACTTAGTTTGGCTGGTATTGCATGTCAGGCAGCTAGAACACAATTTTTCCAATCTGTTGTTGAGAAATGACAGCTATTGTTCTAGTTTACTGGTCATATTTTGGCTTTCAGTGATTTGTTGAACCAGAGGTCTGGATAGAGAGGCACCAAAAATGATGGAGTAAAAATGCCTATATTGTAGCTTTCTATATACCGACACACTAGTTGGTAGTTTGGGGTCAGTACAATTTTTTAAGGAGCCAATCAGCATATTAGAATGATTTCTGAAGGATCATGTGACACTGAAGACTGGAGTAATGATGCTGAAAATTCAGCTTTGCATCACAGGAATAAATTACATTTTAAAATAAATTAAAATAGTAAACAGTTATTTAAAATTGTAATAATATTTCACAATATTACTGTTTTTATTGTATTTTTGTTTAAAAGTATAATTTACTTTTTTTAAGTTTTCTATATGAATTAGCCAGTTCCAGAATGTAATATATAGCCAGAATATTAATATTATAATAATTCGAATCTGAAGTGTGCGTCAGACTATCATTGTTTTGGAATACAGTTTTTTCCCTAGCAAAGAGATATTGAATTTCTGAATTAAAAAAAAAAAAAATTGTCTGTTTCATAATAGACTTCTTTCAAAAACATTACCAAATCTTACTGACTCCTAACTTTTGAACAGCAGTTGTAGGATACAGATTGATGTCAAAATGTAGAAAGGGTTTCTTTTATTTCATCCTCGTATGTGAGACTCACCTGACTGGTACTCCTTCCTCATCTGCTCTAGCTCTTCTCTGAAGCTCTTCTCCAAAGTGTTGATCATTCTGTCGAGTTTGCTCTCTGAATGCGTGGTCCTGTGAGCTGAACGCACCTTCTCCAGTTGTGCCTCCAACCTTTCCAGATGCCCAGAAAGAAGAATCATTTTCTCCTTTAGCCTGCGTTCCACTTCCACCTAAGAACATATTTTGCACAGATATCATATATACTGTACAGTATGTATATATACTGTATATATAATAAGGCCATTCATTTTGAGTTTGAGACCCATTCACATGTTTACCACTCTGTCCTGCAGCAGTGTGTGCTGCTGGCTGCTCTGTGTGTGTGATTGAACTGTGGTTTTCATCTGTTCCTCTGTCCACTTCCTCAGTCTCACTGTCTGCTCCTCCATCTCCTTCAGACCACTAGAGGTTCTGCATAAACATACATGCTACATTACAATTTTCTCCCATTGTAGTAAAGGTATTCTGATTATTATGTAGTAAAGAGGCCATATTATGCCCTTTTACAAAGTCTTGATTTTGTTTTTGGGCTCTGCTAGAATAGGTTTTCATGCTTCTATGTTCAAAAAACAATATTTTTCACATATTTTACATAGTTACAGCACCTCACTTCCCAGTCTGTAAGTAATGCTCTGATTACTTCCTGTCTGTGTGAAGCTCCTCCTTCCGAAAAGAAAAATGTGCTCTGATTGATCGGATGGATCATTGTGTTGTGATTGATTAACCGCTTTGAGCATGTTTCGGAAATGTCACACCCCTTACCAAAACCACGAGTTTCAACCGGTTTCAACACAGCGCTACTCAACCAGACATTGCCCCCTTTTTTTTCTTTGCGTATGCCTTGGGCGGGGATTATTTAAATGAGGAATATTGTGACGTTTGTTCCCGGAAGAAAACTCAAAACTACAATCAAGCGCTTTACCCACATTGGGGTTTGGAAAATGGATGGATGAATGATTCAACTGCAGACACTGATCTTCAGCTGATCTTCTAGCGAGACGCGGGAATTCATTTAGCGCTACCCTCACAGTGCATTATGGGTATTCTCTAACAGTTGAATGTACATTGGGGGTGCTTCTCAATACTCAAATTGATGCTTCCTCGTTTCCTCGCTCCTCCGACCTTCAGCCCGTGACCCAGAAACTGACGACATTTCAGCCATCTTGAAGAACATCTCAATTCTCTAATTGCACAGCGAGGAACAAGGAGTAAGGAAGCTTCCAGAGGAGTTATGAGCGAGGAGGTCACCGTGATTTTGCCAAGTAAGACATGTTTCTGGATCAACATATTTTGTTGATCCTGGAATAACATTCCTGTCCCAAAATTTAGTCCTTACCCTATCCCCAGGGGCGCCACTATCAATTTTGGGCCCTATGAAAGAATATGAGGTTGGGCCCCCTACCGCACCCATTCCGTTAATAAAATCGATCTCTGGGGCCCCCAAAAGTGCCTGGGCCCTTAGAATCGTCCTAACTTTCCCCCCCCTTAGCGGCGCCCCTGCCTATCCCTACCCCTAAACCTAACCCTACCCATGACGTTTCCCTAAAATCAGAGGGAGATGATAGGTGAATAACACTGATGTTGAAGCACCTCACCCTGGTTCTAAGCCTAAACTTGACATAAACTGTAAACTTGTCCCTCAAATCTGATTGGTTGATTGGAGAGTTGTTCCAGGATCAACAAAGATGTTGATCCAGGAACATGTGGTACTTGGTGAAATCACGTTCTCCAAGCGAGGATGCACATGTGTATCCTATACGGAAGTCTTTCTTGTCGAGAAACCTGATGCACATATAAATTCTCCTCCCCCTTAAGGGCAGATCCTTTGAGAGCTGCTGATGACGCTTTGAAGTGACACTCGAGCGATCAAGAATATTCAAATAAGCTTTCCTTCGATTCCTCCATCCTCATTTTCGTTCCTCGCAGCCTTCCCTCGCATCCTGGGGGCGAAGCCGAGACGCGAGGAAAGGATGCGAGGGTGCACAAATAAGAAATGAGAAGCACCCTGGTTGTACACTTTTTATTCCGGTGCATTATGGGATTGAATGAGTGCACTCCATAATGTCCACTATGGTTTTGGACAGCACTAAAATGGCTGTCCTCTCAAATAGTGCCCTGTTTAAGGGTATAGATGGCGCTTTCAGACACAGCCAAGGCGTTTTAGAGAATTCAGAAACAGAGCTTACTGATACAGAAGAACTCATTTTGGAGTGGACTCAAGACTCAAGCTTTGCATCTTTGCTTTGTATCATTGATTACAATTTGTCTTATCCAAAACAATAGTTTGTGTTTACTTAGCTAATGCTGGGCCTGGGCTAATGCTGGGCCGACAGCACTTGATCCAGTAATACTAACACTTTCTCTCTACTACTCTATTCTGTTCTATTAAAAAAAAAAAAAAAAAAAAAAAAATGCGTTGATTTAAACTGAGAAGGGTCATAGCACTTGCATTTTGTTGTCCTACTGCTAGTTTAACTGCTTCTATTGTTCTCATTTGTAAGTCGCTTTGGATAAAAGCGTCTGCTAAATGAATAAATGTAAATGTAAATGGCCTATACATTTTAAATAGGCTACAGATATGTTGTGGTGGATGTTTTTGTTGTTGTTCTTAAAGCATATCTTTCAAAAAGGTATTTGTGTCATTGTGTCTAACAGACATCACATTTGGGCTCGTGCTATTGTTCCCGGCTTCTTTCTCAATGTGTTTATTTTTCTTTGGCCCATATGCTTCTCTTCATGAGTCACTGTAAGCTATCTTGACTCACCACTATTACATAACAGCCCAAGCATAGGCAGCCAATTCCTCTGATTCTGTCACACCATGGGCATCATGAGCAAGGCTCCATTTCAGCTGCCATCTGCTCCACACTGCAGACAAGAGCTAATATTGTCAAAGAAATGGAGAGCATCACCTTGCACATGCCATGATGCTCATGTGGCAGCACATAGACTGGCATTGGCATTTGGAGGCGTATCTGGTGAGTCACTGGCACATTACTAGTTCCCTTTTTACATCAGTCTCAACAGAGCAAATCCACCTGACAGCAGATTCAATAAAAGTGGGCCGGTGGTAAAGCATTGCAATAACTGATGTCAGGGCTGTCAATACCTTCACGAGTGCCCTTCACATACAACATTTTATTAAAAGAAACTAGGGGGCCTAAAATAGAAATAGGATTTCTGCAACAGGTCTGATTCCTTGTTTATTTAATCAATTAAATCTTTGCACTCCAGCAGCCCAAACCACACTGAAAACATATCTGCCAAGCAAAAAACAAATAGCCTAAATTAAATTCATGCTTCAGCATATTCCAACTTGGCATACCACATTCGGTTAAGAGACATGCAAGAATCAAGGGTGTTTGGCCTTTTTCTCTTCTCCTCTTTTTTTCCTTTTTATTTGATTTTCTTTTATCACTGAATACAAAAAACCCTAACAACATTGAACATTGAAGTATATCTTTACAGTTTGTGAAGATATACTTCAAAAACGATATTTAATTTCAATCAAAAACATCTTTGTACAGTATGTATACAGTGAATAAAAATAAATTAACATGTTTCCTTGCCATTAAAAGTGACAAGGTTAATCAATGTGTAATTCAGAATGCTCTGGCACATGTTTTAAAGCCAGGATATATTCTATGTAGGCCTATTATTTTAGTTTGAAACTTGCTTTGACATAGAATTTATCTGCTGTCATCCAGATATTCCGCCAATTTAAATCTCCAAACACTGAACACACACACAAACACAATGTAATCTTGTTTTTGATGTAAATAATTAGAATTTTGTATTACGCTGTGCATTCATTGTCAATAGCGTTTGGCATTACTGACAATGGTTGAGTGAATGATTCAATGACTCACGTAAAGACAAAAAGCGTAAATATATATATATATCCTTTAAATATTGTATTATAGTTATTTAATAATTAGGCAATATTATTATATAGTATCATTTATATATACATATATCATTTTAATTTATATTGTAGCAGGAACTCTTAAAATAAACTCAATTGTCTGAGTATTGATATGTGACTTTAGTTGCTCTTACTTTACATCCAGTTGTTGTATCTCCTTCTGTAAATCTCCAATGGCGTTTCTCTGAGAGATGAACTTCTCTGACATTGACATCTGTAGGTTTCCTACATCATGTGACAGCTAGCAAATGACAAGACATTATAAAGCGTACCTCTCATCACGCTCACTCCACATAGTTTTCATTGTCCTTCTAATGTCCAAACACTGTCCAAACTGTATCAAACTGAGCTTAATCAATAACCTTGTCCCCAAATGTAGCATTCCTAAACCAGCTATCAACTAAAAAAAAAAAAAAAAAAATTTTTTTTTACATGGCTGTCCGCATTCCCTTATATTTTCAATTACCTTTATGGTTTCTGGTGACCACTACCTAGAGCTAATGCACTGCAATCACTGAGATTTATGGTTATCACACAAGTCACCATGCAGGGACAGTTTATATGGATGACAACGCTGCAATTCCCCCAGCGTAAGAGAGGTGTGGGCCAAAGCTGATGCAATTTCATATAATGCACATACTGGCTTGGTCACAACATTTAAGTTGAGGAAAACAAATGTGGACTTGCCAAATATGAGAACCATAACAGCCAACAAAAATATGTTCTAAGAATGTTATGCTAATGTTATTTCTGAATGTACTCTGAATGTCAAAACGTCCAGTTTTTAAAAAAGTTATTTTTTGTTTTGGTTTGTGAAGGTTAAGGGAACATTCCATTTTTATCATTTTGCAAACATAATGGTAATGTTACTTTTGAAAGTTTTCTGAACATTCTGAAACAAGTAGTAACATTTAAAAAACAGAAATCCACCCTCAAAAAGAAAAAAATTACATTATTAAAGACCAGAAAACTCTGAATGAACATTCTATCATTCTATCATCATCAGAACATTCATTCTATCTAATTGGAAGAAGTTCATAACATTGAGAGAACCTTGTTAGAAGGTTAGCCAAAGATCTGAGAATGTTTCCTGTTTGGTGGGATGGTATTACCATATATTTTTTTAATATTTATCATGCTGATACAGCACTATGTAACACCATGGTATCATTGAAGGAGCATTAAAAATGTGAAAATGACACAGGGAACACTGTTCAATAAAGATACTTTAGAAACAGTGTTTTGTTTTTGTTTTGCTCTTTAATGGCCTCGTCATTAACGTCTCACCTTGAGCTCCATGTCTCTCAGCTTCATCTCCAGCACAGAGCGTAACTCACTCACTTCCTGTTGGAGTTTCAGAATGTCCCACCCTCCAGTCACAACATCAGATGACAGTTTAGCAATGCTAGCATCACATCTAAGGCAAAAGGAAATTCAGACAACAATAAGTATTTCATCTGTTCCTGAGGGTTGGTTTTACTGATACCCTCACCGGTCACTCTACGGTTAGTACCGGACTGGACTCCCATTTGCCTTCAGAACTGCCTTAATTCTTTGTTGCTTAGATTCAGGAAGGTACTGGAAACATTCATTTTGGTTCACATTGACATGAATGCATCATGAATTTGTGCTCTTTTGAGTTATTGTTGCCTTTCTGTCAGCTTGAACCATTCTGGCCTCTGACCTCTGTCATCAACAAGGCATTTTCGCCCAAAGAACTGTCTATCCAAAATCAGTTTCGTAAGGTATCTTTGTGTGCAAACAATTTAGTCATTGCCTGATAGGGCAGCGAGGCAACAAGTCAGCTAAGCTAAGCCCATGCCTACATGCCTAAATTGCCATGTGATTGGCTGATTAGATATTTGCATTAACGAGCAAATGAGCAAGCGTACCGTACCTAATAAAAAGGTCGGTGAGTGTATATCAGAAGAACGTTCTATAATTTTGCCAGCATTTTCATCTGGAACTTTAAAAAAAATATGAAAATTACTATTGGCTGCCATGCTATTTTTGAAGTAGAATTGCTCTTAATTAAAAGTGGGAACCAGTGGGACCAGCACTGACCATTTTTTTGGTTTAGTTGATTTTCAAGATAAAGAAAAATGTTTTTTATGGATTTTCAAATTACAGTCTGTGGTTGTCTCCTCATTAAACATGACCTTTAATCTAAAAAAAAAAAAAAAAACTTCATAAAGATCCTAAAGATTCGGTGTTTGTATATTGTGGTAACACAACTGACATTAAAACATCTTCTGCAATTTTTTTATATTTTATATAAATTTTTATACCTTTTCACTTTTTTCAATTGGAAAAATCTCTACTCTAATCTCTCCTGCATTATGAAGCAATGACATCCTTAGTTTCATGCTCTTAAGAAAGTTAATTCTCAAAAATAAAATATTTATACATTCTAATTGTAGGTACTAAAACGTGATTTAGAACATATATATTTGTAGACTGAAGTTTGAGTTTTTAAAACTAAGGAGACTTACTACTAAGGAATTATGAAAATAATATACATTTTTCCATTCAAATCTTTTCCCATATAAATACAATAAAATAATGTAGCAATTATTTAACTATGTAGATTGCAGTTTTACCCTTTGTTATAAAAAAAAAATATATATAATATAAAATAAAATGATGTATAATAATTAATATTTTATATTTTTGCCATCACCTAAAAATGATGACAACATCTGCCACTGCAACAATGACTCAGAAGATGACAAATGGGGAAATAATCTGATTTGCCACAAATCTTGTTTGTGCACTGCAGGCAAGAGCAATTTAGATGTCTTTCATTCCACAATGATGAACTAATGAATACATAATGTGTGAAGGGTTGTGTGATATGGCGTATGTTAAGAGAGGAATCATAGGTCGTGCAGTCAGCAAACATCTCATTTCATCTCATCAAGCTACTGTGCCTATGCCTGTAAGGCACCACTGACCCTCCGCACTCTTTCTATTTCCACATTCATTTCGTACAAACATTAGGCTTTTTCGAATACACAAATGCCAAGAAGGCATTTGTCTAATAAGTCCACTAAGCTGGATGTTTGGAAATATGCATTCTCTTACACGAGTGAACATCTCATTTTCAACCTTGTTGTTATAAAATGTCATTGGCAACACAATCACAATCATTCATGAATTGCACTGAAAGTGTAGTGAAATAGTAGCTCTTGTAGACTTTGAGTTAATGCTCATATTTATAATAAACTTCAGGGAAAATGAAAAAAAAGAGACATATACCAAGAAATTA
The DNA here is from genome assembly GCF_949319135.1 of Squalius cephalus. Taxonomy (NCBI): domain Eukaryota; kingdom Metazoa; phylum Chordata; class Actinopteri; order Cypriniformes; family Leuciscidae; genus Squalius; species Squalius cephalus. The sequence goes on from NC_137126.1 coordinate 20,149,987, forward strand.
TGAAATTCATAATCATTTTTAAAATTAAAATAACTATTCACTAGTGATCTAAAAATGTTGGAGCTCTATAAATATGAATAAAATCTTGGTGTAATTTGTGACCTTGCCACTCTGCCTCTGAGATCTCCAATACCCATCATGTTCTTGTGATCCAAGCTCTTCACTGCAAAAGTTGTCCCTGCGGCAAGCTTGTCTCTCTCAATAATCTGTGTTTCCAGCACCTGGGGAGACAGAAGATTGTTCTGTCCTTGCGGTCATACAACAGTTACAGTGTGATTGCTCATATCAGCAGTCACTCACCGCTATCACAGTTTGACAGACTTCAGTCATTTTCCGTTATAACGCAGGAGTAATTATGAAGGAGTGTTTTTTTTTTTTTTTTTCAATAGTTTCTGAATTGGAAAATATACCTCGAGTGTATTCACTATTTGTAATTTTAGAGGGAAAGCCAGAAGTGTTTTAGCCTACGTCATTAGGCCTATAGCAGAGATTCCTAATGTCTTTCCGTTACTAATCAAGCCTGGTTACATCATCACTCTTCAGGAAAAAATAAATAAATAAAAAAAATCCCTCATTCTGTAGTGACTTTGATTTATTTGATTAATTAATTTTTTATGCACATATTCTACATAATACATCCCATCAGGTAATGGCTCTGCTGGCATGTTCTCTGAAACTGTACCTCGCTCATTAAGCACTGTTAAATTTTTGCTTTCACATTAAAAAATAAATGTAAAACTTTGAGATGCATTGATCAGATGTTACTGATCTAACAATTCATCAGTGTGATTATTCTGGACCTTTCTGAGAAGGATTAATTCCCATATATATAATATAATATAATATGTGACTGGTCACATGGGTCAATTTTTTGATTTGCTGAAGATTTGATTTGATTTGCTGATTTTTTTTAAAGCTGAATAAATAAGTTTTCCATTGATTTATGGTTTGTTATGATAGGATAATATTTGGCCGAGACACAACTATTTGAAAATCTGGAATCTGAGGGTGTGAAAAATCTAAACATTGAGAAAATCACCTTTAAAGTTGTTCATTTATGTTCGCGATAGTGCTGCCCTTCACTCACGAAAATAAATGTTTTATATATTTACGGTAGGAAATTTACAAAATATCTTCATGGAACATGATCTTTACTTAATATCCTAATGATTTTTGGCATAAAAGAAAAATCGATCATTTTGACTCATACAATGTATTGCTGGCTATTGCCACAAATAAACCCGTGCGACTTATGACTGGTTTTGTGATCCAGGGTCACATATAATATAATATAATATAATATAATATAATATAATATAATATAATATAATATAATATAATATAATATATAATGTCACTATAAAACTTATTTTCATACCTGGATGTCTGTGCTGAGCTGTTTGACAACATGAGTTATGATCTGAATGTGGTTCTCCAGTAGTTTTCTAGCAGACGACTCCATCAGGACTGAACCCTGAGCTGCACGTATACCAGTCACCACATCGTCCCTGATCTTCACGGCTTCTTCTAGTAGAGTTCTTAAAGTGCGTTCCTGATTGGTCATGTGGCTCTCCATATGTCTGTCTCAAAACACAATTAATTAACTAGAACTCTTTTGTCAGAGCCTCATCTTTTTTTAAAGGGATACTCCACTTTAAAATGAAAATTCTGTCATCATATACTCACCCTCATGTTGTTTCAAACCTGTATGAATTTCTTTCTTCTGCTGAACAGAAAGGAAGATATTTAGAAGAATGTCAGTAACCAGACAGTTTCTGGTACCATTGACTTCCATAGTAGGAAAAAAAAAAAAATACTATGGAAGTCAATGGTACCAGTCTGGTTACTGACATTCTTCTAAATATCTTCCTTTCTGTTCAGAAGAAGAAAGAAATTCATACAGGTTTGAAACAACATGAGGGTGAGTATATGATGACAGAATTTTCATTTTAAAGTGGAGTATCCCTTTAAATTGCCTTTGATGTAACTTAATATTGTAAAATATTGTAATTAGTGAATATCCATCCATCCATCCATTCTCCAAACCGCTTTATCCTCTGCTGGGGATGCTGGAGCCTGCAGCGTCTCGGGACACCCTGTACAGACGGCAAGTCCATCACAGGTAATCAATAAATAGAATCTGAGAATGCTTTACTTTGTAAAAGAAACGACAGGACAGAGCCATATTGTCAAATTGAAGCTCAATCAAATGCCTTTGAAGCAATAGAAGAACTCAGAGGTGTTCTCCTCGTGGTTTTCTCCTACATTGCATTGTAGAGAGCATAACTCAAGGGCTCTAGGAAGCTACACCACCTATTGATTCTCTGCCTCTGAGTACTGATTCACCTTGATGCATGAATGATGAATACATTACCTTCATTCATTTAACAGAGATGAATCCCTTTGATTGAGCACTTACAGTTTTAATCGACATTCATCATAGCCACAATGACCACAGGAAGAAAGAGTACTTTATTGCAGTTAAAATGTGTATATGTGTATATATGTGGGTGTGTGAGTTACACATATAAAATAATATATATTGCAAAGTAAAGTTGAGCACTTACCTGCGTGAAGTGTTTCCCTGTAGCCTGTGGAGTGTTTGTTGGTTTGTTTAGTCTGATCTCTTAGCTACCAAATGGCATGTTCTGGACAGGGGTGTATCATTTTGTACATGGCAAGATAATGCAGACAATTTGCAAATACAGTATTTCAGTACTTGTCTAAAATATAATGGTATACTGCGAAGGATAATTAACAGCTTTAGGATGATGGGCTTAAAACGGTTTATCATACTATAATTTGACAAGAAGCATAATTAAATATTGAGATATTGGCCAGACATCTCAGTCTACTCATTCATTCTCATGAGATTTTCTGACCGGTAATGATTTCCCTTCTGTGATTTGAAATCTATAGAATAATAAATGTACTCAGCACCCTTCAAAGCTAAGTGGTGATGGTGTCTTTAGGGGAATTTTTAAGTAATGTCTTAATGTATAGTGTTAGCTGTGTGTAAAAATAAATAAATAATACACACACACACACACACACACACACACACACACACACACACACACACACACTGGGTGTACATCATAGCCTTTAGTTTACAGCAACTACAACCTTCATATAATTACATATTCATATTCAAATTCTACAATCTTTAAAATGACACATGAGTGGGTGTTATTGTGGGTGGTATTATCTTGGCTTTGCCTTCACTTTTAAATCAATAGCATGGCTGTTTACACTGCATAGCTATGTTAGTAATTTTAACAATAAACTAAAAATAGGCCTACCACAGTTAAAACCTGTTAACTGACTAACTCTGTCCTAAAGTCATCATGCTTTCTTCTAGTGTGCACCTGTATTATTATCAGCACGTGTTACAGTAACAAACACAATTTAAATAGCTCAAATGGCTTGTTAACATGTAATATAATGACATGATGTGCAGTAAAATACACTCACCAAATCCTTATAATTACGGACATTCACCAGAAGGAGGCGTATCTTTCCATTCTCCAATTATGTATTCGTGTACTGGCTTTTTCATAGGTTACTGTCAGATCATTAAGTCATTAAAGAGTGAATCAGATGCATTCCACACTCACGTTTATTTCACAGGTAACCCTTGTTGGGCAACCCTTCCTTGTTCAGATTTGAACTTGTCCTATTGGGCTTTTATTTATTTTTTATTTTTTATAGGTTTTAGTTTAGACTTCAATGTTAAGGTGCTGTAAAAGACCCCCTGAATAATGTCACAAGTACCATATTGACCAGATAAAGTGAATGTGTTATAAGTGCCTGAGTGCCGTTTACGATCAAGAGCACGCGCTGCTGCGCGCTCGCCCGCGCGCTTCAGTGTCACTGGCGCTCCGCGCGCTGAAAGCCTGCTGCTGCTGCTGCTGCTGGACGGGGACTATGGAGGAGAAACACACGGATGAGAGCGACAAAGACCCGCAGTCAGCGTCTTACCAGAGAAGGATGTGGAGGAATTTCCAAGAGAAGACCAAACCGTTTTTGAGCCCCAAACTGGGGTCCGAACGACGCAGCGGGGATAGTAAAAAAGAAAGCGGGTTATGGATGTTTAAAAGAAAGAAAAAACAGGTCCTGGACCGGGTCTTCTCGTCCTCGCAGCCCAATCTGTCTTCAACTCCACCGTCTATAGTAGGCGACAGTACCCTGAGCGAGCAGCCGAACTCCAGCGCCAGTAAAGGGCTCGGGATCTCACCGCTGGCCGTTGCTGATGGAGCATCAATCAGTAAACCGGAGATTTCCGTATCCGCGCACGGGAGCCCGAAGCTGCTGGTGGCTCATCTGGCGATGTCCCAGCAGAAGAGCTCGTCCTTGGGCTCGACGTGCTTCGAGAAGCTGGTGGTGGATTCGGCAGCATCCAGTGAGGATGAGCTTGCTAAAAACGCCAGTGACCTGGTAAGAGTGATTTTAAAATACTGACCAGAAAAGTGACCTGAGTATGTTTTTTGCATCGTAAGAAATTATTTTATCTTTACATTTCTTCCTATTTTGCCACTTTTATCACACATTTATCCGGACTGTCTCCTCATTAACTGACCCGAAAATTGAATAGGGTGAATTGCCCTAATGTGGGACATTTTTTGCACTTCAGACTTCAATGACATATTGCGATGTGTAACCAAAACATTAAATCCACACCCAATAGCATTTAAAAAAAAACCCAGGATGTGTCCTAATCAAATCAAAAGAGATATATTAGTATTAGTTAAGACATATTAGTGCTCTTATTGCAAGTCGTCTGAGACAGCTTCCTAATGTGGGACAGTTGTGTCCTCAATGTGGGACACTGAAAAATCTATGATAAAAGACCAAAAATCACATTGATACATGTAGAATAGTAAAATCTTATTTTATTTTAGATTCTCTCTTAAATCTTAGTTCGTAATTCTCTTGGTTATGGATGGATGAAACATGGATAACTGAACATCATCAGACCGATAATAAAATATTATCTAGTTCAGTTTACTTAACAACAAACACAGCTTTCATGCCCTGGCCAACAGTCTCAGCTGAGGGACCCCACCATCCTCACAGTGTTCCCATGTGGGGTATTTAGACAACAAAAAGCATTTTGACTGATCTGCCATTGTGTGGTGCTGCTGATTCCTCTCTTGTGTACTCTCTTGTTTGCACTAACTTTATTCAGAATATCTAAATGTTTTACATTACGTCACTGTCACATTCAGTGGCCCCAATAGTATTTGAACATTTAAGTGTCACTTCAGTGTCTCTGTCTTATATAACACAACAAACCAATGGCATCTGCAAACAAACAATGCTAGAGTTTTACTCAAACATCTTAACTTGTCTCAGCCATTTTTGTTTTAACTGTTGTCAATGCTTTGTGGTGCGCCTGCATGAAGTCATTTCCTCTCAAGTTCACTCATGTGAACTTCAGAGTGGCCACAGGTGGAGTTCATCACGATAAGATTCCCACAATACGTTTCCATTACTTTGCCAGTTGTTCCTTATAAATATTGGATAAGGGTTTTTAAAGATTGTTTGATAAAGATGTTGCTGCCTTAAATTTTTAAAATAAACTTGGATGCTTAAGTCATTTCAAAATAAATTGCATTAATTAAACTGAAATTTGTTGAATCTTGTATAACTTATAAAAAAGTTGAAAAAAAGTTAAAGCAATGTAAAAACATATGTTGTTCTAACTTATTGATCATATATGTTTCTGCACAATCACAATTTAATTTCTAGCTAATTAAATCAATTTAGAGCTGAGCATAATGTACATGTACAATGACAGGAATTTTCATTTTCAAATAGGCTACTTAATGTCATCTTAATTTTGACAGCATATCTGTTAACAAACTTTTTTTTTTTAATTGCTTTGTTTTAAAAGTCTGTTTGGGCGGCCTTTCTTTATAATAAATGTCACTTGGTTAATATTTTTCTAATGCAATGCCATTCACACATTTTTAGGTGTGACTCAGATGTCCCAGATGTTACAGTGGGGGCCCTGTATATCATACATGCTCTACAGAAATGATTTTACATCATGCGTTCACAAGAAGGTTTTTCATAGTCACAAAGTTTTTCATTGTCTTAGTAGCCCTTAAGTGGTGACATGTAGCAGCTCTTGTGGTTATCACACTTAATGTCCCAGACGCCTGAAATGACACATATGCCTTAATGAAGATGTTAAATGCAACAAAAAGCAAACTTATCTGCTAATTCAGGTGCAACTAGTGACACCAAGCTAAAACTCTAAGATTTTGAGTAAAAGCTGTTTTTTATTTATTTTTATTTTTTTTAACAGAGAGAACTGTCCAAAGACACACTGAATATTTTAATCAGGAAGTGAGCTCAATGGCCTAAACAGGACTTTATAAAGATAATTTTATTCAGGTTTATGTTATTTTCCCCCAACACATTAGCCTGGGAAAACCCAGACAACTTGCGGCAAATTCAGATTTGCTCGAGAAGTAGTCTGGCAAAAAGCTCATTCAAGCCAATTTCCATGGCCTAGAAATCGCGGCACCAATCAGAAACGTCGAGGCGGGCTTTACACAATGACGATCGCTCTGATTGGTTTTAGGTCTATCCAATTGCGCCCAGAGGCATTTGAGCGATGTCCGTTCAACTTTTAAATGCATTATTATATTCAAATTGCAAACACATGAGGACAGTCTCCATGAAAGACCCACTGGCAGATGAACGTACTACTACATTTCTCTCAGAAAAGGTAGGAAATTTAATTTAATTTAATAGAGGATTTTAACTGTGACACGATGATTGACAGGGCAGTTTAAGTGAATGGATGCACGCGGCAGATCCATCCGATAAAGATGACGAAGTAGTATGTCCCAAAGCTTGCCTACTTTTTTGCTACACATTCAAAAGTAAATACCTTTTCTTCACAAAAAGAGTACATACTTTTATGGCGTAGTGTAACTTAGGCAAATTGGGACGCAGCATATGGCTTTACACGATGCCGATCACTCTGATTGGTTTTAGGTCTATCCAACTGAGCCCAGAGGCATTTGAGCGACGTCCGTTGGTGACGCCCCTTTGGAAATTATTTTTCTATGGAGCTTTGCCAGACCATAACTCAGTTACTACTGAGAATGGTCTGGTTTTAACCAGGCTAGCAACACATTGTAATTTAGTTTAATTCATCTATCAGACAATGAAAATGCAAGAGAAAGCAATACTCCATTTCAGAGCAATTCCCTTATCAACAGTACCATTTGGAGTTTTCACTTACACAAGGACCTTGTTGCAAATAAGATCGTGTTTTTTTAGGCTATTTCAGTTCATTATTTTATGAACCTGCTGACAACATTATTGTCCCTTCATTTCATGAATCCCCATTGGTCATGTTGAAAATGAACAGACAGCAGGATCAGTTTTTGAATATTTTAAAGCTTAGATTTTTGTTGAGAATATCTCATGTAATGCTGCAGAAAGACTAACATTATTATTCAACCCCCATTGCTGTTTGCAATGAAAAAATCAAACAAAATGACTTCTTTTAATGACTTCTGCAGACTCAAAATTATTCAACCCCTTCATGGCAAGCATCTTTAGTACTTTAGTAGAACACCCTTTTGCTGTTATGACCTGCTGCAAATGAAATGTGTAACCAGACATCAGCTTCTTTCAGCGTTTCTGAGAAATCTTAGCCCATTCCTAATGAGCAATGGCCTCTAGTTCAGTAATATTTTTTGGTTTGAGTGCTGCAACCACCTTTTATTCCCACCAGATATTTTCTATGGGGTTCAAGTCAGGTGACTGTAATGGCCACTGTAAAATCTTCCAGGACTTCTTCTGCAACCAAGCCTTGGTGGAATTTGAGGAATGCTTGGGATCATTGTCCTGTTGAAAGGTCCAAGCTTCAGCTTCCTCACTGACGGAATGACGTTTTCTCCTAGGATTTCCTGATACTTCAACTAGTCCATCCTGCCTTCCAGAGGATGCAAAGCAGCCCCAGAGCATCACCGAGCCACCAGCATGCTTAACTGTAGGCAGAGTGTTCTTTTCAGTATATGCTTTATTCTTCTTCCTCCAGACATACCACTGATCCACAGGGCTGAAAAGTTCCAGTTTTGTTTTATCGTTATTCGTCCTTTGTTTTATTGTTTAATCCCAAAAATGTCTGTGGCTTATTTATATGATTTTGAGAAAATTGGAGCCAACATTTCTTGTGGTTTTGGGTCAGTAGTGAGTCAGTAGTGGTGTACGTCTTGGAGTTCTGGCATGTGCATAGTATGCGCCTTTCTGGGCAAGCTGAAACCTCAGTGCATGTTGCCACCAAGTCTTGCTGCAGGTCTTTTGCAGTCACTCGAGGGTTTTTCTGAATCTGGCTTTTCAGAAATCAGGTTGCAGCCGTTGATAGATTCCTTTTCCTGCCCCATCCAACCACTGTTCCACTGTTCCTTTAACTTTTAACTTGCGAACTTTGCTTCCAACGATGTCTCTGGGAACATTTAGTGCCTTCGCTATCTTTTTGTATCCTCTTCCTTGTTTGTGAAGGATGATATTATCTTCTCTTAAATTTTTGGACCATTCTTTGGGTATCTATATCAGTGTTACAAACCAGCTCAGAGATTTCATGTGTTTTAGCTCAAGCACACCTGGTGCAACTAATGATGCCCTTGATTAGTTGCATCAGGTGTGCTTGGGACAACACCTGTTTTGGAGATCAGTTTCCACTTGAAACGTTTGTTGTGTTGAGCTATTTCAATTACTTTTGAATGATTTGTTCATTGCAAACAGCTGAAAGTCTGTAAATGTTGCCAATAAACCGGATTTGCAATGTGATTTGAATAATTTTGATTAAGCATGAATACTTACAGTATGCTTACTGTAACTATTTCAGGGGCTAATAGATAGACCCACCAATTATTAGTGAGATGAGTGAAATCCATTTGGATCAAGGTTGGTCAAGGAGATATGTACTGTATGTTACCATTGCTATACATATCCCCATATTTTTATATAGTATACAGTAGTATAAATACAGCCTAAATACAGCTATAAATGTATAGCTTAAATATCTATCTCATCCAGCGCTCTTTTTTCCATTACTAAGTATGCATTACTATTTCAATCTGTTTGCAATCTGTTTGACCTATACAATCAAACAGTAATTGATTTGTGAAACTGCAATCACTAGTTTTTGGTTATAAACAACTGATAGCAAACATACAAAATGATTGCTGAAGTATTATCAAGGAAAACTATTTTCAGGTCAGTATATGTAATCTCCATCGCCAGACAAGGATTTATCAGTAATATTTCACTGGGGCTCTAGTGACCCCCCTGGTTACAAAGCTAGAATAATATTTCTAATTTATGCCGTTTGCAATAGGTTTTTTTAATATGAAGACTCAGGTATTTATAGAAAGATCAAAATCTATGTATGAAATACTATACAGTATGTGGGCTTTGAGAAGTTCAGTGACATTGTATGCAGAGAAGGCAAAGAAAGAATCACTGACCCATTTAGCCTGATCCATAATTAAACCCTTTTACATATCTTTCCCTCCATAGCAATTATATAATACCTTACTGCCTTATTGAGGTCCTTTTCCTCTGTGTTGTTCTGTTTGGAAATGTAACAGATACAGGTCTAATTTTCCATGAATTATAGAGATTGCAGCATTTAGATCTATGTGATTTCTGTTTAGAGTAGAACAGATTATGTAAGGTCATGAAGAGTGTATACAACCATTACTGCTCCTGAGTCTTGTCATCACGTTTTTATTACCTCACCATTGAGGTTTCTGTCACCAGCTGCGTGTGGAAGAAGCTTCTGGCAGTAAATGTACTTTCTGGCTCTCAGACAATTTATTTAGCTAATATGCCTACTTGTTTTAGCAAAGTGTCAGGCCTGCATAGTCTTTAATTATCAAGGCTGTCCCTTTAATACATATAGTTATATAAAAACACAATACAAAAAACTAAATTAAAGAATCTAGTCATTCCGTTTCAACAAGCGACAGTCTTTAGGTGTGATTAATTGGTTCATTAACTTAAATTATTTGTTCAAACACTGATTAATTCAGGATTGAATTAAGTGACTGTTCTATGTCCTTTAATATATGCCACAATCCTACGTGTTCCATTCGGTGAACATATTCGGTGACAGTTGAGCTAAAGAAAGATGGCGTCTGAAAGATGTGGTTGCTTGTTGCTTGTGTTTGTGTGTAAATGAACGTTTTTGACCAACGTTTTCCACTTCTGCTGTCATTTCTGAGAAATTGCTACTGTAGTAATTAAATATTTGTTTAGTTCTCACCAAAGCTCGCTGTATTTTGCTGTAGATCATTAAACTGTTAGGCTGCCTCAGAAGTCTGTCCGAAATCGGTTTCGTGAGGTACATTCGTGCGCAAATGCTGCCTGCATAGTAATTGTCTATAAAGCAGCGAGGAAACAAGTCAGCTGCCTAAGTCTAAGTCTGCCTAAGTCTGCCTGAGTCATTGAATCATTCACTCAACAAAAGTCATTAATTCATTCAAAAACATTGAATCATTCATAAAACACACACTGATGGTACTATTGCTTTGAGATGTTTTGCCTTTGTTTTTAGCTATTTTCGTTGGCGCCCAAAATACACAAACTAACTGGAATATTATGTCTAAAATGTAAGTTACCTAATATTATTCTATTGTTTATTGCAATGTTTTCTAAAAGAAATTTCACTCTGTGTATTCCTGCTGATATTCTGATCAGCAAACAATCTCGCTCGCCTGTATATTTTTGACTTCAAATGACACGTACGGATGAAAATACATTCTCAGTTCAGTCGTGTGCGCTTCACAATCTTCATTTGGTGTTGGCCTAATTTGGTTCCTCTTAACTTCTCACAATCTCTGATGTTTTGACACACATGCTGTTCTATTAATGACCAAAGCAGGCCAGGTATGAAACTCAGAGTTAACAGTGACCACATAAAGACATTCTCAACCGAGCGCCGAATCCAGGAGTCACCATGGAAACAGATGCTAAAGAGAAGCTCGCCATACCTCTTTTTTCTTCTTTTGTTTAATAGCGATTTACATTTAGTGTTATTCATAATTTGAACACGAATTATTATATTGTTTGTTTGATAATATATCAATAAAAAAATACATATCGATTGACATAAAAAACGGTCTGTGCTTTCAAAGATAATATGGCTGTATTTAAGTAAAAAAATTTATGTTTAGCCAATTTTCTTCCACATTTGTTGTGAGATGTATCACATATTTTCTACATTCCATAGAAAATGACATATTTTCATTCAAAAACCTTTTGAATGCACATCTTCGATGTGTGAGAAGAGAATAAAATAAAATCATCATGTGCTGAATACCTCTGAAACAAACTAACCCTGGAACAAATCCTGCTCCAGAGAGTTCAGAGAGTAGGCTAAATTGCTATGGCTACTTCCTTACCCTGAAAGTTACCTCCGTTTTTGGAACCGAAAGTTGAGGTTATCCGTTTACTCTGAGTAAACTTACCTGGGTATGCCACTCAAAATAAACCTTCCTTTACTACTAAAAAAAAGTTCCCTCATTTTTCAGAGCTGCAGTGATCTAAGAATGTTGCTTGAATTAGCTTTAGTACTCTAATTCAGTTTAAACATACAAGTTTCCAAGCACTTTGAGTAACACTCCCTCAGTCAGTCTGTTTCTTTTAGTGAGAAACTGAGTCACATTTCCTGACAATAGAATGGTAAACCACAATAGGTTGTGCATGTATGTGACTTGAGGTCCTTGGTTACTTGTGTGAATAGTTAATATTCCATACCATCACAGTTTGATGTCAACTTCCTGCCTGCCTTCCTGACTCATAGGAAATGATCTGAAATGTGTAAACCACATAACATCATAAATGTGCTTAACGCTGTAGTGTTTCTCTGCCTGGTGCAGAAATGCCGGTGTAATATCCTCATGCCCTGCACAAATGGGATGGACGCACAAGCCGGGAATGACTCAGGGGCTTTTCTAGATAATAGACTTTGTAGGTTTGATATCTCGTGTGTAGGTTTGTGATGAGATCGGGTTATAGATAAGACTAAAACAAGATGCTGGCACGAGGGCAGGTTTATCTCTCTTGTGAGCAATTCACCTTCAAGTCAAGTCCTATTGTATTTCTGGGATGTTAAATAAGATTTTAGTTTAGTTTTGTTTTTTTCAACCCTCTACAATGCGAGTAAAAGCCAAATGATGTCCAGCTCCACCTCTGTGGACCTAATGGGTGGAGTTGTGTTTTTAGCGATAGGGTTACATCCAGAGAGGGGTAGCTGGTGGGTATTCCAGAAAGCAAGGTTAACTTACTGTCAAACATAACCTGAACTCTTGGTTGATTAACCCAAACCGTGCTTACTTGAGGTATGCTGGTTCCAAAAACGCATCCGGGATTAAGTTCAGCAGATGCTAAGAAAAAACGCGCTATATACTTTCATCTTTTGTTTAATGCCGATTTACTTGGTGACGTATTTGGTGCTTGTGGAATCATTTTTTAGTTTCATAATCTTTAATCATGGTAAAAAAGAACCATATTATTTGTTTGTTTAAAGCTAATTATATAATAAAAAGAAAGACTGATTAGACTAATTAACAGTTTGTGATAACATGGCTGTAAAAGTAATTTTTTTTATGTTTAGTCATCTTGCTTCCACATTGCTTGAAAAGTAAGATATATCATGTTTTCTTTTATTATAGACATATAGCATAGAAAATCTGTTGCAAAAATAAAACAAACAAACTTCTGAATGCAGATCAATGATGTATGAGATGATTATATATATATACAGTATATAGTAGAATAAAATAAACATTACCTTCACTGTTAGACTTTTCTGTAATTTCTACAGTTATTTACTTTAAATCCCCCAGTATATACTGCTATTTCTCTTTACAGTAAATAACTGCATCCATTGCATCATGGGAATTTTCTGTGACGTCTAACACCACATACAGAGACTTACTGTATTTTTTAAATTTGCTTTATACTACTGTATTTGTCTAACACCACATACAGAGACTTACTGTATTTTTTTAATTTGCTGTATACTACTGTATTTGTCTAACACCACATACAGAGACTTACTGTATTTTTTAAATTTGCTGTATACTACTGTATTTGACGTAACGGCCTCTCTGGCTGGCACCATTCCGTCGTGCTTTTTATTTCCTAATTTTTTGCCTTACACCACGTGTCTACAACGCTAACAGTCAGAGGCTGTCAGCGACCGGGCCAGACAAAATGTAAACCTGTTTGTCCCTTGCCAGAAATAGCGCGAGCGCTTGGACTAACGTTACCGTCTGTACGTCAGAAATATTACACGGCGCATCACTATACACTGTCTGGGATTTGTCGTGTCTCGCCGGAGCATCCAGTGTAATATCAGTGGGGTCTGTCTTTTGCTGGACCGCGCCGTTCGTGTCTGGCCCGGGGAAGAGATGGAATTCACTTCACCGAGAGAGAGAGACCAGCAAGCAAGGTAAAAAAAACATTCTGTGTGTGTTGACAGGAATGTGCCCAGTTTAACCTGTTATACTCGTCAACATGGCGGTAACGTTAACGAACTTTACCACAGTAAACTGCGCTAACGTTTCATTTTACAGACTTTGTTGTCGAGTTAAAATACGCCAACGATCAACAGTTTACATTAACAATAAATGTGAAATTCTGTTTTGGTTGTAGATAATGTTGGCCTACTGATGAGAAAATAACATTGTATGTTAGCTAACCTTAAGTTTTATTTGGCTAGCTGCCACCTTTGTAGTTTTAGCATTAGTTTGCAAACTATAACATACTATAGTTTTTTTTAATGGAATTTAATATAGGCTACTTCCATTTTTGTATGTGTTTAAAGGCAACTGCAACAAAGCGCCAATTCGCGCCAGTGACTTCTAGCAAGATTCCGGAGATAAGTTAACGTTAGGCCATTTGTGATATATTTTGACATAAGTTTGCTGAAATGATTAGCAATAAGTGATAAGTGCTTTGGAGCCACTGGTGCAGACTAGGTACAATATCTTTTAAAATCTCTATAAAATTGGCTAACTTTATATCAAATAAGTGACCTTTGCATCATGTCTAACTTTATATTTATTACACAGCAAATGAACCAATCAGAAGATGGACCATTTTCTATGTTCAGTCTCACCAGATTAAATGTATCCAGGTAAGCACTGCAGTAAAACTCTCACTAATTCATTCATACCAAATCTAGCATTCTAAACAACTTAAGTTTATATTTTTGCATTATTTTGATATTTTATTAGGCAGAAGACTCTCTGCAGTCCCACCTGAACAAGAAGGTCCTAACATCAGCGCACAGGTGGGTTAACTACTGTAGGAAGGAGAACGGTCATCACTCAGTGATTTCTTGCATGTGTCTTAATGTATATTTTGTCTCAGACAGGGACCCCTTCACTGCAGATGAGCTGAAATGGGCTAAATCATCGATGTCAGTCTTTCTCTCTATGGATCTCAGCATTTTTGGACAGAATTTAGGATTTGTAAGTATTAAAATTTAATCTGGAATAATTTAATTTAGTTCAGTTGAAATGTTTGAATATGCTATTGCCAAAGCTGTTTACAAATATATATTCTTAAGTTATTTTAAACATAATAATAAAAATGTAAAAAAAGGAGGTTAAAAATATTTTGACACTAATATTTATTTCTCTCTCTCTCTCTCTCTCTCTCTCTCTCTCTCTCTCTCTTACAGTATATAGTGTTGGAACCGCCTCTCCTCTGAAGGACCGAGTACATTTGTGTTTGTGGACACGCATACAGATCAGGGAACATGTTGTCAGTCAAGTTCTGAACAGGAACCAATCTTTGGAGAAGTTCATTTATTCGCAAAGGTGGACAAAAACATTGTGTTGACTTTTTAAAGATTATTTTGATGATGATTTTTACTGTAGAAGTAGAAGTAGACTGAGGGGTAGACAGTCAGACATTGATAATAATAAGAAATGTTTCTTGAGAATCAAAGAGACTTCAAAAACATTAAGACACTTAAATACTTCTTTTGGCCACCAGTGTACATGAATCCAACACATTTTTGTAAATAAGTGAAATTATGTTGAAGGTGGGGTTATGTGTCATGTATTGTGAAAAGAACTGTGTTTTGTCCTGTGTTGGACATTTCCTTTTTGACTGCTTAAAAATGTATTTATATTCTGCAGTTTTATGAATCTAATGGTTGATATTTCATTATAATACTTGTATAAGCTAAACAACCAATGACTCCACATTCATTTTGTCAAATGCTAACGTTTTGTTTATGATTTTATGTATGATTTTAATAATGTGTGCAGTGAAGGACATCACATAATGTGTTAATTTAACACATTTACACATCTTTGTGCTAATCTTTCTGACATATTTACTTTGTTAAAATCATTAACACAATGAATGAGTTAAAATTAACACTAAAAACGTTGTCCCTAAACTCACCCATTAATGTGTAAAAATTTCACACATCATTTTTGGCAGACTGTATATTTTGTGATACACAGTGGTGGTCAAAATTGATGGGACCCCTGATAAATATGATAAAAAATGGCTGTAAAAAATAAATCTGCATTGTTTATCCTTTTGGTCTTTCATTAAAAAAATTCACAAAAATCTAACCTTTCAATGAAGTAAAAGAATTGAAAGTGGGGGGTAAATCACATTATAAAATAAATGTTTTTCTCCAAAACACGCTGGCCATAATTGTTGGCACCCTGTTATTAAATACTTTTTGCAACCTCCTTTTGCCAAGATAACAGATCTGAGTTTTCTTCTATAATGCCTGATGAGTTTGGAGAACACCTGACAAGAGATCAGAGACCATTCCTCCCTACAGAATCTCTCCAGATCCTTCAGATTCACAAGTTCATGTTGGTGCTTCTTCTCTTCAGTTCACTCCACTCATCAGGTCAGGGAACTGGGATGGTCATGGCAGAAGCTTAATTTTGTGCTCAGTTACCCATTTTTGTGTTGATTTTGATGTTTGTTTTGGACCGTTGTCCTGATGGAAGATCCAGCCACGGCCCATTATAAGATTTCTTGCAGAGGCTGTCAGGTTTTGATTTTTTATCTGTTTGTATTTGCTAGAATCCAAAATACAATGTATCTGAACAAGATGTCCAGGACCTCCAGCAAATAAATAGGCCCACAACATATAAGATCCAGCAGTATATTTAACCGTAGGCATTGGGTACTCTTCATCCCTGTTTGCACCAAACACATCTTCTGGGTTTGCTGCCAAAAAGCCCTTTTTTTGGTTCATCTGACCACAGAACCCTGTGCCGTTTGAAGTTCCAGTCATGTCTGACAACTGAATATGCTGGAGTTTATTTTTGGATAAGCGAGGAGGATTTTTCTTGAAACCCTCCCAAACAACATGTGGGGATGTAGGGGTTGTTTGATAATTTTTTTTTTAGGCTTTCTGACCCTCAAGACTCAACTAATCTCTGCAATTCTCCATCTGTGATTATTGAAGAGTCTTTGGCCACTCAAACTATCCTCCTCACCGTCCATTAATACAATATAGACACACGTCCTCTTCCTGGCAGATTCGTAACATCTTTAGTTGATTATAACTTCTTAATTATTGCCCTGATGGTCAAAATGGGGATTTTCAATTCTTTAGATATTTTCTTACAGCCACTTTCTATTTTGTGAAGCTCAACAATCTTTTGCTGCACATCAGAACTATATTCTTTGGTTTTAGTCATTGTGATGGATGATTAAGGGAATTTGGCCTTTGTGTTTCCTCATATATAAACTGTGAAACACGAAGTCATAGCTGAACAGTTTCATGTTCCTAGTCACCCTGGTGTGCTAAAAAAGGTAAATATTAAAGGGAAAATACTTCAGAGATATTTTTCTCATAAAAAAATTCTAGGGGTGCCAACAATTATGGCCAGCGTGTTTTGGAGAAAAACATTTATTTCATAATGTGATTTCCCCCCCAATTTTTCAATTCTTTTACTTCAATGAAAGGTTAGATTTTTGCGAATTTTTTGAAGGAAAGATCAAAAGGATAAACAATGCAGATTTATTTTTTACAGCCATTTTTTATCATATTTATCAGGGGTGCCATCAATTTTGACCACCACTGTATATGAAATGTTTTAAATAAAAAAATGGTATTTTGTAATAACTTTGTCTAATTGGTTTGTATGTTAGTAGTATTTATGTAGGATAAAAAATAAAATGAATTATATATCAAAATTATGAAATCTAATTTAGTACAAATAAAAAATAATTACAGTAGTGTACTGATTAACTTCATTTTTACAGTAATGCACTGTATTACACAATTACAGTACCATACTGTAAAACTGAAAACGGTAATGTACTGTAAATCTTAATTACAGTAACTTACTGGCAACAGTGTTGCCAGTAAGTTACTGTAAAAAACCCTTGAAAAGTCTAACAGTGTTGTTTTAATAGTGCTTTATATATCGATATAACTATTATATAATATTATGTGCAATCTGTCATGCCCACTGGAGCCTGAGAGTAAGTTGCTATGTTACCCTGAAGGTTACCTCTGTTTTTGGAACCTAAAGTTGAGGTTATCCGCTTACTTACCCTTAAACATTCCCGGTTATGTCACACAACCTGCTTTCTGGAATACCCCCCAGACGTCACGCTCCACCCATTGGCTCTGCAATGAGCAGCCTCTCAGTAACTCACTCGCATATGCGACTCAATTTCATGCTAGGCGACTACGAATGTCTTTTATTAGCCACTGGCTAGTAAATTGTACGATTTCACTTGACCTGTGATTAAGTTAAAGGCAAAACATAAGTTTAGTGTAGATTGCCTGCTGAGCTTTACACACCATCGCTTGGCTGAGAGCGTCCTCTGTCACTTTCTCTCACACACGCACTCAAACATGAGAGAAAGAGAGAGGCTTACACATGCCACGTAAAGAGAGTTGACTTGCTAGATCTAAATGCAGGGCTCGACAATAAGGACTGCCCAATTATCAAGAGTTGAAGGAACGGTCACTGTCCTGATCTCGTCATGAAGTTTATCATTTGCACTTGTTTTTAAGCCTTGTTAATTTAAACATTCAAATGCAAGAAGAGACGAAAGAGCTCAATTCGGTACTCGCCCAGAAGCCACAACTGACAACACGCGAATACTGAGTTCTCTTTCACGTCGTCTTTCGCTTGAACGGACAATTTTATCACACAAAATTATGTCAAAACTCCCATCTTGGCGCGTGAAGTATAATTATAGATGAAGTTCAACTAGTGCCTAATTATTTTTAGATGCTCTTAAAAGCGTGAAATGGACTTGATGTCACGGCTCAGGAATTGGATACACTGTCCAAATGTCCCTAAAAACAGGGCCAAATGTGCTGTGATAATATTAAGGAATTTCCCATAGGCATATTGGTTTTTCACAGGTGTTTTACCCATATTTTGAATTACACATTGCATTGTATTTTAGGGTTAAAGGAAATGTCCATAAATGATCAGATAATGTCCTGGCACTTTTTTAGTTTTTCTACAGATTTGTAATCACTAGTGAATGGTTTGGCATTGTGCACATTCTGGTCAGCCAATCAGCATTGTCATGACATCATCTTTCTGTGGCTCATTATAGTTACGAACATGTCGTGTGCCAGCCAAGGAAATGCCATTGACATGAAATAGCCTTGAACATTAATTTTTTTTTTTTTCTGTACAATTCAATTTCATTAATTTAATCAGGAATGAGATGTAGTAATATAACATAATTGTATTACAATTAAATTCTATATTAATTAATGAATACATTTTATATATAACTAAAAAAAAAACACTATATATGGTTTCTTCTCATTTTTTTTTATTAATTATGACAAACAGTTAATACATATGTTTTTGTAATTCTTAAACCTGTACTTTTGACATGCAATTGAGTAATTGTAAATTATTTCTTTAATTATTTAATAATAAATTATAAGGTAAACTCTGCTCTTTGTTCAAAACAAACATGTGCGTCCTGTTCTCTGGGTAATGTATATGTTTATTAGACTTCTCTGGGCTCCGCTTCTGTCGGCCTGTTGAAAGCACATGAAGTGCCTGCTTTATAAAACCATTTTTTCTTCCTTGCTTTCATTTTTATCAAACAGTGGCTAACAAATTACAGGATGAAAGGCCTTCATGGAGTTATTTTACATGGAAGAAAACTGTAATTTAACCCTACACATCACTAGTTTGTTTTCTGGTGTGTGTTTACAGGCAACGTTTTTAGAAAGAAACAGGTGGACTGTGAATATTTATAAGATAAAGGTGTGCCTTTATTAAACGTTTTAACATGGTAATTCAGCAAAACATTTGCAGTTCAATGGCAGTTATCAAGAAAAGAGGGTCTAAATGCACTTGCAAATGAAGCTGTATGAAAACACATCTCTGCTTCTCATGTAAATATGTTTGAGTTTGTTTTAAAGGACTAATGAATGTGCATGAGCCGTGTGTAATAAAGGGTAGCAGTGTGTGTAGTTGGGTTCAGTGAGCATTATGAAGACACATGCACTGGATGAAATGTTTTTTGGATTTCTACCCTTGTCATCAGAACAACTGTGGTGTGCTGTGCTGAAGCAGGACGTGTTGATCCAGTATGGAGTGTGTAAGTGTTTAAGCCATTGTGTGTGTGTGTGTCTGTGTCTGTTGTAGTGGAGCTCAGGATCCACTCACTGTTTTGTAGAAGCTATGAACTTCAGACAGGGTTCTCTGCAGAAAATAAAGACATTTAGATTCTGATTGTGAAAAATGTGTCTGGTAAGTGAAAGATGAGTGGACACACGGGGCAATTCATTACCACAGACATCCATTCAAATTTGCACCCGAGAAGACACTGTTATGTAATACTGTTTATATGGGAAGAAATCATATGAAAATTTTGCAGTGAAGGAAACCTTTGGAAATATTGCTTTAATTAGTTGCAGTGCCATTAATATTTGCTTTGTGTTTTTTAATGGAGGCAGCTGTTAAGAATATTACTTTTATTAAACTTTATTAGCATTCATGTTTAATAGTGGAAGAAATAGTGGAAAATGGAAAATAGTGGAAAAAGGTACTTCAGTATTAAAATTACCTTCACACTAACAACATAATGGTTCTTTGGGGAGCCCAAAATGGTTCTTCTATGGCATCATTGCAAAATTATCATTGATCATTGTATGGGTCAGAATTTCTTTTATGCCAAAAAGTCATTAGGCTATAAGTAAAGATCATGTTTCATGAAGATATTTTGTAAATTTCCTATTGGAAATATATAAAACATTTATTTTTGTGAGTGAATGCAGCACAATCGTGAACATAAATGGACAACTTTGTCAATTTTTTGAAATTGAGATTTCTACATCATCTGACAAGCTGAATAAATAATCTTTCCATTGATGTATAGTTTGTTATGATAGGACAATATTTGGCCGAGATACAACTATTTGAAAATCTGGAAACTGAGAGTGCAAAAAGTCGAAACATAAGTTGTCCATTTATGTTCGCGATTGTGCTGCATTCACTCACAAAAATAAATGAAATTTACAGAATATCTTTATGGAACATGATCTTTACTTAATATCCTAATGATTTTTGGCATAAAAGAAAAATTGATAATTTTGACCCATACATTGTTTTGTTGGCTATTGCCACAAATAAACCCGTGCGACTTATGACTGGTTTTGTGATCCAGGGTCACATATTGATGTAAATAGTTAACATACAATTTGTAATATAGGCAAGTGTTTTTATGTTTCTTTAGCCTACGCTTCCTTCTTGGTTCTTCTTTGTTTTGTTTTAGATCAGCTTGTTTCCAGCTTTTTCTATTAGCCTATTTTCTCTGTTATTTTATTCAAATAAAATGTTTAGTAATTAAATAAGATACTTTTAGTTGTTATCTTGTTCTGAGTTATGTTGAATGGATATGTAAATATCTGTTGTGAATATGCAATAATTAGCCTACGGCAGGCTACTAATGATATTACTATTTATAAATGTATGATTAAACTTATTTAAATGTACAGTTTGGTGTTATTTTGTTTTTAAAAGATATCCTAATACAATAAATGCATTAATCTCTCAATTGGGTATTTATCATTAAAGATATAGAGTTTGGAATCTAGCGGTCAAAATTACCGCTTGCAGCAGTTCTAGTATGGAATTCTGGCACTTCTAGTGTTAAAGAATTCCTCAAACATCCATTTGCATCCATAAAAATATAAAGATTAAAAAGTAAGGCAATGATGGAGTAGTAGTCTTCTTGAAGCTAGTAGATAAACTGTCTAAGTATAATTAAATGCTGGCTGCGAGCAGGCCGGTTCACCACTGTGTGAAATCTAATTTGCACAGGGCTGAGTCTCGCACATGGATGTTTGCATTGAGGCAAATGCGATTCACGTTAACTCTTCAGGCAGACTGGACATCAATTAGCAGTTGTGTGGATGGATTCTCCGCTCCACTGGGATCCATATTGCATTGTTTGTTTGTGTAACACAAGCTACAGCACACCCAGGCTTTGTTAGGTGATGTTGTTTGTTTGTTTAACCTTAGAGAAGACAGTTAAAAACACTTAAAAATGAACTGTATGTAAACCATGCATGAACCTGATACATCTTGTATGTGTTTTCATGTTTCAGACTTAAAATGGTGACAAGTTTGATGTTAAAGATTAGTTTTAAGAGGATATTTTCAGCGTTCCCTGCAAAAAGTCTGGCTCATTTGTTATTTGTGTGTGTGTCTGTAAGAGCAGGAGAGTAGAAAAGGTAAACGCTTGTGTGTGTTTTAAGCTCACAAGTGGGTCAACTCTGTGTTCATATCGATGTGTTGGGGTCTTTGTGATCTTTAAAAAACATATTGTTTTTGTGTTGATGCTAGTTTACAAATTAGCATTAGTTAAATGCATAAAACCATGCTTAGCGTACCAATGCATACCAGATGGCCTCTGTTCCTACATGATATCATAGTTTGCTAACAGGGCTGTTTCATGTGGCATTATTGTGACAGACTGAGGCAAACCTTCCAGAGAAATTGAAGTGCCATTCAGATTCATCCTCAGCACAGAAGTCTACTTTAAATTTGCCTGGAGGTCCACAACATTATTTGAAGTCAAAATTGCAGAGTGTCTGGTCCTTTTGCTTCTAATTCCTACTCGACCTCTGTATCCAATCCAACCATGTTAGTTGGCACGTCATATAACTGCTAATTTGCATAAAGTTTCGTTTAGAGTTTTGTAGTTTTCGAGTATTTTGCTAAAACCTTATCTGTAGTATTTGCATGTTTCCAGTCAAACCAGAAATGTGCAATGACAGATGTACAAACAATAACATCATGGTTAAAATATAGCTGCAAGCTTTTTCAAAAAGTGGTGGGGTCAAAACTTGTTGGTAAATGTGGTCGGGACGTGTCCCATCCATCCACCTGTAAATTAGGCTGTAAATTGGTTGTCACTCAAATCACCAGAAATCAGCAACTCTCTAGGAAATTGAAATTTCGGTTGCTTTGTCGAGATGAATCGCAATGTTAATGCATCTTTATTTTAATAGTTCTCTCCACCATTGCATAATTGGGGTGGAAGGTGGGCTGGCCTGAAGGGGTGGTAGGAATGTGTGGGAAACCTCGAAAACCATCGAAATAGTCTTTATTTTTGCAATTCATTTACTCACCCTGCTAAATGGTAAACAGAAGCTATACTTGTGTGACATGTGAGAAGTTGAACAAAAGTCTTTTGGGTTGAATGAAATTAGGTTGAGTAAATGACATCATTTTCATAATTGGGTGAACTCAATATCAGGAAATTATATTTATCTTGTCATGTTCACTCACATTGGAAAAAATATGTCATTCAATTTACACAACTGAGTACTAGTAGTGCTTAAAGGAATAGTTCACCCAAAAATTCTGTCATCATTTACTCACTCCCAAATTGTACCAATCCTGCATGAATTTCTTTCTTGTGCTGAACAAAAAATAAGATATTTTGAAGAATATGGGTAACCAACCATATTGCTGTTGCTTTTGGCCAGTTCTCAAACATAACCACCAACATAAATATAAACTATCAGCTTTGCTATCAAACAACAGCAGTTAGTAAATAAACTTAATACATTCACACCAATAGGTGTCAGTATAAAGTCCAAGACTTTTGAAGCTCATGGGATGAATAAGAACCAGCTAAATACAACCTTTAAGGCCCAATCACAAATCACAAAAGGCCAGATTTTCAGAATGTTTCCTAGAGTGTAATGCTTTAGCAAAAAAAAAAAAAAAAAAAAAAAAAAAACCCTACCATGTTAAACTAAAGGGACAGCCCCACTTTGGGATTAAGTGCTTTGCTCGAAGACATATTGCTGATAGATAAACAATTGTCCCACAGGTTTGACCCTGCAGCCATTTGTTTATCAGTCCAAATCTATAACAACTTTACTACAGATGTAAATTCTCATTGCATGTTTGTTAAAAGACAATGACAACCACATATTCTCTATACAGTGGAAGTCTAAACTGGTGTTTGTTCTTTTCTCGCTAATACCTGCCTTCAGCCTATTGTCTAACAAACCACTGAAGTGACGTCCCACACACAGGTCTCCGATTACACTCTGATTCTGCTTTACTCTGATAACCTGTAATTAGAGCTGCCCTGAGTAAAAGCTGTGAAGCACGATTGTTATGAAAGTTAAACTCGCTGCTGTAAGGATTTAATTAAACAGTGTTTTTAATCCCTCTTAGTTCAAGGCTTTATGGGCTTTTGTCCATGTCTGTCTGAGTAATCTGTGTGCAATAGTGCAGGGTTTTCCAAACTGACCATTAAACAGAAAAACATAAACATGCAAATGTGTTGTTAAATTATAAAAATATTAACTACAGGGTTCTCAAGTTTTATCAAAAGCTTGGGGTGAGATCACATGTGGTTGGGGGAGGAGCCTAATGGAGCCCCGCCGCCCAATTTTACCCATTGTTCATAATTAACCAGCACAAATTGAAATTATAACAATTGGTAAATCTGATAAATGACAGAGAAATTCATCACATCAAATATACTCTTTAATGTTATATTTCAAAATTACAAATAAGTTATACAAAAATATAACAAATTGCTCCAAACAGTTTGGAAAAACAAATATATTTGCATTTTTAATGTGTCTAGTCGAAACGGTATAATGATTTATTGTGTGGTGGGACATTGTGAACAAATTACATATTAGAGTATTATTAAGGTGTGTGTGTGTGTGTGTGTGTGTACACAAGAGTACACACTCCAGCTTATGAAATGTGTTTTGTGTTTTAAGTGTTTGAAAAATACAAATGCAATGGCAATGATTAATGTATGTTTTGACAGGATATATATTACCCAGAGCACTCTGCATTAATACGTATGTAGCCTTAATGTAACTAGAAATACTATTAATACAGTATAATATATAATTTAAAATAAAATAAATAAATTTCAATTTATTTAAAATAAAATGAAGAAATACATCTTCATTCCTTCCCATACCTACTAACATTTCCATTAGTTTCAGATAACGTAAGCTAGCCAAACTGAGCCAAAGCTTCTGGCCTGGTTGCAAAGAGTTTTTGACTGCATCAATAATAATGTATACGATGGGCTATATATTAAATGTTCTAGCTTAAAAATGTTAGACGAGCTTTCTTCCAACTTACCTTCTCCATCATCACGACGTGTGTTCGCGCGATGTTGTTGGTTACCTAGTAACGAACGTACGGTGGCCGAGAATGTTCCGTCAACTTCCGTGTGTTCGCGCATCTATGTTGCCTAGTAACGAACGCAAGAAACGGCAGGAAACTTCACTTTGTGTGCCTGCGCCTCGTATACAACGTTATATATAAAGCTTGTAGGACCACTTGGTTGGCATTGCCTTTTCAGCGTGAGAAACACTGTTCATGGTGTGGCGTGTGAGCGTGTGAACTGGTTGAATTGCGTGTGTCTCACGGCCAATGCGTGAGACTTGAGAACCCTGGTTTAACTAATGCTGACAAAAAATTCTGGGAATCCCTTTGCTAGTGTACTTTTACCAGATATGGACATTTAAAATAGTCTTTTTCTTTCGAGAAAAAGGACCCAAAACACTGATGACTCATCCAGCACTGCACAGATTTTTGTCCAATGAAAAGCTTTCTAGAATGAGAATGTCCCTCCCACCAATAGTGTCATGATTCCTGTCTTGTGTTCCCCTTGTCTTGTGTGGACTTTTGTTATTTCCTGTTCTGTGCCATGTTTTGTAGTCCTATGTAGTTTTTCTTGTTTATTAGTCTCCCCAGGTGTTTCTGATTAGCCACGCCCCCTTGTTATCTTGTTTAGCTTGTTTGCCTATGTATTTAAACCTCTGTGCTTCAGTTGTCGGTCGTTGTAGCTGTTTCATGTTCCTGTCCTGAGTTCCGGTGTTTGCCCTGGATTACCTGTTTGTTTTATTAGTCGTGCTTGCATGTGGATTCTCTCTCCGGTTCGTCCTTGCCTATATGTTACAAATAGAACCTCCTGAAAGCTTGTGACATCTTACATTGTACATTATCATGTTAAATTCATGTAAAAAGAAAAATGAAAACATGTCACAAATACAAGAAACACCCTTTGTCCTGCCAAACCTTCTAGTAGTAGCCTACCCCATGAATGAAAACCTTGCTCGTCAAGTGTTTTTCACAGGGTCTTTTACTCTGACGTATTTGTCAGCATTGTTGTTTTATTTCTTTCACAGACATGAATTGTATAAATCAGGTGTAATTTGCTTAGATGTGGTGGCTCAACTTGAAAATTTCAAGTACATTTTTAAAATCTGAATATGATCAGGTTTAAGGGTTTTTTTGTAAGAGCTAAGCCATATAAATGTTGTATATGTTATATAATGTTTCCTCCGTACCAAAATTCTTATCTTTCTGGCATGCGCAATTAAAGTCTCCCAGAATAGGAGAGTTAAGGAGTACAATTCACTCGGCTGTTAAATATTCATGATGCCGTATCACATCCTGGGAGCATGTATAACTTTACTGTGTCCATGTACCATCTACGTCTGTCTTCCTCTGTAATACAGCTCTAGTTTCAACATGGGGAGTTAGTTTTAGGACTGGAAGAGAAAGGAATCTCTATGTGAATAGATCTGGCTCCACCTTCTGGCTCTCATATTAAACTGCATCTTATCATCCTCAGCAGTTGAGGAGTCTTATTGGGTTATTTTGTGCTTGTGGTGTGATTTAAAGGGGTGGTTGATTATGATTTCACTTTTCTAACTTTAGTTAGTGTGTAATGTTGCTGTTTGAGCATAAACAACATCTGCAAAGTTACAATGCTCAAAGTTCAAAGCAAAGGGAGATATTTTCTTTTAAAGAAATTGCTTTTTAAGGAACAAAAAGGCTGGTAGGGACTACACGACATTCCTCTCGGGTTAGTGACATCACTAACCCTAAAATTTACATAAACCCCGCCCCCTGAAAACGATTTATAGATTATCAAGACACAATATGTTAATCAATGAGTAGAAGATAACTACACATCAGCTACATACATTTATCAACTAACCATTCAGAAATGTCCTGTTACATTCTACATGTTGTCACTTCTTCCTGAGTCTCTCCATCATTGACTCCATTGACATCATCTGACTCCGGTTTGAACATAAAAGGCTTAAAGTTTTTGATTTTCAGTGCATGTCTGTGTGAAGTAAAAGGACACAAGCTCTTGAAGCTCCGCCCTGTGCTGGGTGCAGCAGCTCATTTGCATTTAAAGGAACAGACAGAAAACAGTGTGTTTTTGCTCACCTTCAAAAAATGACAACTTTAAAATGGTTTATAAAATTATGTGGGGTATTTTGAGCTAAAACTTCACATACACACTCTGGAGACATCAAAGACAAATTTTACATCTTGTGAAAAGGGCATTATACCATCCCTTTAATTAGCCTTTCATATAACTGTCACAGTAACATCAGAAGAAATCCAAGCCATAATGTCCAGCAATTCTTGATCTTGTCCATTCTTGTTCATATACGTGAGTGTTTTCATTTGAATTATTGATTGGTTTGTCTGATGTATTGTGGGCTCACTGATTAAACATGACATCAAATATGAGCCAGGACTTTTCCTGCATACAAAATTTAAAGGGATAGTTCACGCAAAAATGGAATTTCTGTCTTCATGACTTACTGTGAAACTTTTTTTTTTTGGTTGTTGTATTTTTCCATATAATGAAAGAGAATGGTGACAAAAACAGCACAATAAAATACTTGTACTCTGTAAAAATAACTTTTTGAAGTTATGATGTACCTGTAAATAAAACAAAGATTATTTCACAAGAGAATACAATTTCAGTCTTTTTTACTTAAGAATTTCAAATTTAATTCAGTGTGTCACTTGCCTTTTCTTGGTAATTAATTGTGAAATTTACTAGCAGTTTCCAAGACATTGATTTTTTTTTGAGTTTATCATAAAAGTGGTCCATATGTGACTCGTGCACTATAAGATGTCTTTGGTGAGTAAATTGTGTTTTTGTCTGAACCGTTGGCTAGTGTTTCAATAAGTCTGACAGACTGATATGGTCAAGAAAGATGCATGTTCTGAAAAAAAAGAAAAATCTGTAACACTTTATTTTACAGTTGCCTTGTTACACATTATATGTACTGTACAGTAAATTATGCATAATTACAAGCAACTAACCCTAAACCAAACCAAACCATAATCCTAAACCTATGCTATAGTAAGTACATGTTGTTAATTATTACTTGATTATTACGTAAATGTATAATTACACTGTAAGAAAGACACATGAAAATGAAGTGGAACCGAAAAATCCTTTCTGTGCTCTTTTTTCTCTCATTCTCTCTGTAGTGCAGAAGTGCATTTTGTCAGCAGGATGTTCATGTGTTCTTTAGCAGATCTAATTTCCTTGGCCTCTAAATTCTCCATCTGGACACCTTCCACAGTCTTCCAAGAGCATGTTTTCTCGTTTAGAGCTGAAAACAGGCTCCTACTATAAATGGCTGCCAGCTGGTTGTGCATGTAAATACCATCTTATCCATGGACATGTGTGTTGTGTCTGTGTGTTAATGCAAAGTGCTGACAACATGCAGAGCAAATTATAATTGACACAACCGTATGTGAAACAGTTGGAATGGTATGCTCATGTGAGTTCAAAATCTGTGAAAAATAGCATTGGTTGGGTCATGGATTTTTCATTAATTTATCATTAATTATACAGTAATAAGAAAAATGCTGCTAGAATTTTCAGTGAGTATCTCACATGTTATTAGTAAAAATTTGAATATTGTCACGATTATTCAGTTATTTTGATCTTAGTTTCATTTTCATGCACTTTTAGTTTGTTCTTCCCGCCACTCTTTAGTTGTCTTGGTTACTGATATGATTAGCTAATCAGTTCAGTTGTGTATCATTCATTACCCTGTCTACTTGTGTATTTAAGTTCCTGTGTTTTCAGTTCTGTTGGTCGGTTGTCGTTAACGTTTGAGTTAAGTTTGTTGTACATTCAGTTCTATCATTAAAGTATATTTGCATTTTATTCCTGTCCGACCTGTCTTCAAGTCACACCACGCTAACCTGCCGTAACACATATTGTCTGATGTTGTGTACTCAAAGCCTGATAATAATTATTAATGAGCTTTTCGACTGACAAAAGTACAAAGTGGACGCAGAGCTTTCGGTTTCCCTGAAAAGACAAATGATACCTTATCACTTATTTTGAACAGAGAGAGCTGTGATATGCAGAAACTATTTTTATTTTCTACTGAAACTGCTTATTTTTTTAAGATTAATTTTTTTGCTGTTTTTGCTTACATTGGAAATGATCATAATAGCTTGTGATCCTCTCCCGATTCAAACCGAGCACAACTGCGCTGCGTTGTCAGAACACCGCCTATGAGGCTAGGTCTGAAGTTTGAATGCATCCATTCCATGGGAAATCAAAATAATTTAGTTCACCCAAAAAGGAAAGTTTTGTCATTATTTACTCAGAGTTTGTTGTGTGCTTGTTGTGTGCTGCGGTTTTTAATTTAAAAAAATACATGCGCAGCGTGTTTCATGGTGAAGCGCAGCACTGTGATCAGAGCGGATCAGTCGGTTCGCTCCAGTAAATTCTGCAAGTGCTGTGAGTTTGAGTCACTTAAAGCAACATGTGTCAAACATCTATCCAAACTTGTAATGAGAAGCCTTTAAAAACCTGTTGTCCAACAAAAGAGAACATTTAATGACATATTTTTACTCCAAACTTACTTCATAACGTCAGGGTCGTGTGTTTGAAATTACTTCAAAAGTAAATTCTTGTGCAGTCATAGAAACAAGCACAACAAACCTATTCAGTTGCCTCTATGCCATTTCCTCAGCTTGTGAAGCGAGTTAGATGATGGCAAGAAAATGAAGCTGTTTTTTCAAGTGCTCAACCTAAATGGATGGATGTTTGGATTGCGATTAGTGATATTAGGCTATCTAAACAAAATGTATTTAATGTTAAGCTAGCAGTGTTATGTTTCTGCAGTCTGCCATTTTTGGCAAATAAAGAAAATGTTTGTCTGAAAACATTTCTTGTTAAGGTTGTTTGGAACATTAATATCAGTCACATGAATGTTTAAGTGATGAACTGCACAACTTGTGATTGTTTTCAGAGATGGTAACAGACGTTTTATAGTGCTACAATAGTGTAGCGTGTAGCCTGTGCTACAAAACTTTGAACCTGCAAAAAAACTGCAAAACAAGTTACAACAAAGTTCTGTGTTATATCCCCTTCAGACCTATTTTCTTCTCTCAGTGGGGAACCCACTTGATATTTGCTCTTCTCCAATGGATAAATTAGGATTTTTTTCTCTTCATGTCCACTACTTTGGACACCAGTACTGAAGCAGCATAAAACTCATAATATTTGAACTACAACTGTACAATAATGTATTTTCTTCCAGCTACTGAAAGCAATCACGAGATGGGTTGCTCTGGTGAATAGATGCAATGTCAGTAATGATGCAATGACTCTAGTATAGATTATTACAGACTATATATTCTCAATTTGCATGAGTATTGTAATTTAGCTTACATATCCTCAAAATGTACTCAGTGGTCTGATATGCAGATTGTCATTAAAGGAAAATCCTGTTTTCATTTAATTGAATAGTGTGTATATGTGTGTGTTGGTGGGTGTGTCTGAGAAAATGGACAGGTTAGAGGTGTTGGTTTAGTCACCTCTGATGACTTCAGGCTCTGTCATAAACATATGCATAAATCAGAAGTAAATGTCTCACATTAAAACAATGTGTAGATTTGAGGAATCACATTAATTGTTACAAGCTTATGGTATATTACTATTATTGAATGTATACAACAAAACTGATTTTTTGCACTGTACTGGAATTTCAGGGTATTTTATATATAACTTTTCCCAGAATAGGTGAATGAATCAAAACCTGTCTAAATGTGTGATCATATTTACCTTTGCAAGGCAAAATTCCACAGGAAAATGCAGTCATGTCAATAGAAAATCAATGTGATTGGGAATTTCACATGTGGGACACATGATGTGAAAATTTCCTCACGTTGAGTATAAGTTTATGGAACTTTTAACATGTAAGTTTGCCAGGTTTACCAATATAATGGCCAGTTTCACAGACAAGGCTTAAGCCTAGTCCCAGACTAAAATGCATGTTTGAGCTGTTTTAACTGAAAGCAACATGCACTAACATACATCTTAACATCTTAAAATATGTCAGTGCCATAGTTTTCTCTCAGAATTCAAACAAGTAATGTTTTTTTCAAAGGCACGTTTATAAAAGCTACTTAAATGTCCTAATTTAACTAAGGCCTAATCCTAGCTTAATCTAAACTCTGTTTGTGAAACCAGGCCTAAATCTGTTTGGTTTAGAAGAGAGTCAACTGAACACATGGTTGGACACATTAGGCCAGGCGGCTCATGTGGTTGGGTTCTAGTCCTACTTGTCACGTTGTAGAACCTTGCTTTTATAATTTTCCTTTCTTTCATGTATTATCACTGCCCATTAAAATGTTGAAAATGCCAAAATATAAAAACTACACTATAAAAACTACTATAAAAAATATACACTTCAAATACCAATTGATGAGGGACGCCATTTCAGCATACATGTGTCATCCACCCTACTGTACATTTCCTGTGTCTGTCACTGCTGTCATTGATTGCAGACAATTTTATGTCTGTATGTGTGTGTGTTGCTTCTTGTAAAGTGTGAGTGAAGAAATCAGGTCTGTGCACTCATTTCCTGACTCAGCACGTCTTTGCCATCTGTCCAATTCTTCTCTCCCTTATTCTTCTCTTGTACATTTCCCCTGACTTACTTAAATAAGGGTAATGGTGCATTTTCACATTTTTCAAGTCTGAACGAAAGAGTCGTAGCAGAGCATGAAAACCCTCCAAAAGACTTCCACAGCCATAGTATTTCTAGTCATTTTAACCACCTTATTGTTCATGCTGGCCATTTTTGTTTAAGGTGTTGTTAAGTGCATGTCATCTACTATTGTACCTGAATTTGACTGCACTAACACTAGATGGCAACAGTTGAAATGTTGCTTTAACATCTTCTTGAAGAAGAGGATAACAATAGCTGTAGGCTGCATCCAAAATCGCATACTCACTGAGTAGGTACTGCCTAAGTAATTACTTTGCAACCATTAAAAAATATGTTCTTTATTATAGTATGAATGTATGTAGTATTTAATCGGGACTTTCTACATTCGCCATGTTTTCTTTGTCTTGCGACCTATCAGCGTCAGTTGCGTCGCTTCACTGCCACTCCTCTCCTGTGGGATAGTAAAGTTTCCATCAGATGCACATGTAAGGAATATGACTTAGCTCAAATGATTATAGGGAATCAAAATTATGAATATTCTTACAATATTAATAAATTATTGAAGCTGAAATTTAGACCCATTCGTATACATCAATGTTCAATTATAATGAATTATAATTCAATCATTAATATACCAAAAGGTCCCTCTTTCAGATCAATTAATCAGAATAATTTTAAGGGAAATTAATGTATTAATTAAACAGTTGTTTGTCCCGCAAACTGGTCGTAAAATTAATTCCATCAACTTCTCAACAAAATTATCTCTTTCTTATAATTCGAAGAAAGCTATATTTTCTGGCCATGAAAATTACTTTCTTGTTCTTATAAAATGTAGGTTACTTAACAGTAGCGCATTTGTAAAGCGTAGCTTGATCGTCGTTTCATTGACTTGTAAAATGAACACTTATACAGAGACAATCTAGGATATAATGGGTTTTTAATAATTGGACTAATACTACATCGTACTAAGGAATACAAGTTCTACAATTTACATGAGTATGCAATGCATATAACAATACAAACAGTAAAGACAAATACAAGACTAAACGGATAACAGATGAGAGAGGGAGAGGATGAAAGGGAGAAAGTGAAACTAAAGTTCAGGACGAGAGAGATCACCGAGATGATCTCAGCATGGCAAAATCACAGGCAATTTAACCTTGAGAGACAACAAGAAATCAGATTCATCAAATCACAAATCAAAATACTTGCGTATGGTTCTCTTTGTATTTGCTGAAGAAGAAGAGCTCCTTAAGAGCTGGGCGTGTTTCCTCGTGTCTTTGGGGCGAGCCAGACTCGCGCGAAGTTTAAAGGTTCACCGAACGTGAAGTTGCCAGAAACATGATTCAGAGTTCATCTCCCTTTGTGGAGGGAGATGAATATGAAAATAAAACTTAGTAAAGAAAATAAAACGGAGTTGATGAATCTCTAGGCGCCATGGAGCCAGGAATTCTTTCAGTGCTCGTGCACGTCCTTGAGGATGAGGAGTGCGCGCCGCGGGAGATTCAAGTCTCTTTAAAGAAGAAGCTTCACTGAATGAATGCTAGAGTCTAAACAAAGACGGAAATAAAGAAAAGACTTAAGAAAATAAACGAGAAAATGGTGAATGCTCCCTTAAAAGGGAGCCATGTGGATCTTCTTCCTGATGAAGACGGTTCGTAAGAAGTGCTCATCGGAGATTTCCTGAGTCGGTCTTTATGGAAAATATGGGTTGACGCCTCTGTTCGTGCGAACAACCAATGAACGTCCAAAGATCTGAAGCGGGAAAAGGTTCTTTGTCTCTGGGGCAACGCCCACTCGAATGAGTCATGAGGAGATGGGCTTTGAGCTGTTCGGCTCCCAAAATATGAAAAAGTGTAAAATAATGCATATTACTTCATTCTGCTATCGGAATTCGACTCCGTTAGATTGAGAGAATTTCAGAGATATGAAACTTGTCATAGGAAGATTTTAGGAACACCAAGTTACATAAGATATGCGTAATTACAAACATTTTAAAGTTACATGGCTAGAAATAAGGTTTACCCAAAATGTGTTGTACACTGAGCTACAAATGGAGATGAAACTTAAGGAACAAAACACGGTACACACCTGATTTGTCTAACCTTATTACCAAAGTTTACCAGGATACACAAACTACACCACGAAAAAGAAAAATTATGAGATGGGAAATTACATCCATGTTTACATTTCTTTAGTGGTTATACATATAGAAAATGTAGGATTTAAGTAGGAGGAAAGATTAACACTTTAATTCTGCTCCACTCCTAAAAGCTCCATTGCTTGACATTCCGTTAGGCAATAAAACCAAGTGGGTGGGGGGAAGGCAATTCCCCTGGAGAAACATTCTTCACAAATACATTTCAGAGCTCAACACTAGAAAATCATAATTATATGATCAAACAAATTAATAAAACATGCATACAGGAAGGTCAAACCCAAATCTGAGTTACATACATTAAAACTATATTTCTATCCTGAATAACACACAGAGGATGTTTGTGTGTGTGTGTGTGTGTGTGTGTGTGTGTGTGTCACATAGAAAGTTTTGTTATCTCTCTGTGGTCCAGAGAGGGGAAGGGGGTTTGGAATGCAGAACTTTGCAAAGTTAAGGGAATGTGTTGACTGTTTATCCTCCAAGGTGCAATAAAGTGTCGCGAAAGACCATTTGTTGCCGACTAGCTGGAGCCAACACAACTGATTTACCTTCGGGGGTTCAGAGTGGGACAGCAAGAAGGAATGTGCGTTTGTGTTCTGATTCAATGAGCCATGATTCATAGCCAATGTTGCTACACACACTTCAGAATTTTGTCGGAAGTAGTAGGTTATCTGGGAACATGTATACTGTGTTTCACCTTCTATTTAATAGAGAAGTATGCAATTTCAGATGCAGCATTTGACTGTCCTCTGCAAGTCAAGCAACTGTTGTGCACATGCGTTAAATGCGTTTGTACGGCCTCATGGCTAAAGGCCTCACTTTGAAAGGCTGGGAATCAATGCTAATGGCAGGTGGAAAAACAAAGCATACCTCAGGTCTAACTCCTTAGTGTTTAAAAGAAAGTTGTTTCAAGAAATTTGTTGAGTAAATGAAGCTTGGGAAACCATTTTGAATACAATGCTTGTTTTTGCAATTACAATAAGTCCCTCTAGTGGTACTGAAGCTATACACTTTACACTTTAATCCTTAAATGCAAACCTTGGGTCTTTAGTGACCCGGAACTTCATTCACCACCCTCCTTCTCATTAATTTTTTTAAGTTAGACATCAACCTTCTAAGTATTCCTCAATCAATTCATTATAAACAATATAATAAAGAAAAAAAAAAGTAATGGTTAATATGGCATTTTCACATTGTTTATTTTAACGGCGCATACATCGTCACATGTTTTTCATGTGTTTTTGATGAGTGTCTGTATATAGAGTATAATAATAATTTGTTACATTTATATAGCGCTTTTCTCAGCACTCAGTGCTTTACATAGAAGAGGGAATCTCCTCAACCACCACCAATGTGCAGCATCCACCTGGATGATACGACGGCAGCCATATTGCGCCAGAATGCCCACCACACACCAGCTTATTGGTGGAGAGGAGACAGAGTGATGAAGCCAATCAGTATGGGGATGATTAGGAGGCCATGATGGACAGAGGCCAATGGGCAAATTTGTCTGGTGTGGTTACACCCCTACTCTTTTTCAAAGGACATCCTGGGATTTTTAATGACCACAGAGAGTCAGGTCTCGGTTTAATATCTCATCCGAAGGAAGGTGCTTTTTGACAGTATAGTGTCCCCATCACTACTCTGGGGCGTTAGGACCCACACAGACCACAGGGTGAGCACCCTCTGCTGTCCTCAATAACACTTCTTCCAGAAGCTAACTAGTTTCCCCAGGAGGTCTCCCATCCAGGTACTGACCAGGCTCAACCCTGCTCAGCTTCAGTGGGCAACCAGTCTTGGGCTACTGGGTGATATGGCTGCTGGCTGTATGTTCTGGAAAAAACACTAATTTTGCTTTTCTAGGAAGTGCTTTACCCAGAATGTGTATATGCACACCAAAAAATACACAGGAACTTCCCAGCATGCTTTTTCATAAACAAACGTAATGACCATAATTTCTCAATTTCCTAAACGCTCTCAGTCCCTTAAGTACGTTTGAGCTGTAACTCTACACACTAATGAGCACATTCAGCACAGTTTTAAATTAAATACAATTCATCACTGGTATGAAACTGAGAGAACATCTTTTATATCTTTGTAAAAAAACTTGAAATGATACCTTGAAATTTGTAATTATTCCTCCTGTCTAATAATGTAAATCTTGTTACTTTCTTGGTGGGTACAATAGTTGCCTGTGGAACGCAAGATATTTAGAAGAATGTTTTTGGTGTTTTAGGCTGTATCAGTGCGTCCTTATACTGTATTAACAGTTACACAAACTTTCATTGTATCCTTTACGCACCATTCCAAACCTATGGCTTTCTTTCCTCTGTGGAACACAAAAGAAAATATTGTGAGAAATGTCGTTTTTTGACCATTCAAAGGAAGTAAAATCTATTTGGTTACCAACATTTTCAACACATTCTCATACCCAAGACGTCACTTTTTGTCACTTTCAACCATGCTTCAATATCTGACGCTCAAAGCACCCTTTAGCGTCCATATGTGACGCTTCGGTTATGGGTAGGTTTAGGCGTCATGTAACTGACGCTTTCGAAAGCGTCAATATCCGACGCACAAAGCACCCTTAGCGTCAATATGAGACGCTTCGGTTGGGTAGGTTTAGGTCTGTGGTAGGGTTATGCGTCTCATATGGACGCTAAAGGGTGCTTTGAGCGTCAGATATTGAAGCATGGTTGAAAGTGACGTCTTGGATATGAGAACGGGCTGACATTTTTGAAATATCCTCTTTTTTGTATAGCAGTAGAGAGAAAGTCATACAGGTTTGTAGCAACAGGCTTGTCTAAGACAGATAAAGAATAACTCGCTGAGTTGGAGGACAAATGATTTCCAATTGAGAATCTGTTGTTTTTTTTAAGAGTAATTTGACTTAAACTCTTCTTGAAAAATTGACCCTGACAGTCTAATTTACAAATGTTTAGCCAGAAAATGGCTTAGACAATGGCTCAGACCTGTTCAGAATAAAATGCTACAATCTGTGCTGTAGAAGCCGCTCAGATCTATAAATACTGGCCTATTATGTGGTCGTGACTACTGGGAGAGGGAGGGATGCTATGATTAGGCTTGTTACGGTTGTGTTTCAGTCCGTGGCACAATCATCTCCGCTGTATGACTAATGGAAGTGTGAGGAAACTTTCTTCATGAGGCTGATCATGCACTAATAAGGGGGCGAAACACTTTTCCTTGGAGGCACTTACTAACTTTGCAAAGAGTAAAATGAGACTGAATCATTTTAAGTGCTTAAAGGAAGTCATTGTGTTTTCATTGTGGGGTCTTTAAATATCTGTGCTAGTAACTTAAACATTGGAGGTTGAAGCCCTGTAAGGGATAGGGGAATTGTCCCTAGAAAAATTGTTTTGTAAGCCACTTTGAATGACGGTATCACTTTTAATTTATCCTAAAAAGCACATTGTTTTGTTTTTTTTCCTGTTGAAAGCAGTAAACATGGCGTACTTGTGTACTAGCCATGTGCTTTCGTTTCCAGCCAAAAATGGAACAAAGCAGATGGTGTTTGCCATGTTTGCACTCACACTCCTCTTGCATTCTCCTTTGTGGGCAGCACAAGTAAGAAGCCCAGATAGAAACAAACAGCGTGTGTCTCAGGCAGTGGTGTAGGTTTGGTTTTAAGACATTAAATCAATCAAACTATAGATGTATTTTCCTGTTATATCATCAATTGTTAAAACGAGTCCATGTTTTATTTGTCAAGTTTGTCAGTTGTTTACAGTGACATGTATTTTTAACGAATGCACTTAGAAAAACTTCCATTTTCTACTATGATTATTGTTGGCTCTGTGACAAATTGCTTATTTTACTTTATTGTAAGTTGATTTGGATAACCACATCTGCTAAATGCATATGCAGATGTCTAAGCATCTTTTGTAAAGGAAATAAATTAAATAAAAAGTAGTTTACAGTATATGGAAGGGTTTTGTCTTCTACCTTTTGCACACATTCTAAAATTATATAAATAAAATGTGAATTCACAAAATGATATTAAAAAGCATCTTAAGGCTATATTATTAGACCCAGATAAATAATAATAATAAAAAAAAAAAAACATTTAATAGAAG
The DNA here is from genome assembly GCF_949319135.1 of Squalius cephalus. NCBI lineage: Eukaryota > Metazoa > Chordata > Actinopteri > Cypriniformes > Leuciscidae > Squalius > Squalius cephalus. The sequence goes on from NC_137126.1 coordinate 20,187,563, forward strand.
TCTCCTCCTGCGCTCACCAAGACTACATTAATTTGGTCGGAAATACAGTAAAATACTAATGTGAATATTTTTATGCAATTTGTGTATTTCTGTGATGCAAAGCTGTCTTCAGTGTCACATGATCATTCAGAAATCATTATAAAATGCTGATTTGCTGCTCAAGAAATTTCTTATTGTTTTGTCACACAATGGAAGTGAACAGACAGGTGATCGTATAAAGCTAAGTTCACACTACATGATTTTAAGCCAGATTTAAGCCTGATTTGCAAATCGTTGAGCTCGCCGACAGGTCGGGGTGTTATCGCGTGCAAATCGCTGGGGATTAGCGGGTGATGAACGCTCGCCAATCTGTTAGTATGAAAGAGCCAACAACGCATCAAAGACGCTCGCAGACGCCTCGCAGAGCCCAGAAAGATATCTAGCATGCTAGATATCCGGAGCTGTCGCACAACTCAACCTCATGTGATGTCATGAGCAACAGCCAATCAGAGCAAGGCATGGGTTGAAGTCACCGGGTGAATACGCGGTTTTCAAAGAAACACGGAAGCAAATCATCGCGCAAACAGTTTGCAGCACTAATTTCTGTCTGACGTCCATATTCAAACAAAGACTCGCGTTTTGTGTTCTTCTTCGTCGCTGGGTAGTGGCGCGCGTGCTGTTTCGCGTCATTTCCGGTTCATTTTATCGCGTGATTTTTCGTGACAAAACGTGGTTTGTAGACAAGATAGAATCGTTGGGTGACAGAGTTGTTGTCAACTCGTGTAGTGCGTTACCTCCTGTTGCGGATCAATCGCACTGTGTCGTGTGGTGTGAACAGCTCAACAACTTGAACACTCCTGATTTCACAGAGAGCAAGTCATGTAGTGTGAACCGCACAGTTCAGCCCGACGTTTTAAAGTCATGTAGTCTGTACGACCCTTAAACAGTTTAAAAAGTTTAATTGGATGCAGGGAACAAACACTGGACGACTGACGACTGGTAACAGCGTTGCAGCAAGAGATGAGTCTGTACGTGGTTAAACAAGACCAGACAATGGTGTGCAGGTTGTGTGTGGTATATATAGTGCAGGTTGATGAGGAGGTGCGGGTGCGTTGAATCAGTAGTCCGGGGAGAGTGAACGAGTGGGCGGAGCATGCTGATCTGGTGGCTATGGGCTGATAGATGGCTGTGTCACCGTGACATGTTTAAAACAGTTTTTGCTGCTTAATATTTTTGTGAAAACTGTGAAATGTAAGAAGTAGAAACTTCATTTGAAGTAGAAATCTTTTGCAGCGTTCTAAATTACTTTACTGCCACTTTAATCAAATCAGTGCAACCATGCTGAATAAAAGTATTAATTTCTTTAAAAAGAATTACACTCCCCAAACTTTTGAATGGTAGTAATGTTCAGTAAACTAGTACTTCTCACTGTTTTCTCCACATTACTGCCTGTCATTTCAGAGAATAATTCAACAATGCAGCAAATTAGCTCAAAGGGGAAATATTAATAATTAATTATAACTTGTTATAATTAATTATTAATATTTGGATCAATTAATTAGATGAACTTGATGTAGCTAAATTAATATTACACTCAGTTAATTAGTTGTCAAGCAAACACTCGGAATTGATTATTTATTCATTCTAAGAAAGAGTATTTTTCATGGCCACATACAAATAATTAGTTCTTAGCATGTTACAGCGCTTGGAGCATGTAGCAAGATCAGGAATCATTTAAGTGACATTATTCTGCAGGCAGAATCAGAATCAGGGAACTCATATGTATTGTGCACAAAGTTTTATTAACTAAATCACGAACACATAACTAATCTAAACAAACAAATACACACAAAGCACGCAAGGGAAATGGAAAAGTGAAAGTAGATTAAACCGGAAATAGGAACAGGAAATTATAGGCTATGGAAAAGAGTAATTTAACCATATGAAAAGAACCATCAGTCTCTGATTTCAAAACACCTCGTTAAACATACGATACTTGCAGTGCCTTTGCAGTTGAAGCAGTTTGTGAAGTTCCGAAGAAGGTCTAGATGGTTCCGTGAGTTGATTGTGTTGAAGTCGCAATCACTTTTTTCCGCGTTGAATGAAGAAATTATGACATGTGTTGCTCGATGTGTTGGGCCTGCCAGCCCGTGACCTCGCACAGCAACCAGGAGAAGATGGACGAGAGGGAGGAACTTGTAAAGTTGGCTTTTAATTTCAACAGAGGTCACGCCTCTTGGGAATTGACTTGACCAACTGGAAAGGTGCAATTTTCCAGAGGGTAAATTTCCTTTATTTGGAAGCTGACTAATTTTCATGTGTAGCTGGATTGGGTGTTAATGTAAGAACTATTATGCTGCATAGATATCAACATATAATATTATACACAATCATTTAGCTCATCAAAATGCAGATTTGTAGATATCAAACATAGGTGAGGTTACATTAACTGTTGGTTCTATCATAAAGCATGCATACAACCAAAATACAATACAAAAGATTCTATACAAGACAGTAAAAACCATACACACAACATCCTGGAAAGCATGTTTCTTCATAGAAGGTTTCCTATGAATGAATGTGGAAGAGTCCTTTTTATGGGCACTATGTGTGTTTTACTAGAGGAATGTGGAGTAAGAATTGTTTGGTCATAAATTACTTTTCATGCCTTGGTGTTAGTTACTCTTCAGGGGTTGTCCACAGATATCTTGGTGTCTCGTTTGTTGTTGGTTGAGGGGTTTTAAAGATTATTTGTCTGATTTGTCTCAGTCATTACAACAAAAGCATGTTGAGTATAAACATGATTTTTGACTCTGCACCAGAACGAATGCGTAAAGAATGAACTTATTCACAAGCACACTAGACCGTGACCCCGCTATACTTAAGTGATTCCAATCAGGGCCGTAATTTTGATTGTTTTTGTCAAATGTATAAAATGTAATTTTGGAAAGCACCAAAATTTTGGCTACTGAAAATTTTCAGCCAAAACAGCTATTTTCGGTTTTGAGCCAAAAGGGTTTTGGAGATCCGAAATCAGTGACCAAAACAGACATTTAATTAGCGCTTCGCAGATGGCCTGTTTTGACTGTGTTCAGGGTCTTTGTGCACACAATGTGGATAAGCTGCAACAGTTAAACATGTCAGCTGTGTGGACACTAGCTTTGGATTGACAATATTAATACTTTTGTAATGATATGGTAATGTTGTAATGATATGGTTTCTTAAATTTAAAATCTATTAGTCTGTGCTCTTTTCTGTTGATGTGTGAACACTTCACTAAACATTTGTAGCGTGCCTGCCATCCAATAATCGCAAAAAGCATTGTGCTTGGTTACTTTTAATATGAAGCATTAAATTCAGATGATTTTATTACAAAATTGAAACTATGTTGTTTTGGCGCTCTTTAAAATGGCGTGACAGATCACTGTAGTGGCTCAGTTAAAGCTGCAGTATGGCATCTCATCTCCTCTTTAATTACAGCACGAAATAAACATGGGTGAACATCAAAAGGTATCTTGAAAGATACATTAACTTACCGAAATGAATCCTGTCTTATGTAACCGCTCAATCAGTGTTTGGGAAAGACGTCAATAAAACAGCTTGTAGGCGATATAATGTTACTTAATGTTACATTTACCTCGAGAAAGCTATTCAATGTCCATAAACTCATTAGTTAGCTAGAAAAAATAACTCAAGAAGAGCGTTTGCTAAATATATGTTCTGTATTATATATGAATTATATTTCAACTTAACCTGTTAGTGATGTCTTCATTATTTAATGTATGTCTGAATAAATCTGTCAGGAAAACAAGTTATTACAGTTTATTGTTATTTACATTTTTATATTTCACCAACAAAATAATTATATTATTAACACTAGAACCGCCAGGGTAAAACTGCCAGCGGGTAAAATTTACCCATACACACGACTACTGTTTTGATATGGCTAAAAAACATCTGTTACATTTACGGTAAAATACCGGCAGCTGTGGTTGCCAGAAATTTACCGTAAAAAATATGGTAGCAACATTTTAGATTTTACAGACTTTATTTAAATTAACATTAATAAACCGTATTTAATTATCTGATATAATGTTAATTTACTGACCTATTGAAGTATTTATATCTGTTTTGTACCATAGTAATAATACACTGACAGCCACCAATCACAGTGTAGATGAAAATCACATGATGAATTTAAGCTCATCACAAGCATCTCTTTCACAAGAAAGCCAATACTTATATATAGAAGCTGCACAGTGTCATTCACACAGACATTAAACACCATCATGGTAACACACGTTAAATTTTAAAAATGCAATAAACATTAATTTAACAACATTAAATGTAACATAAAACCCTAATTTCATAACTGATTAGAAAAAACTAAGAAAACTATGAAGAAACATAGTTATTTTAACAAAAATACATCAAATGTGAAGTGTCACGCAGGGAATTGTGGGAATGTCAATTTACATTTTTTCACTGTAAATTATACAATGACTTGTTCTTTTTCACTTTCAATTTAACAGTATTTTACAGTAAAATTACATTAAATGTACCGTTAGATCAATCATGTTTACCGCATATAGTAAGGAAACTTTCTATTAACCAATTAACAGTTTTTCACTGTAGCACTTTTACAGTCTTTGACCGTTAAAATCACGATCATTTTTTACAGTGTATGTTACTGTATTATGCCACTGCCTTCACAAAGTAATGTCTTGAAAATCATGAAATCGCGAGTCATGAAATCGCTGTCAGATGCTGAGCCTACCCAGGACGCATCACTCAGTCCTGATATCTCCCTACCATCAGACTCACCATCACTCATGGCATTTAGTGCCTCTCATACCTGTTTGGCATCCATAAATTGACTTTTATCCATTGTGACTAAAACTGATTACCTCTATCTTAGTGGGTAAAAATTGGTCAATTTTACCCCGTGGCAGTTCTAGTGTTAAAGTCCCCCTGTAGTGAAAATCAAGCTTTTAATGTTGTTTATATGTCTATGTGGTGTTTTTAATGTTTAAGACAAACCATGTGCAAATGCATAAGTCAAAACTATTGCTGAGTATTTTCTCCTTAAACTGCAGTGAACCAAAGACAGTCTCAAAAACGTGTTTTGAAATCGCTGGTGTTTCTGACCTCACAAACTACCTTGTAACCAATCAGGACAATGTGTGATCGACAACGAGTGGATCTCTGAGCTGGTGTGAGTGAGTGGAGGCGGGGATAATTTACATATTCATAGAACCGCGTATAGTAAATGAGGAAAGTGTGTAGAGTTACATTCAAGCTATTTTGAGGCAAGCTATTCATGGAAAGAACGTTTAAATATGTCATTTTGGTGATCAAAGATGAGTTTTAAGAGATAGAATTATTGACTACAGGGGGACTTTAAAAAGTTGTTATAAAACGGCCTTATGTGCAATTCAAATGTTTGTACAACTCAGTTTCATCTATTTGAGTGTTGACTTAAATAAGTTTGAATAATTGATTATTAATTACTTTTTTATTTTCGTTTGTGCATCCTGAATTTTCGGTTTCAGCCCAGGATTTTCTTTTGGGTGCATTCCTAATTATTTTCATGTTTTTTTATTTATTTATAACACATAGCAGGTTATTTGCCACTAGTCCAGATATGAATCGGTAGGAACACATTTCTTGTTTGATGTTGATGAACTTGATGGAACTGGTACGTGAGACAGAAAAGATTGTGAAGCAGGTCTATGCAGAGTCTGTGCTGAGTCTAATGCAACTACAAATTATCTTTGTGTTCATGCTGATATTTACAGTGATCCTCTCAGGATATTGTTTGCAGAAGCGGAGGTTGCACAGAAGACAGATGATACTTGTTTTGCCACTTTCATTAGTTTAACCTCGAGAGAGAGAGTGCAGGCGCAGTCATTTGAATGCTCACTCACTGCCCACTAAAGACACACACACACACACACACACACACACACACACACACACACACACACACACACACACACACACACACACACACACACACACACACACACACACACACACACACACACACACACACACACACACACACACACACACACACACACACACACAGTGCTGCAGGCTTCATGCTGGCATTATGTATGATATCTGATGCTTCACTCAATCAGCTACGCTCTCTTGTTCCTCACCTTAACTCATTAAAGCCAGGGGGCAACTAAAGGGGGCTTGTCAAAGGCTGTCTTTTCCAATCTGTAACTAAATGTTTTTAAAAACTGACATACAAGTAGACAAGCTTAAGAGGAGCTTTTGACCCCTTACTGGATAGATTGTGTCATATCTAATTCATGATGGATGTTAATTCAGAATTGCATCTGGCAAATTTAGATAGCAGTGGGGAAACCCCTCTATAATATCTTCATTATTATCTTTACATTAGTTTCAGAGGTGTATGCTCACCGTTCAGCAAAACTGATGTATTAAAATCATCTTTATGTGAAAAATAAATTAGAATTGACAAAATAACTGCACAGTATGTTCATATGAAAGATAAGTGCAATCATTTGTGCAAAAACAACACATACACAATAGTTCTGTTCAAAACCTAGTGAGCTTTTTCAAGCTACTTTTTAGACAGTATCATGGCCAACATAGAACCACTTAGTAGTATGTACCACTTGGTTGTATTATAGTTTGCTATTACCAAAGTACATTTTTTCAAGTAAGGTAAATTTACAGCAAAATATCTGAGTTACTTTTTCAAATATGTAATGCAAGTTATTTTGTTTTCCCATTTACAGAAATCGGGTGTAACATGATGGCTATTGTAGTTCTAGACTAAATTGTATATTGTAGTTCTAGACTTGGTTTGCAGTGTGTGTGTGTGTGTGTGTGTGTGTGTGTGTGTGTGTGTGTGTGTGTGTGTGTGTGTGTGTGTGTGTGTGTGTATGTGTGTGTGTTCACTACTCACTGCTCCTTATGTGTGCACTAACTTCAATGGGTTAAATGCAGAGGACGAATATATGCAGGTTATAAAGCATTTTAGGTTTCTTCTCATCATTTCAGCACGTTATCACTTTACACAAAATATTTACAGATGACTGTACTATATGGGTCATTCTACAGAATTGGTGCAAACTTCTGTCTCACAACCAAAAAACACATTTAAAAGCATTTAAGTATCCAAATCTTAGATGTTTCCTAAGATCCTACTATTAGCTATTGAATCCAACAATAATATGTAAAATATCAGTAAGCTTAATATATATAAAATCATGATTTATTGGGTACTTTCAATTGGGAGGTGGCTGTCCCAAACCCTAACCCCTAAATTTCAAATTGTGAAAATGATATTGAAATAATTTTTCCAATTTGTTTCATTGTTGTTTTTAAACATATCTTTACATTTTTTTATTTAAAAAGTGAAGTTCGAAAAATAAATAAATAAATAAATTTTATTTGTAAATCATGAAACTTTATGTAAAAATAATCAAATTTAGTTTTTGTGTGTGTACATGAAAACTGTTCAGAACTGTGTTAGGTAACCATATACTGATTATCATCTTTGAGCTAGGCTTAAAAGTATCTAGAATTGTCACTACCGAAACAGTCACGACCAAAACATGTCATCATTGTATTGGTAGTAACTAAAGGGAAGGCATCCTTTATTTGGAAGAAATAAACAAAATTTTAGTACAGTTATGCAAATCATTAATATTTTAGTATGTTTTAGTAGTGTTTTAGTATGTTTGATAAAATTCTGTAATGTGATATCATCGCTACCAAAACATTACCGTCACTACCGAAAATGTGCAGTCATAACCGAAACATGGGATGTTTTGTCAAAAATAAAGTATATTGAACTATCAGCTAAGATGTTATTATAGTGTTTGGTTAGTCCTTCACTTTGAAACCAGTGATAAACTTTATGCCTTTTAAAAAAAAGATTGGATTCGAAATACTACAAATATCATAAATTACACTTGAAATAGTGTTAAAATTGTAATTGTTATACCTGTGGAAACTTTTTAATAAAATAGCAAAAAATATATTTACAAGGTAGATGTAAACAAAACCTTCTTATTAAATTATGTATTATTGTTTCGGTAGTGACAAATTAAGGGAGAGGAAAAATATTCCAAAACTTCATGAAAATACAATATGAGATTTAACTGTACAATTAAATGTGTACCTTGGATATTATACAATTTTTGCATGCATACAAAATATGGAAAAATACAAAGACGTTTGAACCTATTCTGTAAAATGGCCCATATACCACATATAATAATGAAAATAAGGCTGTATGAACCATTTATGTTAAATATGGTCTGAAAAAAAAATCTACAGATAGGTTTGAAAATTTTAGTCTGGAAAAATACAGAATTTTGAAATGGAATGTATGTAAGAACCCTAAATGAGGTCTTTTTGATTTAGTTGACTTAATATATGTTGATTTTTAGGTTTGGCAATTGAGAAATGTATACACTCACTGCACTGCTTACCTATCTAAACTGTGTCAAAGTCAGCTTGAAACGGAAGTTGCAATAGTCTTTTCTTCTCTATTGTAACATATCTAACTGAATCAGCTTGTTGAACAAGAACAAATATAAGGCTTCATTTTGTCCATTGGTAATTGATTGGATCTGTGGATTGTTGTCATTTGTTATTGGTGTGATCTCATGTGAGTAACAGGTTGTCCTGGCCTCACATCATCAGAGAAGATAACAGAAGAGATGTCAAGAGGGCAAATTAATTAAAAAAATAATGATGTGCATGGACAATTTATAATAAATACTGCAATATTGCATAAAAAAATAAGAATTGGCAATGGTAATTTCATTGTGACTTTAAAAAAATGATAAAAGAGCAGCCCTTTTTTTAGCATTACATCTGACATATCCATTAAGATCCATCAGATCAGCAGGTAAAGGATTGGAGGCTCTGAGAACATGGTGTGCATGGTCTGCGAGTTCTCTGTGCCTCATCCGCAGTGAATGAAACAGCCGTTATCTCTGAGCACTCTGATATCATCATGTACCCGCAGGAGGTGGACCACAGGAAGTACTACTGCATTCGGTCCTTGTAGGAAACTGAAAACTGGTACTAGTCTCAGTGTCACGATATGTTGCCAAAGAGTACTCACAAAGACGAAATAACAAGAGAACAGTCTTAATCCAAATAACTCAGGGAGAAACAGGCTTCCAACACATCACCAACATGACATTCAGACAGGACAAAGAACTCAAGAAACATGGGAGTAGAAATACTAAACCACATGAGGACTTGTGTACTAATTAACAAGGGACAGGTGAATGAGATGAATCAAAGAAACACATGGGAAAACTGGGTCAACTGAAAATGTGCAAACAGAACAAAACAACACTCAGGTTGTCATTATGTTTTTTTTGTTGTTGTTGTTATTGTTAAGTGCTAAAAATGTTTAACATTGTTCTCAATAAGATTATGATGAGCTCTGATGCTGAACTAGAGACAGTAAATATATCTTAAGGAGAAAAGGTATTTGCTGCTGTGAATTTTGGTATTGTGGCAATGCTTTGGTAGCCTGGTAATACCAGACTCTGCTACTTCACTTTGCTTCGTAGACAGAGTCTGGAATGGCATAACAGAGAAGTGTTTTCTCTCTTGCTAGGGGGCGCTTGTCTGAAGTTTAAAATCATTGGTTACCCGTAAGCCAATCACATAACGTTTGGTTATGGCGTGTGTTATGCGCATGCTCGGCCGCATTTAACTTTCACTGTAAACACATGTATGATGCAAAAACAAAACCATCGAGCGAAATACCGGAGTGAACATGGCTGTGAACGACTTTTGCAGGTTAAGTTAAGTAAATCTACGCATCCACGGTACAATCAGCGTGTACGTCACGGCTCTCAGCCCGCCCTCTGTTCGTTGATTGGCCCGGCTGTTTCCAGACCGGTGGCAAACAGAAAGCTCTGAAGCTGTCTCAGACTGAGTACAGAAGCGAAATGAAATTGAGCGGAAGTACGAAGTCTGACGTAGTCAGGCTAATGCTTTGGTGAATTACTGCAATAGTAATTTCTCGCTAGAAACGACATCGAAAGTGGGAAAATGTTGGTCGAAAACATACTTTTACACACAAAAATGTTCCACCAAACGCAACTTTCAGACGCCACATTTCCTTTTTTTAGCTGAATGAAAAGCACAGCATTGCGGAATATCAAAGGCAGCGAAGGATGCCTTTAAAAATCGATCAAACGAAGTTATCTAAGGAGAAAGGAAGTGAAGCTAAGTTAACATTGGATTTGGACGTGCCTTAAAGCCTTCCTACCTTGAAATGCACTCTCCAAAGGAATAATTTTTAAGCTTTCGGATGCAGACATTGTGAGTGTTTGTTTTAATGGGTTTGATTTTTGTTGCAGTTATATGCTTGAACTGATTTGCACAAATGCACTGGTTTTGTAGATGCATTGTGCTCTCCTACCTGCTGTGAAATTCCAGACAAGCACTAACTGATGTGTTGGTGTGGGTGTGCATATGAATGTCTAAGACATTTCTGCTCATAAAGAAGTAGGATGTTCTACTTGTGTGTGTTTGTATGTGCTGCAGTATACTGTTCACATAATGTATACACCATATTAAAGGGGAATATTCTGGGTTAAATACAGCTTAAGCTCAATTGACATCATCTGTGGCATGCTGTCGATTACCATAGAAATATATTTTAGTTTGTCCATCTGTTTCGTCATGAATGCACTTACATTGGGAGTCTGGGGTGAATGTATAGCACAGTGAACATTCTAATCTTTTTCCTGATATTAAGAAAACCTTTTGAAAATTTACCAGAAGGGTATCCGTAAACCAACATATTCATAACTAGGCTTATGTTTTCAACCAGATCTCTTCCTTCCTTACACAGAACAACCTCTTGGACAACAATCAATCTGGTTTCAAAAGCGGACACTCAACTGAGACGGCCCTGCTCTCAGTAATTGAAGCTCTGAGACTGGCAAGAGCAGCCTCCAAATCCTCAGTTCTCATCCTGCTGGATCTGTCTGCTGCCTTTGACACAGTTAACCACCAGATCCTCCTGTCAATCCTAAAGACGAAGGGCATCTCGGGAACCGCACTCCAATGGTTCAAGTCATACCTCTCAGGTAGGTCCTTTAGGGTTTCGTGGAGGGGTGAGGTGTCTAAGACACAACATCTAGCTACTGGAGTGCCTCAGGGCTCAGTGCTTGGACCACTTCTCTTCTCCATCTACATGACATCACTAGGATCTGTGATTCAGAAACATGGTTTTTCCTATCACTGCTACGCTGATGACACACAACTCTACCTCTCATTCCAGCCCGACGATCCGACGGTAGCTGATCGTATCTCAGCCTGCCTGACAGACATTTCTGGCTGGATGAAGGACCACCACCTTCAACTAAACCTTGCGAAGACAGAGCTACTCGTGGTCCCGGCCAACCCAACACTTCACCACAACTTCACCATTCAGCTAGACTCGTCATCCATAACTCCATCTAGATCAGCCAGGAACCTTGGTGTGGTAATTGATGATCAATTGAACTTCACAGACCACATTGCAAGAACTGCCCGGTCATGTAGATTTGCCTTGTACAACATTAGGAGGATCAGACCCTTCCTATCAGAACATGCTACTCAACTCCTTGTCCAAGCGCTTGTTTTATCCAGACTTGACTATTGCAACGCTCTCCTGGCTGGTCTTCCAGCTTGCACAGTCAAACCTCTGCAACTGATCCAGAACGCCGCAGCTAGAGTGGTCTTTAACGAGCCGAAAAGGGCACATGTCACTCCTCTCCTCACAAAACTGCACTGGTTGCCAGTTGCCGCTCGCATCAAATTCAAGTCACTGACGTTTGCCTACAGAACAACCACTGGTTCTGCTCCCTTTTACTTTAACTCTTTACTTCAGACTTACGTGCCTTCCAGGAACTTGCGCTCTGCAAGTGAACGGCGTCTTGTGGTGCCATCTCAAAGAGGCACAAAATCTCTTTCTCGGACCTTTACCATGACTGTTCCCTGCTGGTGGAATGATCTGCCGAACTCAACCAGAGCGGCTGAGTCCATAGCCACTTTTAAGAAACGGCTGAAGACACTTCTTTTTCGACAGCACTTGATCCAGTAATACTAACACTTTCTCTCTACTACTCTATTCTGTTCTATTAAAAAAAAAAAAAAAAAAAAAAAAAAAAAAAAAATGCGTTTATTTAAACTGAGAAGGGTCATAGCACTTGCATTTTGTTGTCCTACTGCTAGTTTAACTGCTTCTATTGTTCTCATTTGTAAGTCGCTTTGGATAAAAGCGTCTGCTAAATGAATAAATGTAAATGTAATGTAAATGTAGGCTAACTTACATTTTTGGTAAATTGATGGGAAATTCATATGAATTTATACAATCCCATACAATGTTTTCGTACAATGCTTACGCCCCACTAAGGGTTGGGTTTAGGGCCGGACCAGCACTCACGTTTTGTAACTTTCAATACCACGATAAAAGCTTTAGCAATTATCGTGATATGAAAATTTCATACTTTCAAATGCCTACTGTGTGTGTGTGTCGATTGTTGTTTAGATGTAAATTAAAGCCTAAATCATGCATGTTCATCACTTAATATAAATATGAACATTTTGTTATTTTTTGTAGTTTTTATCTAACTGTGAAAATTCCTATGGTACCTTTTTTATTTTATTCTCAACAAACCTCCATACCTCAATATAATAATTTTTTTTTATATGTCTTTGCACCTTATGTGTCTCTAAAAAATGTCAGATGAAACTGAAGGAACTGACTAGATGTCATGCTGCATCAGTGAAAATAAGGCTCATTTCATTCCCTATAAAAGACATGTGTATGTAATATACTGTTGCAGCGGTTTCCAGGGTTCTCAAGTTTTATCAAAAGCTTGAGTGAGATCACATGCAGTTAGGGGAGGAGCCTAATGGAGCCCCGCCCCCGCCCCCCAATTTTACCCATTGATCATAATTAACCAGCACAAATTGAAATTATAACAATTGGTAAATCTGATAAATGACAGAGCAATTCATCACATCAAATATACTCTTTAATGTTATATTTCAAAATTACAAATATACAAAAATGACAAAAATATAATAAATTGCTCCAAACAGTTTGAAAAACCAATCTTTTTGCATTTTTAATGTGTCTAGTTGAAATGGTATAATGATTTATTGTGTGGTGGGACATTGTGAGCAAATGACATATTGGAGTATTAAGGTGTGTGTGTGTGTGTGTGTGTGTGTGTGTGTGTGTGTGTGTGTGTGTGTGTGTGTTTGTGTGTGTGTGTACACCACCTCTTCCACTGTCTCCTCCTCTAATCTGGCAACCTTTTTAGGGGGCTTACCCTTTGGTGCCCAGAATGATAAAATATCTTTTTGCTTTTTCCCTGACATCTTTGAAAAATACAAATGCAATGGCAATGATTAATGTATGTTTTGACAGGATATAAACTATTACCCAGAGCACTCTGCTTTAATACATGCAGCCTTAATGTAACTAGAAAGACTATTAATACAGTATAATATATCATTTAAAATAAAATGAAGAAATACATCTTCATTCCTTCCCATACCCACTAACATTTCCCTTAGTTTAAGATAATGTAAGCTAGCCAAACTGAGCCAAAGCTTCTGGCCTGGTTGCAAAGAGTTTTTGACTACATCAATAATAATGTATACGATGGACTATATAGCCTATATAGTCTAGTTCTAGCCTAAAAATGTTAGACGAGCTTTCTTCCAGCTTACCTTCTCCATCACGACGTGTGTTCGCACGATGCTGTTGGTTACCTAGTAACGAACGTACGGTGGCCGAGAATGTTCCGTCATCTTCCGTGTGTTCGCGCATCTATGTTGCCTAGTAACGAACGCAATCTGACCGAGATACGTGCTGGCGGCAGGAAACTTCACTTTGTGTGCCTGCGCCTCGTATACAACGTTATATATAAAGCTTGCAGGACAACTTGGTTGGCATTGCCTTTTCAGCGTGAGAAATACACAGTGTGGCGTGTGAGCGTGTGAACTGGTTGAATTGCGTGTGTCTCACGGCCAATGCGTGAGACTTGAGAACCCTGGGTTTCAACGAAACCTGGCCCCAGAATTCTCCAATTAAAAATCATCACAATAAGAAGTATGACCTAGAATTTCATGACATCCTCTCTTTTGTCTCTTTGACCTTCTGTCTATCTCTCTCTTTCTCTGCCAATCATTGCACAGTTTTCTTGTTTCATTGGCTGTGCTCCCAGGCAATTACTGTTTATGGCCTGTGCCTTTGGACTTTGTACATTTACATTTTATTTCAAATGTCGTGACCAGTCTCAGCTAGACCAGTGCAGCACACGTAGCAAGTTTAAAAAATGTATATATATAATAGATATAGTATAGTAAGTGTTAGTATTATTGAGTCAAATGTTGGCAGAAGAGATACGTCTTTAGTAGATTCTTGGAGATGGCTAAAGGCTCAGCAGCTCGGGTTGAGATAGGCACGTCACTCCACCAGCTTGGAATAGTCAAGGTAGAGGTCCGTGAAAGTGATTTTGTGCCTCTTTGGGATGATACCACAAGGCGCCGTTTACTTGCACGGTTCACTTTGTCCCATCACATAAGGTGCTACAAGGACAAGTGTGTGCCTTAATGCTTCAGCGAACCATTCAGTGCACCCTACAGACTGACCTATCAGCTTTTAGGATAAGTTTAGTGCAGGGGCATTTAATTAAAGCTCCAAGAGGTCCCAGGGGAACTGCTGCCTCTACATTTTCTTCCCAACAAAGTCTGGACAATCCTAGACAGTTCTGTTCCTTTGCCGCTTGCTTCCACAGTGGCTTTCCATTGTCATGGCAAGCAGTGTTCCTCTTGATTTCTGTCTCAAATATGTGTATTTATTATAACTACATTTGTTTATGTAATTGGTGACCTATGGTTTAGTGTTAGTTGAGCACTTACTCATCTAAGATGTACAACAGCCAGTCAGTTAGCCCTCGTTGAAATAAGTTTACTTGGTAACATTTTACAATAAGTTCCCATTTGTTAACACTAGTTAATTAATTAACTAACAATGAGCATTAAATAAGAGTATTACAGTTACATTATTTATTATTCTTTGTTAAACTTAGTTAAAGCTGCCGTCGGCAATATTTTTTTGATCATATTCAGTGTAATCGACACTATAATCCGACAGAACAACATAAATAAGGTGGTTTTAGAAAAAAACCCCGAGCTTCTAACTCCACCTGGAGCGTGTTATTTGTTTTGCAAAAATCCACCGCTCCCGCTTCATCAGGTCCAATCAGCGCAGGGGGGTGTGAGATCTGACTGTCAATCACAGGTCGTGCACACGCCACAGATCCTCTCTCCCTCGCGCAGACGCGCACGTTACAATATCACATGCACACACCTGAAGTTCGCCTGAAGATTGTACGAAGCGTGATGCCGGAGAGTAAATCTACTAACAAGCTTCCAATTCCTCGGTTATTGCTATCTATAGATAGATTAGCCAGGGCAGCCTACCTCCGAGTCCATGGTGTTGATTGATGCTGAAGAGACGCGCGCGTTCACAGAAAATCAGGTACACACGCACTGACGAACACGACCTCTATGGGAGGGTGCTCGTTGGTAGTGGGGGAGGGGCATGAGAGTTGTAAACATTCAAAATTTTGGCTAAGTCGACCCAATCTGCCAGACTTGCCGACTGCAGCTTTAATAAAAATATAGTTGTTAATTAGCTCAGGTACATTAAATAACATTAACAGGTACAGCTCCTGATTTTATTTGTAGTTAACTAATGTTAACAAATGGAACTTTATTTACCTTTTTTTTTTTTAACTGATATTAAATGGTCTAAACTATCCTGTTTTGGTTTGCTGAGGTTTGTCAGTATTTGTCCAATGAAGACTTTCTTTATGACATATACATGGAAATGTTTCATTATATTTAAACAAGCCATTCATGAAAGGTAGATGGTTCAAACAAAAATAACACACAGGAATCGTTTTACCTGTTTTTCAAGCTGGGTTTTGATGCACATCAAACAGTGAGCTGGTGGTGAGTGATGTCTTGAGCACAGTGCCAAAGTTTCCTGTGTTCCTCATTACAGGATGTTTCCTTCTGTTCTTCCTGACTTAATGAGCTATATAGGAAAAGCTATACACATGGTCTCTCCTTCAGAAAGGTCTATGAGGTTGTACATCTCTCTATTTGACTCTAAAAGCATCTGCTGCTTGTTATAATAGAGGAGAGCAGCACTGACATTTGGAGATTCAGAGAGGACACTTGAGTTCCACATGATGAAAATTTGATTACTTTATGTAAGAGTACTTGAGTGGAGATGGGCTCTCTGAGAATCTCTGTTCTTGTGATGTGGCACTGGGTTCCTGGGGTCAGAGGGGATCCTCAATCAAGAGACGGAAGAAGCTCCACTCGTAATTTTAACTATACTAGACTGTGCACCACTAGCTTGCAGTAAAAATCCTATGATTGCTACATCACAAAAGCTACTGATTAGTCATTTTAGTGATGACTGATGGCCATTCAAAAGACTAAAAACACTATGTGTTCTGAAATACTGAATTATACATAATTCAGAGCTGTGTTTGCACTGACGTCTCATTGATTTATTAGAAATAATATTAACTTTTAGTTTGCATCCATCAAATTAAATTCATATGAGGTACTTCAAAGAATACCATGGTACTACTTACATAATTGCCATATATTCATATGTGTTGGAGTTTGTTGAATGCCATGATTTGTCAGTGGAATACATTTGACCTAAAATAACTTGAGACGTCCAACTATGTCTGTGTTCACTGACACTATTTATCAAACCACCTCCATTTCATCGAAGTGCAGTTGCTTTATTTCTCTCTCATCCCATCCTCTGCAGCCAATGCGAGTCATAGGTGTGGGTTTTTCCATGCACCAGGGCTGACCCATTTTCATGATGTGGGAGACCCACAATCTCTCTGTGGAGGCATTTCTACAGGAATCCATTTACTCAAGAACACCTGGGCAGAGGATCGGAGAGATTAATTGTGATTAATGGCCTCTTACAGATCCTGCACACAGTCACAGCCCATAAAAGTTGTAATTATGGTGGCATTAGTTTAGTGAGGCTTCAATGAGTAGATGCAGATTGTGGGATTAGCACTATTGATCAGGTCATTAAATAGCTGTAATTATGTACATTTCAAACTAAATCGTTAGCTCAAAAATAAACAAAGTGCCATTTAATATAGATAATTTTTATATGTTTATGTGCTGGTGTGGTGGGAACTAAAAAAATAGCAGTCACATTAATACATTTATAAAAGCCAGTGGCATAGGGCCATAAAGCTTATTTATAGTTCATTTTGTAACCTGCTGAAATCATAAATCTCTCATTTCATACTGTATCACTGTTCAAATGAAAACTTAAGGAAAAGGAAAACGTGTCATTATTTTTGAAAATAAAAAAAACTAAAACAAAAAAACAAGTATTTTCAAAAGTAGGGTGCAGGAGACACCTAACCATATGATATTTTAATTTACCCTTAAATATTAGGAGCATGCTTGATTTCCAAATATTGGACACGATGTTAGTTTCAATGTATGTTTTTTTTTATTGTCTTAAAGTTGACATGATAAAGTATATCCATTATCTTTGTAGTCGCTGTTAGCTTAGTGTCATATATGGAGCAATAGAAGCTAACACCATGTTTGTGTATAATGTTTCACAAACGTGAAATGATGGCATGTAAACAGTCAACAGTGGTGGGCCTAGGACAGAACTTTGAGGGACACCATAAAATCATCATACCGTTGTGTTGTGTTTCGTACATTTTTAATTGACTCTTACTTTATCTGAATGAAACTGAATTAATCTTTCACTGAACTGAACAATAAACTTGTCAGAACAGCATCTGTCTTTTTCAAAAGGGACAAACTGCTGCTCCAACATTTGTGCAGATAGAAGCGATAACAGTCTGCCTGCATGGTTCAGCTTGAATTATTTTCAGTGGAAATTTAATTAACCATTTTGGCTCAGTTTTGGTACTTCTTCGAGCCAGTCATATGCACCTGCATAGAGCACATTAGTCATTTCCACAAATAGTATGTATGGGATAATTCATTTTGGTGGTGTTTTGGAGCAGAGAGCATGTTACTGGATAAAAGCATGGAGGATGTAGTGGAGAGTAATGTTAGTCCAAGTGAGTAATGGGGAGAGTGAGTGAGTAAAATTGGACTAGAAATTGATCTAGGACTAGAACTAGTAAAAAGCCTTGGTGAATTGTTCTCCCAAAAATGAAAATTCTATAATTTACTCACTCTCATGTCTAAACCTACATAACTTTCTTTCTTCTGCAGAACAAATGAGAAGGAAAATAATGTTGGTAAAAAAAAAAGACATTTCTCCAAATATTTTATGTACCACATGACATTACATGAGTAAATGATGACAGATTTTTTAGGTGAACTATCCTTTTAATGTATTTATAATGTATATATATAATGTGTATATATTTTTCCAAATTTGCACGCTGTTTTTTTCCTGGGAACTCTAAAGAGAATTTTTGACTAATCTTTAAAAAGAGTTTGCTACATCTATAGATTTGTGACTGGTTAAGACTGATCATTCTCCTCAGCTAAAGTGCTTAAATCTTACATGTGTACACCTTCAGATACAAAGATGGTTTTGATGTCATTTGATGTCATGATATGAATGAGTATTACATGCCTGTTTAAAATTATTTAATGAATGATGAAATTTGAGAGCTGCAGCAAATATATTAATAACAATGTGGACTGTTCCAAAAATGCTTGAAGACTTGGGATGAAGCACAAAACAATGGACTAGGCTGGCTTGATAGGCATGATCAGTATGTCATATCTGGTTGTCTTTATTGGTAAAAAAAATCATACAGATTTGGAAAGACAGGAGTGAGTAAGTGAGTAAATATTGACGGAATTGTCAAATTTGGGTGAACTATCCCTTCAAAAGAGAAGAGGAGAAAATGTCCTGTGAAAATGTGCTGTTTTAAGAGATGAAGAAACAATGTACTGTACATGGAGGTGTTCAAGGAAAAAGAAAGAGTGATAAGGGCTGAGAGAGGACAGGAGTGGTAAAATGGTGACAGGTGTCCTCTGAGACACTGCAGAGTGGCTTTCTGACCCTTAAATGCTCTACAGCAGCTCATTAAACTTCATCCCTAGAGCCCTGAAAAATGCCACTTTACACTTTGTGTGTGTGCTTAAGAATTTACAATACAGTATCCTGAAGTCCATATTTTTCTATATCAAAACCAGCAGCTCATGAGATAATGTGAGTGTGTATACCTTGCCATTGAGAGATATTTGAGAAGTTCAGCAGAAAACCTCCCTTTCTTTTCTGACAGCTAGTTGCTACGTGCACTGGATGCATATGTGTGTGTGCGTGTGCGAGGCGGGCTCCCGCTCATATAGGGCAGCAAACCAGAGGCAGACTCAGCAGTGGCAGTGGCAGCAGTGAGAGGGTAGAGTGTGTGGACACTTCATCTCTGTGACTGGATGTTTGCACTCTCTCTTTCCTCGGAGGGACAAAGACTGTCTGTATGTATCCTCTCTTAGATCTTATCTTGTAGCCTTCCTTTCAGCTTAGCCTCTAATGAATGTACTGCAGATGGAGTCCTCTGTGGCACATGTGTTGCATGGAGCCTTTGTGAATAGGGACCTTAATCTCCTGTTGAAGTTGGTGTGTTCATCTGCGTGATGGGATCGAAAAGTCAGGCTCAGGTAAAAGAGATGACAGAGATAACACTCTGTCATATTTTTTTTCATTTGAAACATTTTTGATAGATGTGATTCGGTTGTGAAAATGTTTCAATGTGTTGTTTGCTCTAGGGACTGTGTTTATTTTTGGGACAGTGTTTGGTTTCTAAGAACGTGTTCTGGGAACTTGAGAGGGATGTTGTGGATGGCACAAAAGGAGTGCTGTAAGGGAAGAGAGAAAAGAGGGATGAGGTGTGGAGAAGGAGAGAAAGAAATGGCAGGGAGACCAGGGGGGTTTCCTGCTGTTTGTTTTTTCTATTTCTTTCGCAAAGACAGCTGTCGCGTTTGTTTGTCTTCACCGTGACAGCTGATTGCTGGAGGACAACAGCAGTATCAGGTTGCAGGCTGTGAAAATCCCATAGAGAAGTGTTTCCACGAGCCTACAGAGTGTGATGTAAATGATAGTGGAGGAAACACCCCAATCTGCAGGATGTGTTCCGTGTTTGATGGTGAATGTC
Source organism: Squalius cephalus (assembly GCF_949319135.1). Classification (NCBI taxonomy): domain Eukaryota; kingdom Metazoa; phylum Chordata; class Actinopteri; order Cypriniformes; family Leuciscidae; genus Squalius; species Squalius cephalus. The sequence goes on from NC_137126.1 coordinate 20,207,785, forward strand.
TAGGTGTTCTGATGAAACTCATACCTGATGTGGTTTTCATTTCATTTCCCTGGGCTGTTTCTGATCGTTTCTCCACAAACCATAAGCAAATAAACACATGAAAGTGAACATGAAAATATGCAAAGATGTGAGATACTGAAAAATTGTTCCATTGCTAAAGTGCAGTATAGGAGTCATATTTCATATTGCATGCTGTGGAAAGTTTGAGTTTAAATAATTTATTGGTTTTGCAAACAAATCAGGAATATGCACAGCTGAACAAAGTGTTTTATGCAATGAGAACAGGCATAAATGTACCGTTTATTAGTTTTTGCTCTTTTCTTCGAAAGGTTTGGCATAAAGCTTTGAAATTGGATGTTTATCTATCTATCTATCTATCTGTCTATCTGTCTATCTGTCTATCTGTCTATCTATCTATCTATCTATCTATCTATCTATCTATCTATCTATCTATCTATCTATCTATCTATCTATCCCAGGGGTGCCCAATCCTGCTCCTGGCGATCGACTGTCCTGCACAGTTCATCTCCAACCCTAATCAAACACACCTGCCTTTAATTTTCAAGTGATCCTGACGTGCTCTGAAGACCTTAATTGGTTGCTTCAGGTGTGTTTGATTAGGGTTGGAGATGAACTGTGCAGGACAGTCGATCGCCAGGAGCAGGATTGGGCACCCCTGATCTATCCTGTCTGTCTGTCTGATAAAGTAAAACCAAGTGGCAATCCAACTATGTGCCCTATTTTAACGATCTAAGCGCATGGTCTAAAGCGCACGGCGCAAGTGCACCTAGGTCATGTCCGAATACACTTTTGCTAGTTTAATGACGGGGAAAATGGTTGGCATGGTCTAAAAGGGTTGTCCCTATTCTCTTAATGATAAATGGTGTGTTTTGGGCGTAAACCAATCAGAGTCTCATCAGTTGGTTGTGGACCCGCATATTACTAACGTGCTCTTTAAATAACAAAAAAAAAAATTGACTTAAGACCATGTTTCAGTTGGTCAATGGCGCAGTCTATTTCAGTTGCCTCAAAATAGCGACACGGCAATGCGCCTGAACACACCTCGTTTTCAGACCAGCACGCCCATGGGTGCACAAATGGGTGCAAATGCAAACATTCAAACAATGTGGCGAAGGACGTGAAAAAGATAACTGCGTCGGGGTGAAACTAGCCAAAAACAATTGCGTTTCGTCTGGCGCCGCTTTGCACCGGGTGTATGATAGGGCCTACTGTAACAGATTTGCTCATTGTGCAAAAGTACATAAAATTGTCTTTAAATTCAATTATTGGCATTTATTATTATAATCTGTCTAATTTGACTAGCTTCTATCAAGTGCCAGAAGACTGCCGCAAAATACAGTAGAGATTTAGACTTAGGCATTTGTCATTGCAAAGGAAAAGGAAAGCATTTTCTCCTCCCTTTTAAAAGTGTATTAGTCTATTTATTTTGCTATCCTAACTATGCATAATTTGTTGCATTGTATTATTTGCGTTTAACATTGTTTTCTCCTTGCTGTCTGCAACCCAATCAGAACAGATCCACTAGTTGAGGACCACTGGCCTATTTAATGTAGAAATGCTGACACTTGCAAAACAATCTTAATCACCAGAAAGAAAGTCTCTGGTGAATTGAAAATCCAGTCTGTCATTTCTACAGTATTTATGAAGCACTATTGATTATGCTGTATGAAGAGGGATACAGATTGGCAAAGATGGCAAAAGCATTCCTGCTGCTCAGAATAGTGGAAGACAGAAAAGAATGCTAATTTGAGTGCGATACTCTCATTATAAATGAATGAATTTGCTAATAGGAGCATTCTCATAGAGAATGAGTCAGATAACTTGATTTGGCATTGAAATGATTAATTCATGTGTTTGATATACAGCTACTCAGCAGGTGGATTGGCCCTGTCTCACCTCCTTCACAGTCTCTCTCTCTTTCCGTCTGTCTTTTCCTCAGATCTTCTTCTTATATACACTGAAAAGCTTCATTCTGACAATTTGTTTTTAGTTTGTACCTGCTCTGGGGCCGTATTCACAAAGAATTTTAAGGCTAAAAGTAGCTCCTAACTGGCGAATTTAGGAGCAACTCCTAAAAATAATGGGCGTGTCACTCGTAACTTTAGGACTCCTAATTTTTTTGACTAAGAGTAATTCACGAAGCATTTTAGCCCTAAAAGTAGCATCTAAGCCTGGGACAGCTTAAAAGAAGTCGAGAGGACTCCTAACTCACTAAGACCTATTCACAAACTGCTTTTTGTGGCATTTCATGTTGCCATGTTTTGAAATGCGTATGCGGCGGCTACAGGAGCTTCCAATCGCGAGGGAACAATTTTGCATTGTAGGCATAATGCAATAACGCCACCAACAACAACCAAAACTAGGCTACTCATTGCATGTAAACTAATTGTAACGTTTCATTGTGAATCAAATTAAAATGTTCTTCTCTTTGCAAACGTAGGCAGAGGCATATAGTGACAGATTAATTCAATAATGTTGCAAAGATATTGCATCAATCCATATGTTTCATTAGGCTACTAGGCTATAGGCTATTTGTTTTGCCTTACTCTTTATTCATTTAGGCTATTTATTCAGTTATTCATCATCTTCCGTCCTTCGCACTACTTGTGTAGGCCACGCATTCTCAGACCTGTCACCTGTCACTCATCATCGTATAGGGGAGGTGTTTGGAATCATTCCCGCGTTACAATCATCAGCCAATCAATGTGGTCACTTCAGTCAAGCTCGTGCATGAGTAATGACGTCATCCATAGCAACGAAGACTCACTCTTAGTTTAGGAGTTGTCATTTTTCTTTACTAAGAGTAGGTCTGAAAGGCGTTGTGAATAACTTTTAAGAGAAAACTCCTAGCTAAAATCTTTTAGTGCGATTTAGGAGTAGGTCCTAGTGGTAAAATAAAATGCTTTGTGAATACGGCCCCTGATCAACATATTATTCTGAAGACATATTATTCTAATTAGGCCACTAATTTGATTGGTCGAATGGCATTCCAAAAGTTCCAACAGCACTGGAACATTTCACTGTTTGTATCACTCCTCTTGTCTATGTTCCAGTTCAACGGTTTGCAGCTTTGTAACTTTTTTTTTGCTGCTGCAGCAAAAATAAACAAGATATCTGACTATATTGTTTCTAGAAGGTCAGTTACTTGATAATAACTTCTTGTTTTTGGAACTGCGGTATAAAAACAATATCACACTTGAGTGATAATAACATTTACTGAGGTAAAATGCTGAAGTCCTTGTAATGGCTTCTTGCGTTTATTTTGTGTGGCAAGATGGAAGTGCAGTGTGAAAAGACAGGAGAGCAGTGAAAAAGTTGTAATGATTTTTCTCACGTAGAGCAGCACGCAGCAGCCAATCAAACGAGAGTCTGCTGTGATTACTGTGAGTCTGTTGATTGCTGTGGGGGTGGAAAGTTTTGCCATTGGCCAACAGACTTCAGCTGACTATAGAGTATCCCATAGGAAAGAAAATAATCACTAATGAGATCTCTTTAAAGGGATATCCATATTACCATATCCCAATGGTAAACCATATGACCCCAGTTCAATCACAAATGTTCAAATGATCTATCCAATTAGCATGAGAGGAGGCCTATATATGTATGACTCACCTACGTTCCTCGACAGTTTTCTGCATTCCTCCCCCTCCCTGACTCCTCACTTTCAGCTGGTTCATACCCCAGCCAGGGATATGGTAGAAGTAATCTTGGTTCGGGCCAAAATTCTGAGCTCTGACCCCTCCTCTCGGACAGCACGCCAAAGACGCATATTCGTTTACTCTATCTGATTATTTGTATGTGTAAACTTGTGAATCAATTTTGATAACCAAAATGTTATTCTCTTCACATTTTTAAATTGTTTTTCATCATTTTATTTCTCTATACTTATTGTATGTCTGCAACGATTCTTTAATGAAACATACTTGAAAAACCCTACAAGCCTCCTCAGCAAGAAAAGCAAACTCTGAGTAACACAGTTTTCCTCTGGAATGTCCTGCTCAGGTGAGATAATGCAGATGAGAAATAAAAGCTTACATATCTCCAGATTCATGCTGCTTTTGTTGTCATTGGTGCTGCAAAAAGCATAAAAGGCTCATCCGCTTATGGGTGACACTTTGTTTCAGGAGTCTTAGAGCAGTTTGCAATTTTTAACCCTGTATGTGAACACTGCATTGGAACTCAAATTTGGTCCGTTGCGATTGATTATTGATTATTGAATTATTGATCTAAAAAAAAAAAAAAATCAGATAAACATGATAATTGTGCAGTTTGAATTTTAATCACCTTTTGTTAATCAAATAAGTGAAATTTAAGCATGCAAATTAGTGTAATTAAATGCATGCTGTCATGTTTTATTTTCCTTTGTGGAGGGAGAAGCAAGGTGGGATCTGGCGGGAAGTCAGATTTTGACACCATATCAGTCCATTATTTAAGCACTTCAAATTATCCCAGTCAGTCTCAGTGACAGTCACGACTGGCTTTAAAGGTAGGGTAGGCAATTTTGGAGAGGCTAGCAATCGTAAACTAGCGTTGAAAGCACAGGATCCCACCCTCCCTTCAGAGCACTCTAAATTAGAGACAGCATTAAATTACCTCATGTCTCCAAGCACATACCATTACAATAATAATGAATGTAAACAACTTACGCATCTCGTAATGACAAGGTGTGAACACAGTATAAGCTTGTTGTTTTGGTTCAGGAGGAACTTAAAAGGTGGCTGCTTGTTTGTTTGTGGCGCTCTGTGACTGTCTGTCTACAACTCTGCATAGCCTCATGGAACGCTCTAATGAAGGTGTTGCCTACCCTTAATGAGTTATTTCACCCCAAAAAATGTATTCTGTCATCAATTACTCACCCTCATGTCGTTCCAAACTTGGAGTGGCTCGTTGCATTTAGTATTGTCATTGCATTCAGCATTTCAGCATGTATTCATTTAGCAAATGTCCAACGCATTAAATCTTATTAGAACTAATCAACTTGTTGACTAGGAGTAACCCAATCAGTGGGGATTTCTTTAAGACTGCAAGGGAAGCTCGGCTTCCCCTATAATGTCAAAAAATGAATGGTCAAATTTGTACTATTGTGTTAACATTTTATTGACTAAAAATGCGTTAGAAAACGTTCATCTCGAAGATGAGTTTGTTCAGAATCAGCTACATATAGCAGGTCGGCTGACTTGATTTCCTTCTTATACATTCCCGTAGCGTCACAGTCCATTTCCCTGTTGAAGCCTAGCGTCCATTGACTTCAATGGGGCTGCTTTGAACAGTTTTTTTCAGTGCTTCGAAGCTAGACGGTCATTGGATAAATGTGGCGATTATGTCCCACCCACGGACGCTCAACGTCTCTGGGGGTGAATGGAGGAGTGGGTTGGCCTGGACTCCGGGCTTCTGCGTGATGATTGGAGGGTCTGTCGAAAGACTGCTTCTCCTTTTGATTGACAGCGATAAAAAGTCGCTGACGCTGAAGCTATTTGAGCTCAGTCCCATCACTGAGCTCGAATAGCTCAGTGATTTTGCAAGTGTAGTCGAAAGACAAACTGCTGCAACCTATGTCTTGGTATTTGCTTGGCGAAATTGCTAGCCAATTTTCATCATACATTTCACACAATTATACACCATATTCTTTGTTTCAGTTTAACCTAATTCCCACATTTCCTCCTTCGAGTTTAATGTCATTTTTTTTAGATCTTTTGTTCATTCATTCATTCATACAGTAAGCTAGGCTAGCGTCGTAGGGGAGAACTAGCCAGCTAGCAAACTGCACACGATGCAGACAGTGCTAATATTGTCGACCTGATTTTGGCTAAGCCATTTGAATATCTTCCTTACGAGGAGAAAATTAGAATTAAACAAAATCGAGCTTCCCCTCTTTGAAAGACCAGCAGCCGCCACTGAACCCAATGTATGTACAGTATGTGTAAATGTGTGTGCTGTGTCATACATGAAGGTGTCAAAGGTAGACTTGAGTCTTGTTTGTGCTATGTCTCTACAACTAGTCGCTCTCACACTGGAAGCCCTGTCTCTCTCTTTCTGTCTATCTTTTCTCATCTCTTCTGCCTCTCTCTCTCTGTTTCACCTCTCTTGGTTATACAGTTTCACCTGTCACTCTGAAATCCTTTGTCCCTTGTTGCCTGCATACATCTGTCCTTCTATCTCTCATACATTCCTGCCTCACCTGTCAAAATGTAATTTAACCAGGTTACTATTTCTGTTCACTATTTTGACTGTGACCTTTACCTTTTCTGTGATATTTCATCTGACACCCATGGATTTAAACAATTATGCCACTTTTGCATATGATATTTCAGCACAAAATCCTAAGCTGTGAGTATTCAGTACACATATATTCGTGATTTTCCACACATCCCCCTCTCTAACACATTTCCTTTCTTACACCTTTCTCTATATCGCTCTCTCTCTGTATTCATGTGCACAATGTGTGTCAGACACAGGCGTGTTTCTCCCGTGGAGCTGTGCTTTGGCCTGTGGGATGGATTATAACCTGTCATGGTGCTTCCCTGCTGCTCTGCTTTATTCCGGGTCACTGCGACCTTCCATACCTGTAGTTTCCTTCTTAGACTCAGCATCCTAATCTGATTGCTTTTAATGCTCGGATGTTGCGTTACATGAATCTTTCTTCTTTACATTGTGCACTGACTAAAACTACCATTAAACACTCTAGAATTTGCTAATAGGAGCACTCTAGAGAGCCGAATTTTTTTTCTTTTGGAAATTAGTGCGTTAACGGCCAGACAAACCTGAATAGTCGTATCTATGATTTTTTTATTAGCATTTTAGCAGATGTGTTTATCCAAAGTGAAAAAATGGCTGTGATATAAGTATAAGTATAAGCATTTCACTATTGTGCCGTGGCTCGCTATGTTTTGGTGTCTCACAGCGCTTTTAAGACACTGTGTCACATTCAATAGTAGAGGCAGGTTGACGGTAGTAGCAGCTCACCAGAGTTTAAGAACTCAATGTGCAGCATTAAAGTTGGCATGAAACATAAGTTGTGATGTTTATCCTAGTGAAACTGCTTCTTGAATGAAAGGAAATGTAGGGCGGAACTTTTTTTTATTCATTGAGAATTGATTGGATCATTGGATCATTGTCATTTGCTAATAGCTCTGGTCTCATGTGAGTGACAAGATGCTGGAACCCCTTGCACCAATGCACATGTAATCAGAGAAGAGATGGAGGGGGAGAGAAGTCAATGTTTTTGGTTAAAGATTACAAAGGCACATGAATAATGTGCATGGATAAATCACTTATAAAAACACTGCAATAATCCGTAAAAAAAATAAGATGCCGACTTTCATGGCAACTTTAAAGACTGTCACATGACGCTTGGTAATGCAAACATCACTGGTGTCATTTTATTGATTTATTTTATTTCATATTCATATAATATGCTACCCTGATGTAATGTAGTTCTTAAATATATATTTATGATACATATTTCTTATTATACTGTATATATTTAAATATATATATATATATATATATATACAAAAACGTGATTTTAGGTGATAGGTACAGTAAGTGATTTCTGACTTATCTGCAACCATGTGTGTTTTATGTTGCAGTGCAGTGTAAGAGTCAGATCCTGCCTGAGCAAAGATATTTCTTACCCGCTATCCCGGTTTTCCCAGCAGAGATGAATTGGCTGGCAAATTAGGAGAAGGCTTGGGTGGAATACAGCATTTAGATACCTAATACAATGTTTGTTTAAGCATTAAATTGCTTTCAAAAGGTTATTTAATTTTTTTCCATAGACATCAGTTTTTAGACATGAGCTTGTACTTCTATTAATTCTTTAAATGTTTTTAAGGTATTATGCTGCTTGTGAAACTTTTTCATACACAGATGCTTTCTCTACAGCAGCATGCCATTAAACAACATAGAGGATGAATTTCTGGTTGTTGTACTGATTTACGCTAAATAATGTGGTCTAGACATACGCAGCAGCTAGCTTGACTCCTGCTTCCCACTGCCTCACCCTCCTCACCCTCCTCTCATGCGTTTTCCTCTCTCAGTTTCATCCGCTTTCTCTCCTCGCTACTCACTGGAAATGGTTTCAGTGTCTGACTATATGATTATCAGCTCAAATGAAGAGCTACACCCTCTTTAACTCCATTATGTCCTTCATACTGCATGACAACCAAAGCATGGCATGATAAGCTCTTCCCTTTGCACTGGATCTACACATGCCCAGATCAAACACATACCAACCCCAGTCTGTCCATCTGGAGTCTGGATTTGCCAGGCAGTCCTCTCGCCCTGGCACCACTTGCTGGCTCTCCTCACCACAGCTGGTTCTGGTAGGGTGAAAGTGGGTTAGGCGTGTGCTCTGAGCCTCTGGGTCAGGGGTGGATACAGCAGGATTGGAGGGGGTTAATGGAGGTTTATAATAGTCACAGTAGCCAGAGGCAGGAGTCTATTAAAGGTGGCTGTTCCCTCAGGTCCCGCTCGTTCATCTACAGAACTACAATATTAGGGCAGAAATGAAAAGAAACGGAAATATGGAACATGATCAACTCAGAATGTTGGGTTATACATCTATTTCAGGAAATTGTTTCACTCTCTTAATAAGTCATATATTACAAGTACAGCTTTGAAATTGGAAATCAAAGCAGCTTTATTGTACTCTCATTAATTCACTGTCCTAGATATTTCAATACAAGATAGTTATTGTTGACAAGAAAACTCCACTTGAGATTGCCGTAGTGAAGGAAACGGCTCCAGAAATTGTGTAAGATTACATAAGAGTTCTACATACGAGTCAATATTTGATGGGTTGTAGGTGGACGAGGAGATTCACTCACTATGGAAAGTCACTAAGGGCTAACAATTGAAAGGGTCAAATGTGAAGTAATAAGATAGAAGTGGATTTGATAGTTCTATTGCTGAACACCAGAAGACGATTTGATGTGATTCCACTTGGTATCTAGCTAATAATGTGCTGCTGTAAGAAAGATGTGGGAGAAGTTCTCAAACTTTGCCAAGAACTGTTATTTAAGTAAGAACCACAGCTTTATTATCTACTAAATACTCCTTATATGTTGTTATACTTTTGTGGTGATTTTTATTTCTTATTCTTATCTACAGTGTAACACTCAGGTATCCTTCCATTGCTGTTTTCCTGCTAGAATGAATTTTTTATTCTTTTAAATGTAGATAAAGGTTGTCAAGAGCTCTGTCAAAGGCTATTGATGCTGGTTTAGTAGTTTCCAGCTCTCCTTATCTCATTTTAGTACCTTGGAGGGATTGGAGTCCCTCAATAGTATTGAGAACTATAGAAGTGCCAGAGGTTAAATCATAGCTAAATACTTTCTCAAAGCAACCACGGCCAAGAGTTTGTTGACTAATGTGGATGTTTTAATGAATTAACCATGTAGTGGAGTAGTTGCTGCTGTTATTTTTCACAGTGTTGTCCTGGTGTCATTAAGTTTTATACAGTCTCCAGTAAGTGCTTGTTACATATTTTATTGTTTAAATGGATTGCTATTCTCGAGATGGTTGAGGCTGATGCCCAAATTGCTTATTGATTAAAGTGAATGAATAGCAGTTTCGGAAGTGGCATATTCTCCAGAGATGGAGTTAACTGGTATTGTGTTGTTTCTGCTCACTTTGATTATAAACTTAATCATCCGGTCATTTAGATGAACTATGTGCCGTAAAAACATAGCCCACAATTAACTGGTTTTAATATAATTTAGAAAATCCAATTAGTTGTGGGCTTTCATTTGATGCGATGCTGATTTCACCCCCCTGTTTACCTGGTTCTTAATTGTTTGTGTATTACAGAATACTTGCCTGTATTGATTTTAAACTTTGTTCGCATCAGACAGCTCCTTAAAGTTCATACTGAATGACAATGATAATGACATATGAACTTGAAGCAGAGCAGCCGTTTTCAATTTATGATTGTAGCGTCTGTTGTCCAACTGAACTAAATGTTTTTTTATTTCCATAAAAAAGCAAAACGACAAGGGTGGTGCTGCAATGGACAAGTAAAGTAATCAGTGAATGGCCGAGCACAGTGTAACACTGTTAACACGATCTCTAAAGCACAAGCTCACTGAATTTTGCACTCTCATAAAAACTTCCTTATTAATAATAAAAAAACCTGCCTTAATTGTACAATGAATCTCTTATTTACGTTGTGTTTACACTTTGTTGATTATAATTAAAGGATTCACAAGCGTGTGGCTTGCATTAAACAAAACAAGCTGTGTTGAGCGGTGTTAAGCGGATTCTAACTAACTTACGGACTAGCTCCTCTGATAGGCCATTGCGTTCACAGATATGATTGTGATTGGCTACAGTGTTCAACACTAGTAAAAACATGCTGTAAATAGAAACCCTTGAAGCTCAGAAAGAACTTAAACGGGTACCGCATAGCTTACTCTGTACTACAGAAATGCTGGCATGTCAACTTTTTTTATCGACTAGTACTGGTAGTACTGATGTTTGACAACCCTATTTTGTTATATTTATTTGCTTAGTGTCTTTGTGGGTTTTGGCTCTTTTGCTTATAGGCTGTAAGATTCTTTGCAATAACTTAATTTGACGAAGTGATATGCAACTGTAGTCAAGACCTGTCTGGAACTACTTTAGCTATGCATTTAATGGAAAATAATTGCTCACCTTAGAACGTTTGTCAACCATTCAGAATCAAGCATTAAACAGCCCCGTAGTATACTGCCCTACAAAGGCAAAAGACCTTAAGTCGCTAGAGTGTGGAACTGAGAAAAATGACTTTAAAGATTTTTAGTTGTCCCGCCAAATTAATTATAGGTAGGACACTGGAAATCTGGCAAATATATGTTTTAGTAATGGAAATTATATACATAAAAAAAATCTTGAGCTCAAACTTGACTTTTGACCACTATTTTAAAGTTACTGTACTCTGCCTTTGTATTGTCAGCAAAAAGTGAGAAGTCATGCCAAGGCAAAAGGCAGTAACTTCCACATTATCAATATTTAGTTGCTGATCACCATTAACAAAATCATTATAGTACACACCTGTATAAAATCTAGTGATCATGGCATTTATTTTGTATGATTTACAATTATTTATAGCCATCTACTTATTGCTATCCTGTGCTTTGGTTGCATTCTGATGGCATTATTAATACATTTGACATGACAAAATACCTCCTATTAGTCCAGCGTTGACTCGACCGCGTTTAGGGCGGGGCTGAAGGCGAAGTTTTGGCACTCTGTCATCTAGTTTGCCGAGCTTTAATTCTTGGTTGTATTCATCTGATACGGCAATGTGTAACGTTTTTCTGTCAACTCTGCATAATCCTTCGCGATCGATATCGCACGTTTGTCGATGGAGCAGACCATACTAAATGTTCTGACCGCTCTGAGGACATCAGAAGTTAGAGCGACTGATGGCAGCTGTACAAAGTACACAGGCTACACCGTAATTTTAATTTTAATGGACATTAAAACAAAGGCAGATAACCGTACAATCTGGTAGGTAGCATTATTTGATAGAACACCAGCACAGTAACTTCACATTGACGCGCGGCTGAACAAAGGCAGAGCACCGTAACTCGTAATTTGAGCGTTCCAAAACAAAGCCAAAGAGCGGTAACTGATGTTACGGTGTTCTGCCTTGGTTTCTCATGGGCTTTTGGAAGTTACTGTTAAGACAAATCATTATTTTCTCGAAAAAAAAACGGAATTGATTCAAGATACTTATCCACATGATAAAGAAGGTCTTGAATGTGCCAAAAATATAAATAACTCATTTTCGACCAAATACGAAGTTACGGTCTTTTGCCTTTGCACGGCAGTATAAATATGTATAATATAGGCTATATAAATCAAATGGCTATTCCTCTCATAGTTGTGACATTTGGTTACTATTTAGCTCTGTTCCAAGACTTTTGTTTGCAAAATCAAGCATTCGTACAGCTTGTTATCTTGATCACTGATGGTAGATAATGGTATGTTTCCCACAGTGCTAAACAAGGCCACGGCCCTGACCGTCATTTGAAACACCAAAACATTCTAATTGCAACCAGACCTCAAACAACTGATCACAATGCTGTTGAGGATGTATTCAGCAGGGCATGTTGGCATATTTTGGGCATGTTAACATACTTCAGGCAGCTGTATCTTCAGATACAAAAAGGCGATGCATGCTGTGTCCAAAATTATACCTGCAACCTCCCAAACTATTCTTCTGCCATTAAAATGCCAGCAGCCATATCACCCTGTAGCCCAAGACTGGTTGCCCACTGAAGCTAAGCAGGGCTGAGCCTGGTTAGTACCTGGATGGGAGACCTCCTGAGAAAAAACAGGTTGCTGCTGGAAGTGGTGTTAGTGAGGCCAGCAGGGGGTGCTCACCCTGTGGTCTGTGTGGGTCCTAATGCCCCAGTGTAGTGACGGGGACACTATACTGCCAAAAGAGCACCGTCCTTCGGATGAGACGTTAAACCGAGGTCCTGACTCTCTGTGGTCATTAAAAATCCCAGGATGTCCTTCGAAAAAGAGTAGGGGTGTAACCCCGGCATCCTGGCCAAATTTGCCCCTTGGCCCCTGTCCATCATGGCCTCCTAATCATCCCCATATACTGATTGGCTTCATCACTGTCTCCTCTCCACCAGTAAGCTGGTGTGTGGTGGGCGTTCTGGCGCAATATGGCTGCCGTCGCATCATCCAAGTGGATGCTGCACATTGGTGGTGGTTGAGGAGATTCCCCCATCTATGTAAAGCGCTTTGAGGTCTCAGAAAAAGCGCTATATAAATGTAACGAATTATTATTATTATTAAAATGGGAATGTGTTCAGCAACATCTTCCACTCATTTATTATTTCACACTTTTCATTTGTATCATGTTCCCTTTTGAGAACGGTCTCTCGTATTGCGTAGCTATACGGTATGGGAAAAGCCTTGAAGCCTTTATTTTAAAACGCAGTGTAGCTGCGGGAAATGCACAAACCTATGGCGAAGCGGCTTCGAATCGAAAGAGGAGGAAGATGACAGCCTGTCTTTGGCTGCATCCGAGTGCGAGGATTGCCTGTCTTTGGCTGCATCCCTCATCTCAGTCCAGTGAAGTAGGCGCGAGGGCGAGTTTGGACTCAGAGCTCCTCCGCGTCCTCAATAAAGCCGTTGAAGACCGTGGGCTCGATTGGTCTTCGCCTCAGGAGCCCGCTAAGAGCCGGCTCGACGAATGGTTCCTGCTGGACCGCCACCAGGCCCCTCGTCAAAGACCAGCGCAGTTCTTTCCTGAGGAACAAGGCAGTTCATCCATCAAAACCCTGCAGAGCCACCTCAGCTCTTGCCGGCCGAGCTTAGATTCTGCTGGCCAAGCTGCAACGGCCCTTTTTTGACTTTAGCTCTACTATTAACCTCGGGCTTCGGGCCCTAGCTGATATTTAAGGGCGAAGTGTTAAGCTGATAGCACAGCGTTTTAAAATGGGTTCCCATAGCGTATAGCTACGCAATACGAGAGACCATTCTCGAAACGTACCTTCGTTCCCTGAGAGTAAGGGAACGAGTATTGCGTAGCCTGCTGTGCTATTACGCTTGGTACAGGTGCTGTCGCTTCATTCGATTTAAACCTGATTCCTATGCCAAAATGGCCTTCTTATATAGCCAGAAGCCACGACCATTCTGGCGGGCTTCGGTTCGCGCGTGTCAGCCGCTTCACCATAGGTTCGTGCATTTCCCGCAGGACAGCCAATAAGCGCGCTAGTCACAGCTGAACCAAATGACAAATCAATTAATAACCATGACAACAACTGAGGGAAATGGTGCAAACTGAAAACAAAGTCCAATACGGTGTGTGAGTGTGACATTAAGAGTTGCCAGCATGTGAATTCCGTAAGATGCCTTTGACTAAGCATATTTTTTGGGAGTGACCTGTTTTTAAAGCTAATAAGCTATGGTTTTATTCAGAAAGTTCTTTGGATGCTGTTAAAAAGGTTTCACCAGGAATTTAGCAAACATTATGACAATCTTTTGTTTTAAATTGCTTTGATCTTGCCATGAAAATAGCAATTGTTGCTGTATATCTAAATAAATGAATAAATTGTCACTTTACATGTTCTGAAAGTGACAAGGACTTAATTCATATACACATAATTTCCTTTCATCCGCCTGTTCCTAGGTTTTGTGACTTTATCTTAATCACATGCCAGAAAGAAAACCCAGATGATCACATGCTATATAGAGCCACAGGATAATTAGCACGAGTCTAGGTTACTCTGGCCTCGTTTACACTGTCAGTGAAATGTGACCCAATTCCGATTTTTTGCTCATATTTGCAAAGATCGGATGTGTTCTATGACCATGTAAACAGGAAAAAAACGCATGCATTCGGATATTTAGAGATCAGTTTCAGGCCTCATTCATATGTGGAATTAAATCAGATACAAATAGGATTTTCTGAGGCATTAGGCTACGTCTCCGCGGTTTAATGACGAGAGCAATCTCGACGCGCATCTGCAAAGGGACGGATGGCCCAACGAAACTTTGTGTCGTCGTAGGAGAGGAATGTGGACAAACGTTGACACAACATATCAAAGGTTGGATTGCTCATCCTAAAATTAAAGCCCGTTAAAGCCCGCCACAATATGCTCCCACCAATCCCGAGAACTCTCTCGCACACAATAACTGAAGTATATGCGCAATGATGCAATGATGATCGCCCTTTTCGTCCTCCTCCGCCTCAAAATCATGGTAATGTTTGTCGAACTTCGCATAGGCTATATCGCAAAGCTAGCATCAAGCATATTTCATGGTTGTCCATCTGTGCAAGAACCCCCTTTAAGCATGCACAATGTTCAGATAGTATGGCAAGTGTATATGGGTCACAATTGAAAGAACGTGTAAACGGACGGTCGAAAAAATCGGATATAGGCAACAAATCAGTATTAGGCATCAAGACCTGCAGCGTAAACGAGGCCGTGAGCTCTGTGAATGGAGCTAAATTTGAGAGATAATTTTTTTTCACAGTTAATTAGGAGTCACAGTATG
Organism: Squalius cephalus; assembly: GCF_949319135.1. Taxonomy (NCBI): domain Eukaryota; kingdom Metazoa; phylum Chordata; class Actinopteri; order Cypriniformes; family Leuciscidae; genus Squalius; species Squalius cephalus. The sequence continues at coordinate 20,222,809 of NC_137126.1, forward strand.
TCCTTTTTCTGTCCAGGGTCATTAGTGAAGGTCTAACTCTCTCCTTAACCTCATTAACAGATCTGTCTCATCCGTTAACTTACCACATTAGCATCTGGCTCCAAAGGGCCAAGTGTGTTTCTTCGGTTTCAATCAGTGACATGAACTTCTTTAATACAGCCATTAAATTCAAGGTTTGAAATCTGAAAGAAAGATTATTTGTGATTTGTGCTTTAGATCTTATTAATGATAGCTATAGTAATCTTAATAATCTTAAAAATAAATCGAATAGTCTTTTTAATTCTATGATGAATCACTGTTTGGCCATCTGAGATTTCAATATGGAGATGAAAGTTAGGATTGTGTTTTTTTTATATACCTGTACACCGTGAGTGTGTACACCATCTTTGACTTCGAACAAAACATTCCCACAAGTCAGGTAGTTGTTTGCTGTTGCCAAGGTCTACAATTATAGGCTATTTTACTTTGGTTTTGAACGCAAAACATTCAGGATCATTCAGTCAATCATGCAGGAAGATGTAACTTATATGATTGTAATGTATGTCAATTAAACACTACCAGTCAAAAGTTTGTAATAATTAAGATTTATTTAATATTGTTGAACAAAGTCTCTTATGCTCACCAAGGCTGCATTTATTTGATCAAAAATACAGTAAAAATAGTATAATTGTGAAATAATATTACCATTTAAAATAACTGTTTTCTATTTTAATATATTTTACCATGTAATTTATTCCTGTGGTGGCAAAGCTGAATTTCAGCATCATTACTCCAGTCTGCAGTGTCACATGATTCTTCAGATATCATTCTAATATCACGTCTTTGTGTAATTTTCAAGAACATATGGGAATGTTTCAGGCAGCATTGGAGCGAGATCCAGTCCAACGCCTACCCAGAGTTCTGAGCTACAGGAAGCTCTAATCCACCCTCGGCCCACTCAGCCTTAACCCAACGGGGCCGGTGAGCTTGTTCCATCAGATGCTATTTCTGTCAGAGCCTTGCAAGCAGAGACACACTGCGCTGAAGCAGAGGCACTGTGGGATTTTATATACCTCGTACAGCATAAACGAATCCACAGGGCCCTTTATCATGCTGCTTATGTAACGCTTCGGCTTGCCAACAGAGAAGTGCTACAATTACAGAGCGGATAATCAAAGTGGCACCCAGCATGGTGGTGGACGACAGAAATTTCACGCAAGTGATGTGAAGTGATAACTGGACAGTGGATCCTGAAATTAACCCACTGAACATGTCTCATGAAAATTGAGTGAATCAGATTCTGTCAAATAGTTTAATGACGTGGTTGATATTAAACCCACATGCACTTGAGAACAATATTGCTCTCATTGTTGTACTGGTGCCATAACATCTGATAACTAAAAGACAACACATCATTTCCTACCACATTTAATTTACCTTTTCAATGATCCCTGTGGCAAAAAGGAAATGTTTTTGTGATAAAATCTGAGTCATGCTCTGAATGAATCTGTTTGATCATTGTTTTCTCTCAGAAGTTTTGGCTCTGTTAAGTCATGATCTCTCTTCCCTTGATAATATACATGAGTCAACACTAGTAACTTAAAGTCAGAGCCAGTTTGCAGATCTTGTCAGAGTTGACAAATTTCACAGAAAATCCCACTGTATGATGGGCAAAGACATGTTTTTTTTTAGCTAGTTAGTAGTTTTCTCAGCTTTTTGTTCAAAATGTTTTATTTTTATTTTTTATTAAACGTACCCACATTCAAGTGTTGATAAAAAAGAATGCATGAAGCTAGAATTTTTTTTTTAAGCAGAGGCTCTGTTCTTTTTTTGTCCATTCAACAAAATATTCGGTGGACCATGAAAATTTTGTACAAAAAAAACAAACAAAAATACTGGCGGTGGATGGCAACCTTTAAAAAAAAAAAAAAAAACACTGGCAGGGAAAGAGTTAAAGCAGTAAAAGCAGTTTTTTTTTTATAGCTAACTTTAAGTTAATTTGTTCAGTTATCCGATCAATAGCAGTATCTTTTCGTTATCTTGTCACTATTGATGTTAATATTTCATATTTTTGTAAATAAATTTAGTCAATTATTTTAGCTCCTTTTTTGCTTTGGCCCAATAATGCAAAGCAGCAATAATTTAATTCAGACTAGCTCCAGAATAAATAGTTTTAGTGTTTAATTGGAAAACATTGATTTCAAGTTTCAAAGAAACCTTTGCCAGAATGTTCAGTGAATCAATTAAATTAGATAATTTAAGGTCACAATATATCTTTGGTATGGTCTTGTGGATTTGGCTGAACTGGATTTGAACTGGTTTTCTAAGCCAAAGGTAAGTATGATGGCATTTATAAATGTTGATGGTAGGCCTATATAGTGGTATATAAATATTGATGGCAAGCCTTTTGTGTGGGTGTTAAAGGAGAACTCCGGTCAATTTTAACATTGAGCTATTGATGCTATTGTCGAGTTCACGCGCGTGATCATAGGTACTAAACCAATGCGCGTGAACTCGACAATCGACTACTTTGAACTTCAGCCGAAAACAGGATGTAAATACATGTATGAGCGCTGGCTGAAATAACATCATTTTTATTCATATCTTTCACATCTACTGCAGTCAGATTCACTCGTGTTCACTCTGAAGGAATCACTCACATGACCTGTGCACTTGTAATGACACATCAAGGATGTTAAGAGGCTAAAAGCAGGTTTAAATATTGCCCCATTGAAGTCAATAGGGTGCAAATTTTAAAAAGAGGATAACACGGTGTAGGCAACACCGATTTTTGTCGTTGTTCTCTGTATTGACAGCACTCCAAATTGACAAAAAAATGAGCTCAATGTTAAAATTGACCGGAGTTCGCCTTTAATATTAATGGTTTCATTCATTGTATGCATTCTTATGTATTCACAATTTTATAAATTTTTTGCTCTAATTTGTCTTAAGAATTTTTTCTTGTACAAATTTCACATACTTTCATCATTAGCTTAACCTGGTCAGGTTTGTGCAATCTTTATTCTAAATTAACATAGCTAACCATAACATGAGTTTTTCTATACTACTTCATGTTAAAAATGTGTTGTGCATACTTTTAGTGGCTGCTAAGATGTACTGTACCTTAAATTAATCTTTATTCTTTAGTGGTTGTTCTTGCATATGCAGATGCATCTGGAGTTACTAAAGACGCTGTTCATTTTTAGCTTTGAATAACACATTCACTCTTTCAGCTAAACATGTAACACAATAAAAACTGCCGACCATGTTGCGTTCTGTTATTGGTTTACTGCTCCCCATAAAAAGAGGTGATTCCAGAGCCAGTGGCAGGGTGAAAAGACATTCAGATAAATGGATGGCTCATTCACTGAATAGTAACAAACAAAATGTGTATGTGCAAGGCATTTGCATTTGTGTGTGTGTGTGGATGGAGTTATCCTGGAAATGATGAATGACTTCTTTCTCCATGCTGAAAAAGTGCGAAACAAATACAGTGGCTTTCAATGTGATGGAGAGCGAAGCTTCAAAATGAAACCATAAACATGTGAATAATGTAGTTCATAAACTAGAGCACATTGAAAGAGTTCTGAAAGCCATTTGGCTTCAGCGCTGCTTAGATTGATCTTCACTGGTCTGATGCATTTTTTTTACCATAGAAACTTTTCAATTGCTCAACCTTGAATTGCCTAATAAATATACAGTACTTTATGAGCATGTGTGACACTCTCTCATATGTAAACATCATTCTAGCCAATTTTATACTGCGTCACCAACATATTCGAACAACACTGAAATACCACTCTGGTGAAATTTTGAAAACGTTTCGTATTTTACCTAAACTCATGTTGGTCACTTTTTTCTTTTTCTTTTGGCATGTGACTTAAAAAAAAAAAAAGTTAAATCTTACATAATTTTCACTGGGCATATCAGAAACCCGTACTTGTGTATTCATTAAGATAACGATGAATAATATAGTGAAGAGCTTCATCATGTCCACTGATGGAAACAGGCTGTCTCGATCATTGACAGATAGGTCTCACCAGCTCTTAGAATCCATTAACCGAGGTGACATTGCATTGCTTTGAGACTTTATCTATCTCTGCAAAGTGAAAAGAAGATTGAAACCCATTCAAGGGAGCACTTGGAGTCACTTTGCACTTGGTACAATTATTTGGTCCCAGAGACAGACATTGAATGGAATCAGTGGTTTAGACTATTGCTTTTTTCGGATAACTTCTATCTTCCTGCTGAAAATGGTATCAGTTATGGTTTCAAATATCTGGTCATTCATATGTGCTTTAAAAACAGTTGAAAGGGCTGCTTCTTGGAAACAGATAGGTTTAAAATTTATTTATGAAGTTAATGTGGTAATTATTATTATTATTTTTTAATTTGTTAAATATTTTTCAAATATTTGAAGAGTTCAGATGCAAAAGCCTCTAAGTGCCATCTGAAATTTTCTTCTAGAATGATAATTTTTATCAAGCTTGTATATTTAAGTTCAGTAATTTCACTTAAATGACAATTCATAGATAATTTTCATTGCCATTTAAGTGAAATTACTGAACTTATACAAGCTTGATAAAAATGATCATTCTAGAAGAAAATTTCAGATGGCACTTAGAGGCTTTTGCATCTGAACTCTTCATTTTATTATTTTGAATATTTAATAATGGCAGTTTTTTGAGAGAAGATGCACTCTAACATTTGGTGATGTAATTCTGCTGAGGGAATCCTCTACAGTGAAAGTATTAGTCAGAGTAAAACACTACATTAACACTCTTGACTGAACCCTGTGATTTTCAGTTATTGTTCACCTCTTTGAGATAAAATTTAATTTTGGCTGATATATTGCCCATGTACTTATTACATTTTAATGATAATGAAATAAAGCTGGGAAAATAAGTCTGGGAAATGTGAATAAACTCAGGAACAATAATGATACCCAACACATTCTCATACCTAAGGCGTCACTTTTTGTCACTTTCAACCATGCTTCAATATCTGACGCTCAAAGCACCCTTTAGCGTCCATATGTGACGCTTCGGTTATGGGTAGGTTTAGGCGTCATGTAACTGACGCTTTCGGAAGCGTCAATATCTGACGCTCAAAGCACCCTTTAGCGTCAATATGTGACGCTTCGGTTGGGTAGGTTTAGGTCTGTGGTAGGGTTATGCGTCTCATATGGACGCTAAAGGGTGCTTTGAGCGTCAGATATTGAAGCATGGTTGAAAGTGACGCCTTGGGTACAAGAACCTACCTGGAATAACTAAAAACGGAAGACTTTTTATGCATTTTGGCCATGCATTTACACAACAACAGGTGGCATGAAAATGCAAACTTTTGAAAACGGGTTTCAAAGTGAAAGTTTTTGAAAAACGACACCCTCATCCTTGTAGTGTAAACTACAAAACTGCGAATCATGTGAAAACAGTGATGCCATGCACATGCGGAGGCTATTACGTGTTTAGTCTGTAGGCTTTTTTTGCAAATGAAAGGATACAGATATTAACAGTAAGAAAAAAGGGGGGCATACGGACATCATCACAAGTGGTTTAAGAATTAAGGTCACAAGAATTATGCAAATCAACACAATATAACATTTTGTCATCATGAAAAATTAAAGGTTCCTTAAGACAGACTCAAGGATGATACATGTTTTTGAAGCCTTTGTGTTCATCTTCTTTTTCTCAGGAAGTAAAAAGGGACTTTATATCAGAGGAGAACATTCTAGAACTGGTATTACAGTGAATGTTTCTGGCTTTGTGAAGATGAAATTTACCCAGAAGACAAAGTAATAATACAGTATTATCAAGATTAACATTCTTAGAATGAAAATCAGACAAAAAAATTTGCAATTATGTAATTTGTGTCTACAGGCATGTGCGTTCGGCTTGTGTGCACTGTAGTAAAATAATTGTCTTTACAAAGTGACATCGCCAACTACATGTCTGACATGCATAATACAGCGTTATTAGTTGTTTTCGCGGATCCATGTGAACGGGGTTTGTAAAGAAAAAACTTTTACGGTTTTAGCACATAGTTGTCCTGTAACCATGTTGAATCAAACATACTCCTGACATAGATGTAAATCTCATGGTTTTAGGTCTTTGTAAAGATAAGATATAAAAAGCCTGGGAAACTGTGCTCAGTCTAGCAAAGTGATAAATGGACTCTTGATGACCCTGTGAGCCACACTCAGTACGTTTATGCACCCTCATAATGTGATTATAATGGGATTTTGGCAATATTGCTATTAAACTTTACCTTATGTAAATGCAATACTTCAATCAAACTAATGCGATTAAGCTCATAATCATAGTAACCATATTCGCATTAAACTGTGGCGTACACAACAGGCATGTAAACACCTTAATCTCATTATTACCGCTCTGACCATAGTGTGCATGTGCTCAGTTCTACACGGATGCCATGTGTTGTTCACACAACTTCATGAATGAACTCTGTGACATTATTCTGAAGTTTTCTCATCTCCAAATCCCTAAACTCTTTCAACACAACTCGCTGCGCAGTCTCTGCTCCGTTTCTTCATCCAGACAGTGAGAAGAACGCTATGGCAGAGAAGGCAAACCTGCCATTGCGATGTATGTAAAATGTATTTTGAATTTGATGGGAGTAGGTTAAAACAATGGCCGGTAACATTCATACTGTATGCCCATAGTGTATATATCTATGCTGTATGCCTATCTGAGTGTGGTATAACCATACTTATTAGCGAATAATCAGAATAATGAAAATTGCATGTAAACTGGAGTGAAGAGTTTGTCATCTAAACATCTTACTGCAATTAAGACCTTACTCTGATTATTAGAAATAATCACATTATTGGTGCACATGTAAATGTCACTGTTTGCATGCAAAATAGCTAGAAAATAGCTACAGTTTGAAATTTCTTGATATCACAGCCTATTATGAGACAACTAAACATAGAAAAGTTATTTGGTTACTCAATTGAATTTGCCTGTTGTACAATATGTAGGCTGTGTCGCTCAGCGTGAGCATGCCGTGGCATTTTTTGCAACATGTTACAGCGAAAACCAACGACTGACAACCAACCACAGAAACACAAGGGTATTTAAGCACAAGATAACAAGGAGGCTGACTAGGGACAGGTGCCGGTGAGTTGTCATGGAAATTAACGATGGTGGATATGGTAGCAAACAAGGCAGGCAAAACAAGGGAAACAGGAACTGAATACAGGGAGTGAACATAGAAACAATTTAAAGGATATTTCAACTTAAAAGTCCAAAACACAAGACAGGGGAACAACACTGTGATCATAACACCCTGACTAATGACTCGTTTATTGAAGCGATTCATGCCAAATGAGATGTACGCAAGCAGCTTCTTATTAAAAAGTAGGCCTACATTTACAATTAGGACCGTTTGCACCAATAAGTCAAGCATATTATTTTCACTTTCACCCACATTAACTTTGGGTTTAAAGGAGAACTAAATTTTGCACCCTGATGACTTCAATGGGGCAAGTTTTAAACCTGTTTTAGCCTCTTAACATCCTTGATGTGTCATTACAAGTGCACAGGTCATGTGAGTGATTCCTTTAGAGTGAACGCGGGTCAATTTGACTGCAGTAGATGTGAAAGATATGAATAAAAATGATGTTTATTCAGCCAGCGCACATACCTGTATTTACATCCTGTTTTCGGTCGAAGTCCACAGTAATCGATTGTCGAGTTCACGCGCATGATCATAGGTACTAAACCAATGCGCGTGAACTCGACAATCGATTACTATGGACTTTGACCGAAAACAGGATGTAAGTATGAGCGCTGACTAAATAAATATCATTTTTATTCATATCTTTCACATCTACTGCAGTCAGATTGACCCGCGTTCACTCCGAAGGAATCACTCACATGACATGTGCACTTGTAATGACACATCAAGGATGTTAAGAGGCTAAAAGCAGGTTTAAAACTTGCCCCATTGAAGTCAACAGGGTGCAAATTTTAAAAAGAGGATAACACGGTGTAGGCAACACCGATTTTTGTCGTTGTTCTCTGTACTGACAGCACTCCAAATTGACAAAAAAATGAGCTCAATGTTAAAATTGACCGGAGTTCTCCTTTAATCACTGTTTTAATTATGAGGGGGTCCTTGGAAAATGTTGTACCCTGTAAGGGGTCCCTAGAATGATTCAGTACTGTGGCATATATCAAAATACTATTGTATTGGCATCTTTGTTTCTTTCTATCCTAAATCAAATCCATCAGTGATTGATTACATTGTTTTACTCTATGGCAACTATATATTACTGTAATGCCCACAACACATTTGCTGTTATCCAAAGCCCTTAGCCAGATGGCTGCCTGTCACTCTAATAGAGACATTGATTAAATTTCTGTCACATCTGTCAATCATGGTAGTCAAATTGAATTATTGAGACACTATTGGAGACAGTCCAGACATGTCCACTGTTTGATATGTTATGCAGTTATTGATTGTCCCACACAGTTGAAAGGGAAAGTGTACACTGTTAGATCTATGTTGTTGCTTTTATTGAGTTTTTTAAAATCATTTTAAAAACATGAACTTTATATAAAGGCATTATTGAGAGTTTAATGTGTGAATAGTGTCACAGAGGGATAGTTTACCTAAAAATGAACATTCAGGCTTTGTTTACTCATACTCATGTAGTGATTTTGTCTTCTTCCATGCAACATATAATGAGATGTTTAATATGTTGCTCATGCTGTTTTTTTCCATATGAAAGTGACTGATGATCAGGGTCGAGTAAAACATAATATATACAGTGCCCTCCACAATTATTGAACCCCCTGGTAAATATGATCAAAATTGGCTGTAAAAAATAAATCTGCATCGATTATCCTTGTGATCTTTCATTCAAAAAATGTGCAAAATTCTAACCTTTCATTGAAGTAAAAGAATTGAAAGTGGGGGGAAAATCACATTATGAAATAAATGTTTTTCTCCAAAACATGTTGGCCACAATTATTGAAACCCCTAGAATTTTTTACGAGTAAAATATCTCTGAAGTATATTCCCATTAATATTTACCTTTTTTAGCACACCAGGGTGACTAGGAACATGAAACTGTCCAGCTATGACTTCGTGTTTCACAGGAGTTTAAATATGAGGAAACACAAAGGCCAAATCCCCTTAATCATCCATCACAATGAGTAAAACCAAAGAATATAGTTCTGATGTGCAGCAAAAGATTGTTGATCATCACAAAATAGAAAGTGGCTGTAAGACAATAGCTAAAGAATTGAAAATCCCCATTTTGACCATCAGGGCAATAATTAAGAAGTTATAACCAACTAAAGATGTTATGAATCTGCCAGGAAGAGGACGTGTGTCTATACTGTCTTAATGGACGGTGAGGAGGAACGTTTGAGTGGCCAAAGACTCTTCAAGGATCACAGATGGAGAATTGCAGAGATTAGTGAGTCTTAGGGTCAGAAAGCCTAAAAAAAAAATTATCAAACAACCCCTACATCCCCACATGTTGTTTGGGAGGGTTAAAAAAAAAAACTCCTCGCTCATCCAAAAACAAACTCCAGCATATTCAGTGGTCAGACACGACTGGATCTTCAAACAACACAGGGTTCTGTGGTCAGATGAGACTAAAACAGAGCTTTATGGCAGCAAACACACTAGATGGGTTTGGTGAACACAAGGATAAAAAGTACCCCATGTGTACAATTTAATATACCATTGGATCTTTAATGTTGTGGGCATATTTTTCTGCTGGAGGTCCTGGACTTCTTGTTCAGATACATGGCATTGTGGATTCTATCAAATATCAACAGATAAAAAATCAAAACCTGACGCCTTCTGCTAGAAATCTTATAATATGCCGTGGTTGGATCTTCCATCAGGACAACTATCCAAAACAAACATCAAAATCAAAACAAAAATTTGTTGTGGAGCACAAAATGAAGCTTCTGCCATGACCGTCTCAGTCCCCTGACCTGATGAGTGGGCTGAACTGAAGAGGAGAAGCACCAACATGGATCTGGGAATCTGAAGGATCTGGAGAGATTCTGTGTGGAGGAATGGTCTCTGATCTCTTGTCAGGTGTTCTCCAAACTCATCAGGCATTATAGGAGAAGACTCAGAGCTGTTATCTTGGCAAAAGGAGATTGCAAAAAGTATTTAATAAAAGGGTTTCAATAATTTTGGCCAACGTGTTTTGGAGAAAAACATTTATTTCATAATGTGATTTTCCCCCCACTTTCAATTCTTTTACTTCAATGAAAGGTTAGAATTTTGCACATTTTTTGAATGAAAGATCACAAGGATAATCGATGCAGATTTATTTTTTACAGCCAATTTTGATCATATTTACCAGGGGGTTCAATAATTGTGGAGGGCACTGTATATAGCGCATGAAAGCGTTCCAAACGACTTATGCACTTTATTTGTCTAGAGTAATTGGATATAGCTTTGTGCGATTTGCCATGTCATGATCTGTTGCGGGACAAATAAGAACCAGTGACGTTTGGCTTTACTGACGTCAAACCTGAAGTGACAAATCTTGATTTGCCGTATTTGAATAGATAATCAGATTTTAGAGCTTTATTGATTATCAGTAAATAATGTCTTATTTTGAGGTATGTTCACACAAAGTTATTGTATGGCTTTGGCAAACTTTTTCAATATAGCACATTTTATCCATTTTGGAGCTGAACAGCTGTGGTAACCATTCATTTTCACTGAATGCAGGCTTTTCTTTTTATGTTCTGATGTGGAGGAAACAAAATCATACAGGTTTGGAACAAAATGACTGAGTAAATGATGACAGAATTTTTATTTTGAGTGAACTATCCCTTTATATTAATGCAGGTCTCTGTACACCTCCATTAGCATGACCTACATCTGAACCTCTTCTGGCTAACCTTAAAAAGATACCAATGCAAATGCAATTTATCTCTTGCCACCTGCAGTGTGTGGAAATAAACAAATCTGTTCTCTTTAGCCAAATAAGAGCACATCAATTATTTCATGCTGCTCCATACACAATCTACTGTATGTGTCCAGATAACACCATGCAATGGAAAATACCTCTGGGATGAAGCTCCCATAAATTCATATATTTCACATCAATCATCAGTCATTAAACTTTTACCAGTAAACCATTGAAACGTGGTTGTGAGAGAACCATTACAAAGACATTTTGTAAACTGAGCTGGCAGTGTCATATAAACAGAACAGATAGTCGGCTCAGGCATGTAGAAGTGATATCTCACTTTGGATGTGCTTGGTTAGTTACTCTGTTCTTCAGATGAAGCATGTCTAAGTGTCATTTGTTTTATTATTTTTTAAGACTTTTTACCTTTATTCTGATAGGAGAGTGAAGAAATTACACTAGCTTTGTTTCCATTCAAAGTTATGATTTAAACTTGTGCGCAAAATTGAAATATCACATAAAACATTTGCGAATAAAGCACTGTTTGCATCCCATGTGTTCAAGATAACAAAACAACCACTTCCTGGGAAATTGACACAAATATCTGTAATAAAAATGGAGGTTGTGGTAATTGGGGAAGCCACTGTGGCTGTTTTTTTATACGTCATAAATAACTTGCGCCTCGGAGCGCACAGTCGAAATGCAATAAATGCTGTCATGTTATTTTGTGTTAGGAGGTGGATACCTAGTGTTTGGGAACACAATCGCGTGTGACAACTCTGGGAGGTAATTATACCCAACCATTTTGATGACTTTCAGAATGACCAAACCAACATTTGAGATGCTGTGCAGTGAAATTGTTCAATTCTTTTCATTAACTCGTTAACTCTAATTCTGGTTAGTCCAGTTATCCAATCAGTATCCAAGAATTTTTTTTTTTTTTTTTTTTTTTTTGCATATCGATGGTTTTATTCAGTAAATGTTTTGCCATCATAGTTTATGCGCATGAATTCTTATCGGATAAAAAGCATTTCTGCCTCAATTGAGTGCAAACCTTTTTTTAATGTGAATTTGTCAGATCTGATGTGCATCTTGGCATTTCCATCCATCAATTTTGGTAAAACTTTATTTTAAGGTGATGTTGACATAGTTACACATTACTACATGTACTTACTATAGTAATAGCAGTACATTATGCACAATTACAAGTAAATAACCCTAACCCTAACCATAACTCTATAGTAAGTAGGCCTACATGTACAGTTTATTAATATTACTCAGTACTTATTTGAGTATATAACTACATCACCTTAAAATAAAGTGTAACTACAATTCTTTATGCAATATCCTTTATTAAATAAATCATAAAAATAGGTGGATGGAAACATAGCTGTTGACAAGTGGATCAGATCAACAAATAGTCATTAGTTTTGAGACAAAACAATAATAATAACCGTTGAATTAAAGTTGAGTTGGGCTGGATTTTTCTGTGTGCACAATAAATTGTGTGTAAGTTGGAAAAAAATGTACATTACAAGGTAATGTGTACAGCATTTATTAATCATAGGGAATTAGATGAATTCTAATTTGTTAATTAACTTGTTCATTTGTTCTTTCATGTTCCCTGATATGCAGAATAAATGCTTCTTATATTTCTCTAAATACTGTATAAAGAATAATCTTAGCCAATAAAACATCATTTTTCATGTCATATAGCACTCCAAAATAAATAGGCCTACTGACATCAGAATTGGAGTCCGTTGCTTATAGATGTATATGCATTACCACAGATTACCACAGTTATACATACAGTGTGATTCTCAAATTCTGTGTCCTTTTACATCCTACCGTAATGACACTTCTGACCCGTCTCTTACCTGGGCCATCTGTCCAGTGAAATTATGTCCATATACCTGTGGAGTGGAATATTCTACATCCCGGTTATTATAAGCTTTTTAGTGTGTGCAAGACTCCAGAGGCTGAAACTTCATCACCATCATTTTTTATTCATGAGAGTCACTTATTATGCAAAGCTCTGATCAGTTCCGCTAAATGCTTTTTGACCCTGCAGAGACAAAAGAGAAAGGTAAGAGAAGGAGCTTTTATTAATCATTATGGGTCGTCATATTTAGTACATGTTTATGTAGCTGCAACAATAGTTTAACAGTAAATCGTGATAAACTGTGGTTTTAATAGCCTCACTATATTTCATAGACATTGTTTCAGCTGATTTTGGATTATTGTCAAGTCAGGGTAATCTAAAATACGAAAAAGAAGCTCTTACAAATAGGATAGAGCAATATTTTAATGTATTTCAGGACATAATCTACAGAGGGGAGATAAATAGGTGTATATAAGTAGCAAGACATTTGAAAGTGTTTATAGCAAAATGTAGTTTGAGACTGGCGGTTGGATAAAAAAAGGAATCTGTATCATTCAGAGAGATGCACCACAGAGGTGTGACTTATAAGGACAGTGGTATCATCCAAAGGTCAAACTGAGTGTCTCTATTAAATGATGCGCTCAACAGAAACCCACAGGTGTATCAGCTATAATGAAGACTGACCTTAGGAATAAGTGGACAAAATTATATGATCAGCTGAAATGTATATGCCAGTGTCTACATTAAACTGCCAAACACATCTACTAAAGGACTAAATATAATCTAGAATTCAAAATGATTTAAAGCTGGAAATACATGTTTCTGCTTAAATAATTTAAAACACAGAAATTTTGTAAGATAATAATAAGATGTAATGATAATGATAAATAATAAGATGTATTTAATGGTACACTATGTAAAACATTTTTTTTTTATTTAAATTAACTACATTTAAATATTGAGTCAATACATTGTCAATCATTGTGAGATTTTAAAAATAAAAAAGAGCAACTACACAGCTTGCAGAATATTCTTTGACTCACTGTTAGCAGGTTAAATGCAGCCCTCAGGAATCTCTTCGATTCACTCAGGATTTAGTTCTCAGAGGAGACCAGTCTGTTTTGAAATATTCATAATTATCTCTTTGCACTATATTGTGAACATTGTGAAAATATTTCCTAACCATAGCATCATTTTAGTAGTTTCAGTGTCATTATACACTATATTAACATGATGTGACTGTGAAACTGTTGTAAGCCCACATGTCCAATTGCAGTGGATGATACTTGACTCATTTACTATATCATCCAGTTATGTTCTCCTTTATAACATTACATAAATAATCTAAAAATAGCTTTGAGGCCTGCCAATTTCTAATGCTTAATAATAGAGTGTGACTCAAAAAATCTGATTGAAACTTCCTGATGTGAAAATTTTAATGATGCCCATTTCAGCTCATTTCCCTAATGCTCCTAAAGCCAGATATGGCTAGACACCAGCAAACTGTCATAATGAGCAAACTGAAACGGAAATGAAATTCTCAAACACAACAATAAGAAGGGCCTGAGGGCACAATTACATTCCAAACCTCTTGTCATTCTTTAAGACTGAATAATAAACAGTGTTTGTTGAGTGACAGTAGTGTCAGGGTGCTGTTTTATTCTAGATGAACTAGATGGAAAAGTGATGAAAATGATCTTCTCTTGGCAGTGAGGAGACGAATGTGTTTGTTTGTGCACTGTTTTAAAGTGGACATATCATGCTAAATCCACTTTTTTTAGCCCTTAAATGCATTTTGTTGTATATTTGGAGTGTTTAGAAGTACAGAAACGTTGAGATTATTCTCTTCAGGTGCTTCGTTGATATCTTTATATTCTGTTTTGGCCTTATTTTTCAACCTGGTCCGATTTTTCTGTTCTCTATGACGTTTTGTGAACTATTACGTCACAGTATTTGCAGCGGAACTGCCAAATAAGGACATTGACTTCCAGCCCAACACTTCGAGCAATCCGCCATTTTTATTTCTCGCTGCAATTTTGTAGTCCAAGCTAAAGGATGCAGAAGTTACGAGAGGGTAAGTTAAAATGTTTGGTTGTTGGATGTAGTAACCCACACGCTTCATTACACCGTCTAATGTAGATGAACTGCTGCGCTTATGACAGGGCGCATGTTTAACTGAAAGAACGAGCAGAGAGAGAGAGACCCGGTCGCGCGCGCACTCTCTCTCTTTTCGGAGCCAGGCGAAAGTGTAAACAAGACACCGTCTCCAAACTAGACGCTGTCTTGCTCTCTCTCCCTCGCACATATTAATCAAAATAAATCGACACGGTGGTAAAAGGTCGGAAGACCAAAGTTTCATGTGTAAATACAGTAACACACCATTGCGATACATCCATATGAAGACGTTGTTCTGCAGGTTCGTCGTCTTAATTTTCATCTCGCTCCGGCTCCGACTCTGGCTCGAACATCTAAGGCTGGCTGGACAAGTCTTCCGTTGTTGACATTTTGTTAACAACGTGTGAATAAAAAGTTTCTGTGCCGCTAGATAATCGTATCTCTGCTATCAAACTACAAAAATGGCCGAACGGGGTGGAGTTGAACCGAGTGTCACCTCTGCATCCTGGAGAGGGGGCGGGGTATGAAGTGTCTCAATTGTATTTAAAGAGACCGCACCAAAACGAGTTGCTCTCAGACGCACACCAGAAAAGGGGTAGAAAAGGGGCCTGTGGAGCTATAATAATGAGGAATTCAGACCCAAGCATTGCAGTCCCGCTTTATATAGACTACAAATGTATGATTTATATGTAAAAAGGAACGATTTAAAAGCATGATATGTCTCCTTTAAGTGAAATATTTTGTAGGATCTGGCGAATATGACATTTTCTGTCTCTTCCTTTCGATTTTGCTTTGTCTCATGTTCCTCATGTGATTACCTGTGTTACGAACACACACACACACACACACACACACACACACACACACACACACACACACACACACACACACACACACACACACACACACACTAGGGATGCATCTCATCTTATATGAGCTTATTTTAAACATTTTAAACATACAGTGAGGTCCAAATGTCCATTAGTGAATTTCTAATATATTTTGTACTTTTCAAATGAAATTCCTTTTTTTTCCCATTACAAAATATATAATTCCATAACCCCATAACAATTTGTGTGAAAAGTTAATTGAAAAATTAAATACAAAAACAATCTTAATATTTAGTTATTTCCCTGTTTGCAGCAATCAAACGGCAGTTTTATTTATGCGTCATATTGTGAATGCTTGTTTGTCTATAAGTGTGTGTGTGTGTGTTGGTGTTTTGAAGCAGAAGTGTGTATAGGTGTAGTTGCTTTATGAATGTCTGACAAGTCACCACAAACTGTCCCTCATAGCAGTTATAAAGCAGTAAAGCAATTTACTACTGTGTACTAATATCTCCTTGAGTCTCATAAAGATTATTAGCATGAACCGCACAGTACACTATACACAGCATATTTCTTATTACAAGAAACTGGTGACAGCACTTTAATGGAAGTTTGCAGAGTAATTATTCTTTTAATATAAAGATGCAGATTTCATACAGCATGAAGGACAATACCGTAGTAAAGACGAATAGAGGCAGAGACTCAGTGGAAGGAGCTTCAGATAATAAGTTCTTGCGGAGTAACAAACTAGCTCTATTTTTAATAAGTAAGTAAAAAAAAAACAGTGTTATCAAAGAGCCGCTAATGGTTAGCCCGACAGTCATCTGGAAATTAGCATTCCATCTTCTGTTGCAGTATAATCAGGTTTTATTGTTTCTCTGTGATAGTTTCTCAAGGTTTGATGACCTGCTTAGAGGCAGGGTAACTGTTAAATAGTCTTCTAACGACAACATAAGCAGAGGATTAACATTTCCAGACCTTCACAGAACTATAGCCTGACGTTTCCCAGGAGGGAAGGCAAGCGAGGACTGTGGCTCTTTTGAACATCTCGATTTTGTGATGGTAGAGGGTGAATGATTATGTAATTGCGAGGGCAAAGTGAAATGCAAACGTCCTTTCTTCTCTCTGCTGCTGGATATTTCAGTTAAGAGAAGGAGCCTTGAAGCAGAGCTATTTCTGTTCTCTTGAGCTGCTCTACAGTTTATTCCTTGGAGAAGCTGATGTACCAACACTTCATGATCTGAGTCTTCATAGCATTAAACATTAACATTATAGATTCCCTGAAGTGTGTGCTTGTCTGCTTGAGATCCTGGTGCAGTTTGTGCCTGTCTGACCTCCTCACTGTTCTCCTCTCCCCCTGTAGGGCATCAATATTGTGGGAGCAAGTAATGAAGAACTTCATCCCCCTTCAAAGCCAGGAATGTATCAACTGGACATTGTGTTGAAGAAGGGCAATAATCTGGCCATCAGGGACAGGGGAGGTATGTGCCCTTTTCACCACATTTAGTTGATTTTTTTTGGTTTTGGTTTGATTTTTTCAGATTTCTGAGGTTCTGTTGAGCTGCTTTTTGCTTTGTTGCATTTTGCCACTCAATATTCACTGTCAATAAGGTGACATTATTAATGAACTGGTTTTATTCAAAGAAGTTACTAAATCATCCTTAGGTTCAACAAAAGTCATTTAAAAAATCAGGGTAACCAACTATACAAGTTTTAATTAGTCAAGCATGCTGGTGTGTGTGTACATATAGAGTATGTGTGTTAATAATAAATTAGTCAAATTAATGAATGGTCCAGATAAAAAAAAAAAGCATATTAAAATCAATGTGAGATTCATGATGTTGGTTAAAGGGATAGTTTACGCAAAAATGAAAATTCTGTCATCATTTATTCACCCTCATGTCGTTCCAAATCTGAATGCCTTACTTGTTTCTGTGGAACACAAAATAGGATATGTAAAAAAATGTAGGTAACCAAACTGTTTTGGTGACAATATACCTTATTGAGAACTGCTGTGACTAATTTCTATTGACCAGTTCTATTCTAGTGTATGTATAAAAAAATAAAACACTGAGACATACTATTAAAAAAAGTAATACATGGTTGAAATGACATGATGATGACTAAACAATGACAGAATATTCATTTTTGGGTGAACAATCTCTTTAACTTTATATCACATTCAAAATCACAATGAATATTGATAGTTGAACCTCTAGCGCCCCCTTTTTGTTCTGCCAACATGATTTATTTTCTGAGAGATAAACTTTGCAGAGTGAACAAACAGAAATAGTCAAGGCTAAATAGATCTTCTGCTGTGGTCACCTTGACTTGTGTGTATCTCATCAGACAATGACTCTTACATTCCTGGCCATTACTCCAAACCTGCTCTGAGCTGCTGGTGTCATGTGAGAGAATGGGCATTAGTGCTTTTGAATGGCAGAGGGACAGGATGGAGCAGTAACGGTCTCATTAGGAGGTGATGCATGGTGCAGCAGATCTGTTCATACTCCCTCTGTCTCCCTGTCTTTTTGACTCACCCAAATAGACACGCGCGCTAAAATAATGAGCAGAGACCCCGGCAGCTCATCTGCCCTGGAGACTCCAGCTTCTGTTGTGCGAGTGAGTCAGACAGTCAGTCAGTCAGTCGTGCTCTCCCTTGAGAGGAATCCTGAGTAATCCTGAGACGGAAAATATCACGCTTTCCTCCAACGATAATAGAATACATGGCTGAGATGAAAATGATTAATCCATGTGATGTAGTTTAAAATTTGAATAGCTAAATTAGTATTACTTTCCATACATTTCGCAAGTTTTACTTTCAAACACAAACTTTGCTTTATGGCTTCTGCATAAATTAGCATACCAATGTTTATAATGATCGCTTTGATTAACTTAATAAATCTAGACACGAGAATGAAATTAGCATGTTTATTAACAACCGAACAGGCACTCTCTACAAGTCAGTGACCACTGCTGCTTCTCATTTCCACTGTGTTTATGCAGTCTAATCAAAAAGGATGTAATTTACTGAAGGATTTTGTGGTCTTTACAGTTCTTAGCTCATCCGTGGGCCATAGAAGTGCATGTTGGTCAAGATCCCTGGTTATAATAATAATCATAATAGTACAATTTATTCAAAATGTGCTTTTCTTATACCCAATGTCCTGTGCGGTTAATTTACACAGATCATATAGCTAACGTTACAATGTGACCCTTGCTGATTGCAGTAATATTAATATTCCTTAAGTTATTGTTGATTATGTATAATCAGCTTATGTTACCAAACCACAGCTCACCAGCTGTTCATAAAAAAGACTTGAGTTAATCGTGCAGTGATACCATGGTAATGGTAACACTTTAGGTATAACTGTGGATATTAGTGACATTAGAGATGAACAATGAAAAATGATTAACAAAGATTAATGCAGTAAACAAATGTATTGCTCATTGTTAGTTCTGTAAGTAGTTCTGCAAGTTATGTAATGCATAAACTAATGTTCATAAATGAGACCTCATTGTAAAGTGTTAGTAAGGAAATATTCAAATAGTAGTAAATAATAAGTAGTGGTGTGGTTACACTATATTTACACTATTATATACACTATAAAGTTTGGGGACGGTAAGCCCCCAAACGCTACGTTTTTTTAAAAATGCTTTTGAAATAAGTAACTTATGCTCACCAAGGCTGCATTTATTTGTAATATTGTAATATTATTTTATAATACACTATAATATGTATTAAAATGTAATTTATTCCTGTGATGGCAAAGCTGAATTTTCAGCATCATTACTCAAGTTTTCAGTGTCACAGGATCGCTTCCATGATCCTTTAGATCCCTAATTTCACTGTCAGAAAGAAATCAACATGCTCTGAGAACTGACAAAACAGGTGCGGCAGTGATGATTGACAGTGTTGAGTCTGTTCTTACTTTTGGGTTGCAGATTCTGTGTGTTATGCTTGTTTTAACCTTGAGTTATGGATGATTTTTGTGTGTGTTTGTTAGGTTGGTGTGGACAGCTTGGCAGGAGCTGATCCAGGATTATAACATCAGCCTTGGTGTTTCCTGTTGTCTTTCTTTGGCATTGGAATCTATCTGTCAGCATCTGTTAATGATCTGATGGTGTGTGTGTGTGTGTGTGTGTGTGTGTGTGTGTGGAGGAAGTGAACAGCATGCAAAGCACCTCTAGTTGGTTTTTACCGTCCAACAGCCTAGTTATTGTGATATTATAAATGTAATGTGTCAGAATAATCGGAAAATTACCACTTTTGCTGAATGATGGTCAAACTGGTGTGGCAGAATGTTTCACAGGCTCGAGACTCTGAAGTTACATCTGCGATGTGTGTGTATGTGTGTCGTGTTTGCAATTTTACACTTGTATTGATCTAATGAGAGACGAGGGTTGTTTTTGTGAAACCACACTCACACTCCATCCTCTACTGTTATTGCTCATTTTACTGCAGCATTTCTTGACTCTACATTTGCATTTTTTGCTTTGGCGGTCTGCCTTCCTCTAAAAACACACACTCCATTTATTACTCATTAGTATGTAGATAATAACAAACTCAGATCAGTTTGTCATTAATTTGCTATTCTAGACTAATTGTAAAATGGATGTTGATCACTGAGATATTATGGTTAGACATGTAAATTGCATGGTTTTAATATGAGTACTTTTAATGTAATGGAGCAAAATGTACCTACATAAGTTACAGGACTAGTCAAATTGAAGGGACAGGGTGGTTTCAACACAGTGGTGACCAATCAGCAGATTACAGCTTCCCCCAGGGGTGGGCGATATGACCAAAATCTTATTTCACGATAACGATATCACTATATAGTCTCTTTTTTTTTTTGTTTGCTTTAAATTTGACATTTTTATAATATCAACATTTTTGAAACCATAGACATTTCATAATTCTTGTCGCCAATGTCAATATCACAAAAAACAAATATTAGCCTACCTAAAAAAAAAAAAAAAAATCAAGTTTAACGAAGACATGTAAACAGTCAGTGTTAAGAACAAATAAATTGAAAAAAAATACTACAATAACAAAGACACAACTAAAATAGGCCTACCTGAAAAAAATTGCTAAATAAGAAATGCTACATGATTTGTACTATAGAGTAATGAAATGTGTATATATATATATATATATATAAATTTCCCTGTGTGAATTAAATATATCAGGCTACTGTCACTTTAAGAGCTGCCCGGATCCAATATACTGTTACACATGCGTTTTCTTTCTCAACTGTTTACGTTCACTTAAGGCATAAATTACTGTATTTACTAGGAAACTTGCAAAGACAGGCATTTTTATACATACATAAGTGTGTTTTTAACCGTTCATGGCCATAAAGGGGAAAAAGTTCACTTGCTCACTGAGCAGCAGCTTCGCACACGCATCTCTCAGACAGCGCTCAGAAACAGTCTCTCAGACAGCGTGCGCATATAGTGAAATGAGTTGTACTTCAATGGTTTAAAATAACTTGTTTTTAAACTACAATGCTTAAAAATGCATGCAAATATTAAAGGGGTCATAGACTGGATTATTTTATTATTTTATAATGTTTCCTGGGGTGCCCTTATAATGTTAGTATGATTTTAACATCAAAAAAGTCATAATTTATAAATAAAAGGCATTTCTCCAAGCCTGATTTAAGCCTCTGATTTGAATGCTCTGTTTTAAGGGGCGTGTCTGCTGTGAGACCTCACTGCTGTGATTGGCTGACATGTTTGCATATGAAATAGCTAGTATTACATGTGGAACTCTCTATAAAACTTTTACTACGTTTTTACTATTACAGCTATCGAGATTAAGGAATCGTGAAAAGTATTGATCATAATGATCCCATCACATGAAAGGTTGCAGTTATGAGCATTGAGCAGATGACAGACAGTCAGTTGATCACATATGAAATTACACCTCTGGCTTTTCACCAAATAACAATGCAAACACGATATAAATACAGTAAGAGCTTCGTTGTACTGTACATTGTAACAGCGTCATGATTTTGTGATGATTGATTTCAACGAGTTTTGGCAAGTGCAGGTAAACTCACGCTGTTTGATTGGCAGCTTGGGCAATTGGAAAGGGAGAGTTCTTTGATCGCTTTCTTTATATAATTTAATCACAGTTTAAATAAGATTATTTTCATCCAGCTAAGAGAAACGACGTGAAGTTGATTGTTTAGTCACTGGCTTGATTTACTGATACATAAACAGTACACTCAAAAAAGTTTTAATATGATTTACTCAATTTTTTTGGTGAAACATTTTTACACTTAAAAATATTGATTACATTTTAAAGCAGTGAAATCAATTACAATACACTGTATGAACTGAGTAAACGTAAGTAAAAAAATTAAGTAGATCTGAGTAACTACATCTGGTACATTAACAAATACAATTGAGTAGAAATAATTCGGGAAAAACATTAAAAAACAATATTGTTGATGAGTAATGTTACAGTACAGCAATACAGCATATTTTACACTGTTTTAACATGTAAACAATATATACATTTAAACTCACGTAACAAACATTTTAGAAGTAAAAATGAAACATTTAAACATTCAGGTACAGTAGTCTAATTCAAGTGTAATCAACCGGTCTATTATCTAATTTCCATCGGATCAGCGCTGGTTCTCGTGCCGGAGTCGGACTCGCGCTCTGCGGGTGAACTTCGAACTTCAGACCGCCGTCCTGCGTTTCACTCAAAGATGCTGCGACTTCATAACCTGCCAATAAACAAACAGTGCACAAACAGTGCACAAACAGTGCACAGTTCTGAGAACCAGCGCTGATCCGATGGAAATTAGATAATAGACCTAATTTATCATCCAAATTAGTTATATTCATTATCTTTAGGAATAAAGCTGTGTGTTTTATGCAAGCCATAAGGCATTTCAATCAGCGAAAAGACAGACGTGACACTCGTTTAGGTGACTCACATTGCGTCCCAGTATGTTGTTTTGTATTAAATGAAATGATTTAAAGCACAGTAATGATTTTATAAAATAAAACATACACACACCTGAATTTCACAGAGGAAATGTATGGGGGTAAATTGATGCCAAAACCATTGAAAATGGACAGACTAAAAGTCACAAATAGATATTACAACTTGTAAACACAAAACACAATCTACAAATAGATTAAAAATCCGCAAACAAAGTCCTCATGATCCGCAAATGTAAAACAAGATCTACAAATAGATCCAAAGTCCTCAAACAAACTCTTTGTGATCCACAAATATAAAGCATGATCTACAAAAAGATTAAAAATCCACAAATAAACACATCCTGATTCACAAATAGAAATCAGTGAAAACCAGAATTTGAATGAATGTAAAGTGACTTGTTTGCAGGTGAAGATCATGTTCTGTTTGTAGATTGTGCCACATTTGTTTTCAGAATTCTGACACTATTGTTTCGCTGTTGTGACAAAACAATGCCATAATCAATGAAAATGAAGAGACTATGAGTCAAAATTGCATATTACAATTTGTAAACACAAAACAAGATCTACAAATAAATTTAAAATCTGCAAACAAAATCCTCATAATCTGCAAATGTAAAACACAATCTGTAAATAGATTCCAAATCTGCAAACACACTCCTCATGATCCGCAAATGTAAAACAAGATCTACAAATAGATAAAAAACCCACAAACAGACTCTTCATGACATACAAATATAAAATGCGATCTACAAATAGATTTAAAATCTGCAAACAAACTCTTTATGATTCACAAATAGAAATCAGTGACTTGTACTTTACTACAAGAATTTGAATGAATGCAAAGTGATTTGTCTGCGCATGAGGGTCATTATTTGTTTGTAGATTGTGTTGCATTTGTTTTCAGAATTTTGGCACAACTGTTTCGCTGTTTTTTTCCCATTAAAAAATCTACAAATGCACAATTTGCAAACAAACACAGTCTAACTTGTATTTTCAAACCCCTGTAAAAAGACATTCTTACACATTCTGTGCAAAGCTCAGCATGCAAGTGTTGAATCTGTGTTTGCAGATCACAGGGCATTCACAGATCCCTCTGCACACGACTACAGATCTTTTTGGCATTATCTTTCCGCAGAGTTGTGTGACTACGATCCACACGTGTAGTCAGCCAAGGAAAAACACAGCGAAAGAGTCTGTCGCGTTGGGTCCCGCGGGAGTGCAGGTCTCTACATCCATCGACTGAACTGCATTTTCTCGACATGTTTCCGTGTTGTTGTTGCTCGATCAGCAACGATGTTGTCTGGGGGTTGGGCAAAAGGATAGAGGGACGGTGGGCAATGCTCTGGGTGGGACTGAAGGCGGTGACTGAGTAGTTCTGACATCACATTTTTACGGAAGCCACAACGTCTCGTGAAAAAGCACTGCTACTTTATGCAGGCTGTGTGCATTTGTCTGTGGATTGACTGTTTTGAAACTTATATGGTAGTTATACAGCCCCTAGACCTCTGCTATCATAAAAAAAGCCAGGAAATTTCATTTTTGACAATATGGGACCTTTAAGAGACTTTAAACGTGGCATGGTTGTTGGTGTCAGACGGGCTGGTCTGAGTATTTCAGAAACTGCTGAACTACTGGGATTTTCACACAAAACCATCTCTAGGGTTTACAGAGAATGGTCCAAAAAATACCCAGTGAGCGTAAGTTCTGTAGGCGAAAACGCCTTGTTGATGCCAGAGGAGCTCAGAGGAGAATGGCCAGACGAGTTCGAGCTGATACAATAGAAAGGCAACAGTAACTCAAATAACCACTCATTACAACTGAGGTCTGCAGAAGAGCATCTCTGAACAATGCATCAAACCTTGAAGCTGATTGGCTACAGCAGCAGAAGAACACACCGGGTGCCACTCCTGTCAGATAAGAACAGGAAACTGAGGCTACAATTTGCACGGGTCACCAAAATTGGACAATAGAAGATTGGAAAAAAACGTTGCCTAGTCTGATGAGTCTTGATTTCTGCTGCAACATTCAGATGGTAGGATCAGAATTTGGCGTCAACAACATGAAAGCATGGATCCATCCTGCCTTGTATTAGTGGTTCAGGCTGCTGCTGGTGGTGTAATGGTGTGAGCGATATTTTCTTGGCACACTTTGGACCCTTTAGTACCAATTGAGCATCATTAATGCCACTGCCTGCCAGTGAGTGTATGATGAATTGTGTGTGAAAAATGAGATGTGCTGCACAGAGGAGAGACTGTAACTAGAAAAATTATGTTTAGATATACAGACCCTTTCCAAAAAATTAGAATATCATGGAAAAGTTTATTTATTTCCATAATTCCATTCAAAACGTTAAACTTCCATAGATTATAGATTCAGGGCCCACAACTTAAACGGTTTCAAGTATTTAGTTGTTTATTTGTACATAATTTGGGCTTCCAGCTCATAAAAATCCACGAAAACAGGATTTCAAAAAATTAGAATATTACATGAAATCACACAGTAATTACACAGTGATACCATGGTCATTGAAGCAGGTTTTGGTTCTTTTGGCAGTGTGGGCAGGTGCAAATCCTGCTGGAAAATAAAGGAAGCATGAGATGCTCTGAAAATGTCCTGGTGGACGGCTGCGTTGACTCTGGATTTAATAAAGCACAGTGGACCAAAGTCCTCTTTTCTGATGAGAGCAAATTTTGCGTCTCATTTGGAACCAAGGTCCCAGAGTCTGGAGGAAGAATGGAGAGGCACACAATCCAAGATGCTTGAAGTCCAGTGTGAAGTTTCCACAGTCTGTGTTGGTTTGGGGAGCCATGTCATCGGCTGGTGTTGGTCCACTCAACGCAGCCGTCTACCAGGACATTTCCAGAGCACTTCATGCTTCCTTCAGCAGACAAGCTTTATGGAGATTTTATTGCATTTTTTGATCAAATGAATGCAAGGATTTCTTTCATAAACATAAAAATCAACAAAAATCATACCCAAAAAACCTTACCCTCTTGAACGGTAGAGTTTATTTAGCCTGTGTTGTCAAGTATACTTGCTGCTTTAGATCTCCATTAAAGCATGTGCATTCACAGCTGCATGCTGTACTATAGCTGAGTTCACACACACATACACTCTCAGCCAGAGGATCACTAGACTGAATTATAGAAACTGCTGCAGTCATCACTCCATTGCTGTCGTGGGGCATGCTGGGTAATGTGTGTGCTAAACCACATCTCTCTTCTGTTTCTATGTGCTATTGAAAGGCTTCTCTTCTCCAGCACTGTCTTAAATATCCAGACGCCTGACAGCCAATCTGAACCCGGCCTGTGGGCCGTCTCATATCTCAGATAAAACCTCAAACTTTTTTTATTACATTTATTATGACAGAATAGTTTTATGTGCCATTCATATTAGGAGCTTGTTTGTGATAAAAGGCCAGACTAGAGTTCAGCTATAAAAAGAAAATATAGAAATTCATAAACTACACAGAGACAGGAGTTTGAAAGTAATCTTTTATAGACCTATTACTCTGCAGTATGAATGAATTAATTTCTTGAAAATTCCCAGCTATTTTGAACCTAGATGAATAAATTGTATTTGTTTGTATTTGTTGTATTTGTCACATTGAATAAAAGTGTCTGCTAAATGTAAAATAAATGTAACTAAAAATGAATGTAAAAGTAAATAAATGGCGAAAAATTGTTCATTGACATTTTATGACACCTAATTCATCATCACAAATGGAACCTTATTATAAAGTTTTCCTTTTATGCTGTGCTTGCCACCTAGTGGTGTGAACGTAGCATCACACTACAATGCAGTGGTTCAGATCTGCTATTCCACATCAGCCTTGATTTGTTTATTCTGCCAAAAAAGTGTCTGATAATAGGGAAATTGCCAAAATAAAGTGAGTATTATCCACCTGACAAGTCATGTGATCTTATTATGTTTGCCCTCTTGAGGCAAGCCGCTCCATGTAAAATAAAGCTGCTTTTAGTGCACCTTTAGGGGCTGTTTTACACGACACCGTTTTGAACTAAAAATGTAAAACTTTTTATGCGTTTTGGCCGATCGTTTACACGACAACGAAGTTTTGGGTGCCTGAAAACTCAAAGTAAAAACTTCTCCGTTTTATGCATATCTTTGTCATGTAAACGTACCTTCAAAGATGTATTACATTGCTCCAACCCTAATCAAACACACCTGAACAAGCTAATCAAGTTCTTCAGGATAACTAAAAAGTTCTAGGTGCGTTTGGTCAAGGTTTGAGCTAAACTCTGCAGGAAAGTGAACCTCCAGTGCCCGAGATGAGAAACCCTGATTAACACTGATCAGCCACAACATTAAAACCACTGACAGGTAAAGTGAATGACATTGATTATGTCATTATAATGGCACCTGTCAAAGGGTGGGATATATTAGGCAGCAAGTGAACAGCCAGTTCTTAAATTCTATGTGTTGGTAGCAGGAAAAATGGGCAAGCGAAAAGATTAACTAGTGAACCGGGTCATGGGTGCCCAAGACTCATTGATGCACATGTGGAGCGAAGGCTAGTCTGGTCCAATCACTGAAGAGTTACTGTAGCTCAAATTGCAGAAAAACAGGATATCAGAACACACAGTGCATCACAGTGTTATGCTTTGGGCAATGTTCTACTGGGAACCCTTGGCTCCTGGCATTCATCTGGGTGTTACTTTGACACGTGCCACCTAGTTGCAGACCGTGTACACCCCTTCATGCCAAAGGTGTTCCCTGATGGCAGTGGCCTCTTACAGCAAGATAATGCACCCTGCCACACTGCACACATTGTTCAGGAATGGTTTGAGGAACATGACAAGGTGTTTCCCTGGCCTCCAAATTCCCCAGATGTCAATCTGATTGAGCATCTATGGGATGTGCTTGACCAACAAATCTGATCATGGCTCCACCTCGCAACTCGCACTTTATGAGGTTTTTTAAACTTAATATGAGTTTCCCTAGCCTGCCTATGGTCCCCCAGTGGCTAGACGTTTTGATGGGTGTAAACCAAGCCCTGGGTATTTTTGAGAAAATGAAAGCTCAGACGGGCGAATCTAGAAATCTTCCCCTTATGTCGTCATAAGGGGAAAGGTTACCTCCCCTTTCTCTTCTTTGCCTGCAAAGAGAATTTGGCCCGCCCATGAGAAAATGAGCTGCGCAAGCGCAATATTGTTTTTTCCTCGAGAGACATCATGACTTGCAAACGAGCGAAGCATGGCAGTTGCTCAGTGTTTGGATGTACAAATGAACACAAAAGTATTTTTTTAGCTCCTTCATCCGAGCCTCTGAAGAACCAGTGGGTTATGTGAATTTCTGATGTGTAATTGTTCAAGTTCAGACAGATAATCTTTCTCTCAAAGTTGTTCAATACTGTTTATGCATCAGTAAATCAAGCCAGTGACTAAACGATCAACTTCACGTTGTTTCTCCTAGTAGGATGAAAATAATCTTACTTAAACTGTGATTAATATATATACAGAAAGCGATCAAAGAACAATCCCATTCCAATCGCCCAAGCTGTCAATCACACAGCGCGAGTTTATCTGGACACTTGCCAAAACTCGTTATGAAATCAATGACGCTGTTACGCTGCACAACGAAGCTCTTACTGTACTTACCTCATGTTTGCATTGGTGAAATCATTACTGAGAGTGCAGAAACTGCATTGCAATGATAAGATCTTCATTCACGCGATCAACAGGCTGTCATCTGCTCAATGCTCATCACTGCAACCTTTTATGTGATGGGAATAGATCTAAATACTTAAAAAACTTCTCACGATTCGTTAATCCCGATAGCTGTAATAGTAAAAACGTATAATAGCTGTAATAGTAAAAGTTTTCGAGAGAGTACCACATGTAATGCGAGATATTTCATATGCAAGCATGTCAGCCAATCACAGCAGTGGGCGTTTACACTGAAGTCTCACAACAGACACGCCCCTTCAAACAGAGCGTTCAAATCAGAGGCTAAAATCAGGCTAGGAAATATGCCTTTTATTTCTAAATTATTGACTTTTGATCTAAAAAACATACTAACATTATAAGGGCACCCCAGGAAACATTCTAAAATAATAAAATAATCCATGCAATGGGAATTTACAAGATCTGCTGCTAATGTCTTGGTGCCAGATCCCACAGGAAGTGCTTAGAGGTCTTGTGGAGTCCATGCCTTGACAGATCAGAGCTGTTTTGACAGCACGAGGGGGACCTACATGATATTAGCCAGCAGGTGGTTTTAATGTTGTGGCTGATCAGTGTAGTGCAGCTCGCTTTATTTCTGTAACCTGTTATCAGTGTTTTTCTTTTTCTCCACATGGAGGGTAACACTTAAAAAGTACAGAATGGGTGTAGTGAGTGACAGGGCTGAAAGTCTGTGCCATCACAGGGCCCCAGAGGGCCTGGGATAAGTAGGTCTGCTGAAGGAGATGGAGTTGTCTCAGTGCCTGAGTGCAATTTCCAAATTTCCTGCCAATGACAGCAATCAGTCAGAGCTCTGGGAAATCGCATTGAATAATTTAGCTTAATTATGACTCTGTGTGCATTATTCAATGACCTTTTTTTAAACTCTCTTGGCCCGCTGTGATTTTTGGGAGGGTAATTATTAATATGTGGTGGAGAGGCCTTTTCTAATTAGATAATACAGCCTTTGATTGTTGTGTATGTAGAAAGGCAATGTCTCTCCTGTTGTTTGCCTCACTCCATCTACAGCATACAGGCATTTATTTTGCTACTTTTTTAAGCCTTTAAGGAGTAAAACTAGTTTGTTTTTTGTTGTTGTAGTAGTTTTTTTTTTTATACATTTTCTGAAGAAGATGCTGGTGGTGTTTTCCTATATATTTTCATGTTGCTATGTGGTGTCTAGTGGTGCGTTCAAGTCCTTCTGGGAAGTTCGTATTTACGAGGTGGGAAGTCATGTTTACGATGGCAGGTGCGTTCAAGTCACTTTCGTGTAAGATGGCAGTTTACTTTCTCTTAATTAATTACACAAAAATGCAGCAAGGTTCTTCTAGTCCTAGAAAATAAAAACAAAGAAATGTGCATCAGGTGTGCTTTGCTTTTTTAATGTTTTTAATTAATTTATGAAGCCACTGCAAAATGTAATCGTTACATATTGTTATATTATAATGCCATCATATTCTGTGCAAGCAATTATCTAACTTCAATGTAAATAGAAAAGCTTTAAGTATTGTGGTTTCTCACTGACACACCCCCAACTCGTAAAGATCGGGGCTTAAAGAAAATCCATAGCAATTTGGTGGCGTGCCAAATACTCAACTCGTAAATACGATCTTTACGAGATGACTTGAACGCACCATAGGATGTGATTGCTTTAGGTAGTCATTGGTCATTCATTCTGTGGTCTTTCTGAGCGTCTCACTCTGAGTCATGTGTTTTAAAGGAGTAAGATTGGCAGGTTGGCAGAATGTGTTGAGATGTGGCCTCTGTCAGAACAGCCCACATTAGCTCTGTTGATATATCAGAGTTTACTGGCTGCTGGTGAGTGTTTTTAATATGCACTAAGAAAACATAGACACACACTGATACTGGGGGGACACAGTAGGTATGTGGGTGTATTTGAGACTGAAAGACTTCAGACCCACATTCACACCATGCTTTACATTTTACACAAATTATTCCATCTGTGGATCCTAATGAACAGGATGGATTTTGTGTGCAATCAAATGACTTCCATCAAGATTTTATCAGTGTCTGGACAATGAGCTCAAGAGAGGAAATTACTGCAGGATATTGTATTCTCACCTCAAATTTTAACTTAACTCATCAGTAACACAGGAAAACGACTCAGTTACTAACGTAACCTTGGTTCCCTGAGATAATGGAACGAGCATTGCGTAAATGCTATGGGGAAAACTCCTTTTTCTCTGAATACTGAAGCCTTTTGTATAATAACGCAGTGCTACTGCACAGCCATGGCAGTGCAGGGACTACTCGCACGCTATTGGCTGGTCAATGGTAACTGCACAAACCTATGGCAAAGTGGCGTAACTGCGAGAACCAATCTCCAAATCTCGGGTGCAAAGCCCGCCGAACTGAGCGCAGAGCCCGCCAGATTGGGCGGGGTATCCGCCTATAAAGGACGCTTGATTTCACCATAGATGAAACGACGAACTCTGAGTAGTGTGCGCCATACGTGCACACGTATTACGTTAGTAAGCGAGGTTATGTTAGTAACCGAGTCGTTCCCTTTTGAACGGTCAGTCGTATTGCGTAGCTGTACGCTATGGGGAACCAATCCAATTACGCCGTGCTATGTTAAGCATAACGACATGTTCTATGACCCAAGTTGGGACGCTTGAACAAGGGTCCAAGCAAGGCTCTAAATCCGACATGACGCCTTGATAGGGCAAGACCCTAGTGATGATGGCCTGGCTCATACAGAGGCCAGCTCAATCATAGGGAAAGGATGTGTGCCTGCAGTGCAGGGACTTCTAAGTTATAAAATCTGGCGAAGGTAGATGGCGAGGACCAGCCGGCCGCCGTGCATATATCGCAAATGGATCAGACCTCACTCCACTAGAGGCATGGCCTCCTCCTGGGCATGGTCTTTTATGTTAAGCCATTTTTCTTCCAGATTTGTTGCAAGGTATGATGTCACATATGTATTTTTATTATATAAATATATCATATAGAAAATGTCCCGTTGCAAAAAAAAAAAAATATGTTGCTGTCTAGTCTGAAAATTTCCTCAGATTTTGGACCAGAAAGTTGAAGTTTCCTTTTACTCATTTGTAAACGTTTCCAGGCATGTTGCATAACTTGCTTTCTGGGAATACCCCCTCAGGTTAACATAATTGTGTGCCAAAAGAACAAGATAGTGGAGGGAGAGAGAGGGAGAGAATACATTTTTCAACGTTACACTGCCCCTTGGTGGCTTCATGTCATAAATTACACATCTAGAGTACTAGCTACTGCTTAGTAGCTTATTTCATGAAATGCTGTTATTCAAACGGCCACAGTTTATTGGCCACTAAAACTGACATGAAAATTGTCTTTTTATCTATTGTAGAAAAGCACAGCTCAACTGAAATGGTTGCCAGGCTTCAGTACCAGTTTGTCAGTGTCGTCATTGCTGGCAAAGGCAGTTCCACTCTGATGCTGCAGTGTTATTTGTGACTGAGAGTGTTAGATGGCTGCACAGTTAATGATTGAACACCATGGTGTCTGTGCCAATATTATGAAGTGTGTGAATTTTAGTCAAAACTTATCACATGCTTGCCAGAGTAATGTGACCCACCAATCCAACTGATGAAAAAGTTGAGGTTCTGAATAGATTTTTACCAAATTAATTACATTATTGTGGGCGGCTATTAAGAATAGCATTGAATTGATAGAAAAATTGTTGCTTGAATAATGTTGCCATGGTCTCTGTACATTCACACCATTTCTAAACATTGTCTTGTTGCAGTTTGTGTTTGATGCTGAGAGATGCATAGTGGCACCACAGTGAAATGTGTTGAATTGCTTTTTATAGTGTGTTGACCTCCGAAGGGGAAGCCTGCTGTCATTCAAGGTTTAGGTTTTGCACACACAACAGTGCTTACAAGTATCTGATGCCATGACCACAGTAAAGCAGGAACATCAGTGTTGTCTTATAAATCTCAAAGCTGCAGGAAACCGCAGTAATAGTCAGACTGTAAACAGCAGTCACAATTACAACTGCAAACACATTATGCATTTTGTATAAGTATATAAATAATGACAACAACAATAAGAACATTTATTTCTTATTGTCTGTGTAATTCTTTGAGCTTAATTCTGTGAATCTGTTTTCCTCTCATCACAGTGTTCACATCGGCGTTGTAACAAAAATCTGTCAGTCATAGAACACTTAATGACTCATCGCTAATAATTTATTTATGTATTATATAAATGGCTTGTTTATATATTTATGATAACTCTGGTCTACAATTTTTTAGAGGTTGTCTGCTTCAGAGATAAAATGTGCTATTTATTATGTATTTTGATGTGCTGAATTCAAATATGACAATTCAAACAACTGATTGGCTACTGTCTCCAATATATTTAAGTTTTTAACTTTTACATCTATGTATATTGTGTAGATGGCACCTGTCCTGTTTATGCAACACTTTAAAAAACAGCAAAAGTGTTATATACAGTAAATCACATTTATTATGAAACAAAACCTCTTCTTCTTCTTCTTCTTCTTCTTTATCCTTTCTGGTTTTACTTGAGATCCCTTGCCTTTATTAGTCACTTATCCTCCACCATTCCAAGTCAAGGTTGTATATACTGACCAATAGTATATCTTGAAAACTAGAGCCATTCAACAATTTTAAGCATAATTTTCATTCTCAGTGACCCTGAATTAAAGTTTGACTACATTTGTTTTAGAAGCATTTTGGCTGTAGACCAGTGCAACTTAATTGAACCAAATCTCAGAATGAAGTAAATACTTGTCTTTCCTCATGGGGAAAAACAGCTTAAACCAACAAAGGCAGCCTTAGGGTGGTTTAGGCTATATTTTAGAGCAGGGTTGAGGTCAAGAAATGATCTTAGCTGCTTATGAACTCAAAGCAAACAAAAATACAATTACGTATTAGTACTTTTTTTTTTTTTTTGGTTTCCAGCCAAGATAATGGTTTCAATTCCAAGCTAGCTGGGCTTTTAGATTAACAGTGGCACAACTTTTATAGGTCCATAAAAAATGCAGTTTGAGAGCAAATGTGCAGGTGTTGATATATTGTTGTGAGTGGAGAGAAGAAATCGCTCACCACTCAGCACACTATGACCCTGCAGTCACACACAGTGCCTCACTCATTCAAGCCATCTATTGATCCTTCTGTGAACGGATCTCTTGGTGCTCACTCATGTGTTATGATGGGCAGTTTGATGAATGTGATGGGGAATGTACTCTGGGAAATTCCCCCATTCTGTGCATATTCAGTTGTGGTAGATAAGAAATCATTCTTTATCACAAATTTTGCACATTTTATTCAGATTAATGACAAATATCTTTCAGTGCCCATAATGCTGAATGCTGTGCTTTAGGGCGGGCGATGTCAAAGGCAGAGATGTGGCATACATCAGACCCGCACTTAATGTGTCAGCATTTTTCCCCCCAAGCATTTTTTATTTTCCACCACAGAACTTTTCGATACGTTGTTGCAGTGCTGCAGACAAGGATGCATCGCTCTCTCTTTTTGGTATTGTTTTTCCTGCAATATTCTGTGCAATAAGGTTTCATTTGTTTACATTACATTAACATTGGTTACCATTAACAATACTTCTGCAGTATTTATTAATCTTGGTTAATGTTAATCTTCAAATATTTTTATGGACAACAGAGTGGTGCAGGGATGATGTATTTTTGTAGACCAAACCCCAGAAATTAGTTGGCATTTTAGCATTTTGGTTAGGTTTTTGGTTAAATGCTTGAAAGAAGCTCTGTGGTGAACACAAGCTCAAGATATTTTCACGTTTTATTCTACAGTATAAAATACATCAGTAATGGCTTCTTGTGATTTAAAAAAAAGAAGCTTTTACTTGTCTTGTCTTGACTTTAAACGTCAGCCAAACAGGAAAACTCTATTCTATCTATTCACTAGTCCACTTTCACAGCCTCTTTGTGTTTATAATAGCGCTCTTGCAAACTATTCTAACCTGAACTTTCAATGTTTTTAAACAAAGACTGAAAGAGTTGTCGTAAGTTTAGTGATAAACTTAAAATTAATAAAAGTTGTGCTCATTTGTGAAGATAATCACATTCATTAGAATCATAAGCTTTTGTTAGTCACAGACCTTATTTTCTGCAATAATCCAAAACATAATGGAAAAATCCTATTGGGTTTTTGTGGAGGGACTCTGGTGATGCTAGTCTGGTGATGCTAGTCTCGCGTAGCCAGATCTTCATGTCTGACTGCAGAAGGTCTGGACTCCATGGCAGCTTTCATTGGCCAAGGGCCGCCCAATAGGCCATCTGACTGGGATATAAAGCAACCAGTCATCAGTTTTGTTCAGCGTCATGTTTAGGGGAGTGGAAATGTAAAGTCGATGTGTAAAACTCTTGAACGTATTTTAAAGAGTCTTTACAATGAACTTCACATACTTTTGACAGACCAGTGTTTAGGTTGTTCTGATAATTAGCTTACTGTTACAGTTGTAAACACGCCGACTTTCTTCTTCTGTGAGGTTGTTTGGCCGTTAAAGGATGGGACACACACTTCTCAGAGAAAATCTTGTAGAATTCAGATGATGACTTTGAAACTCCTTAATGTTTCCAATTGTGTGTGCCATATGCATCAGACATTCAGCCTATATATTCAGCCAGAGACTATAGGGTGATGCTAACTTCTGGGTTGGTTTACAAAAATACATCATTACCACATTATGGGGAGGCCTTGAAATCAAAAAGGTTCAGATTCACTGTCCTATGTGATGTCCATTGGGGTCCAAAAATTGGAGATCACATTGGAAAATTTTAAAATCTAAAACAAAGAAAAACTATGCTGTGAAATGAATAAGAAATATTTCAGATTCTTCACGAT
Source organism: Squalius cephalus (assembly GCF_949319135.1). Classification (NCBI taxonomy): domain Eukaryota; kingdom Metazoa; phylum Chordata; class Actinopteri; order Cypriniformes; family Leuciscidae; genus Squalius; species Squalius cephalus. The sequence goes on from NC_137126.1 coordinate 20,258,025, forward strand.
TTATTAAGCCAATTTGTGATGTGATCATGTGACTCTTTGTAAGGACTGTCAAATGTTCTACCACTGAAGCTCAAGATGCTCTTTGGATCTTTTCAAATCATGCTGGAGTACATTATCATCAAACTTGTGGAGTTCTTGAAGTATGGGTGCTGCTGTCAGTAAAGAAAAATACAAGTATTTACTTAAATTGCTATGCTGATAATATCATTTAAAACTAATTAAGATTTTAATTGTGGTTTCAGTTGTTATGGTGTATTTATTATACTATGTGATGTGTTTACGTTATGTGAATTGTATATATTGAATGGTTTGAAGTGTATACAAAGTTAAATATTCACTCCAGGACTTCTTTGGTCTTTTCCTTTACCTTGAAATGGAGACAAACCGACTTCTTGCAGCCATCTCATGGTGCACAAACATAATTCACAGCTGGGCATCAACATTCAGAGACAAACAGATTGCTTACAGAGTCATTATCTAGAGTCACTGACTCCTCTTGAAGTATATTGCATTATTTAGATGAATGACTCAGTGTCTGAACGAACACTAGGATCGGCGTTATGGGTGGATGAATAGGAAAATAACATCTTGTGTTGGTTTTGTATATCTCCTGAATTGAAGGGATGGATTTCAGTGGTATAAAGTCAGTGAATTGGTTTTTATATGTAAAGGCTGTGGATATTTGCAGCCAGAGGTTTGCTTAGCTGCAACATTTTGTGTTTTTGATGCAAAAAACATTATCCCCCGGTTTCACAGACAAGGCTTGAGCTTAGTCCCAGACTAAAATGCATATTTTAGCTGTTTTATCTTAAAATATGTCTGTGCCATTGTTTTGTCTCAAGATGCACACCAGCAATGTTTTTTTTTTTTTTTTTCTCAGGCATTTTTATAAAAGCTTTTTTGAACTAAGGCCTAATCCTGGCTTAAACTAAGACCTGTTTGTAAAACCAGGCCTATATGTGAAATTAAACAAAATACTAGTTCACACTTTATATTGTCTTTAACTACTATGTACTTACATCAGAAAAATTGTATGGTACAACATACTTATTGTGTTCATGTTGTATTGAAAAACACTTTTGCTCACTGATTCTTGAGAGTCGGGACAAAACATGTCCCACATAGAAAATTAAGAAAAAATTAAGAAATTCATCATGATTGACATACTTACAAAGTTAAATCTAAAGGAATTGTATATACCTATCTGATTTTTAGAATAAACTTTTTTATCTTTTTGGGGAAAATTTGTTTAAATGTATGGTCTGTCGTTAGTGTTACATTCAGGTGTGTGTTGGCTGAGGCACAGATTAAGCAAGATCCAGTTGCAGCACACTTTATTAATTAGATTCTAAACTAGAACAAACTAGGACAAGAACACAGGACTCAGGAACAGAACAACTGAACGACAGCGTAACTGTAGACACAAAACAGTCAAACAAGAACTCACAAAGACAGGGCTGAAACACAGGGCTTAAATACAGGGGTAAACGAGCTAGACAGGATAACAAGGGGGCGTGATTAATGGGAAACACCTGGGATGACTAATAGACAGACAGGGAACCACTAAACATGACAGGACACAAAACCACATCATGACATAGCCCCCCCCCCCCCCCATGGGCGGCTCCTGACGCCCATAAAAACAACAACAAAAAGTTCAGGAGGGCGGTGAAGTGGAGGCGGTCTTGGGGGAGGGAACGGAGGGTCAGGCCCGTACTGGGAACCGGAACCAGGACACAGGCAAGGCGGGTCTGGGCCGTGGAGCGAGGGCGACCAGGGCAGAGCGGAGCAGGATGTGCAGGCGGCCAAGGCGAAGACCCCTCGGGCGGCCACGGCGGAGCAGGCAGTGCAGGCAGTGCAGGCAGTGCAGGCGGCCAGGGCGGAGCAGGCAGTGCAGGCGGCCAGGGCAGAGACGACCCTTCAGGCGGCCAGGGAGTAGACGACCCTTCAGGCGGCCAGGGAGGAGACGACTATCCCTCGGGCGGCCAGGGAGGAGACGACTATCCCTTGGGCGGCCAGTGCGGAGACGACCGTCCATCGGGAGGCCATGGCGGTGCTGGGAACTGTATCGGCGATGAGGGCTCTGGGCCGGACGGGACCACCGGCGAAGAGGGCTCTGAACTGGACAGAACCAGCGGCGAAAAGGGCTTTGAGCTGGACGGAACCAGCGGTGAAGAGGTAGTTGATTCGACTGTGCAGACGATTGGCTCTGGTTCTGGCGGGCAGGCGACTGGCTCTGGTGGGCAGGCGACTGGCTCTGGCTCTTCTGGACTGGCGTGGAGCGCTGGATCGGGAGACGTGACGTGAAGCTCAGGCTCTGGATCGGCAGACGTGACAGGAACGGTCTCTGGATCGGCAGACGTGACGTGAACGGTCTCTGGATCGGCAGACGTGACGTGAACGGTCTCTGGATCGGCAGAAGTGACGTGAACCGTCTCTGGCTCGGCAGACGTGACGTGAACAGTCTCTGGATCGGCAGAAGTGACGTGAACAGTCTCTGGCTCGGCAGACATGACGTGAACAGTCTCTGGCTCGGCAGACGTGACGTGAACAGTCTCTGGATCGGCAGAAGTGACGTGAACCGTCTCTGGCTCGGCAGACGTGACGTGAACAGTCTCTGGATTGGCAGAAGTGACGTGAACCGTCTCTGGCTCGGCAGACGTGACGTGAACAGTCTCTGGATCGGCAGAAGTGACGTGAACAGTCTCTGGCTCGGCAGACGTGACATGAACAGTCTCTGGATCGGCAGAAGTGACGTGAACCGTCTCTGGCTCGGCAGAAGTGACGTGAACCGTCTCTGGATCGGCAGAAGTGACGTGAACCGTCTCTGGCTCGGCAGACGTGACGTGAACAGTCTCTGGCTCGGCAGACGTGACGTGAACCGTCTCTGGCTCGGCAGACATGACGGTCTTCCTGGCAGCACGTGCAGACATTAACGGAGGATCGGCCATGCTGGAGATCGGTCCTGTATGGCCATAGACCGATCTGGTGGCTGGCTTGATTGCTGGCAAGACGTGGAGCGCGGTCTGAGGGGACACTGCGGGTTCAGGGAGCTTCTTCTCCTCCTCGCCCACAGTAAACAAGGAACCGCTCCACAACAGGGCCAGGTCAACGTACCTTTCTAAAGACCCGTGCGGATCAGGTTCGGGCATCAGAGACCGGAGTGGTTCCGATAATCCCCCGCGGAAGAAGATCATCAAGCACTGGGTGCTCATTTGTGCAAGATGTGCCAGCTCGAGGAATTCTGCAACATAACCCTCGATGGCGCGATTCTCTTGGCGAAGACGGATGATCTGGACATCAGGACTCCAGGTAGGCATGGCTGCTGGATCTAGGTTTGGTGAGTTCTTCTGTTACATTCAGGTGTGTGTTGGTTGAGGCACAGATGAAGCAAGATCCAGTTGCAGCACACTTTATTAATTAGATTCTAAACTAGAACAAACTAGGACAAGAACACAGGACTCAGGAACAGAACAACTGAACGACAGCGTAACTGTAGACACAAAACAGTCAAACAAGAACTCACAAAGACAGGGCTGAAACACAGGGCTTAAATACAGGGGTAAACGAGCTAGACAGGATAACATGGGGGCGTGATTAATGGGAAACATCTGGGATGACTAATAGACAGACAGGGAACCACTAAACATGACAGGACACAAAACCACATTGTGACAGTTAGACGGTCCATGTTATTGCACTTGTCCTCAGCAAGAGGTCACAATATTAACCATCCCAAAAAACTTTAAAAAAGCTCTACAATTGTGAAAACATATATATCAAATAAAAAATAAGGGGTATAAATATAAAAAAACAATGCATGAAGTGAACATCAAACAATATTTTCCATAACAATCTGCCTATTAAAGTTGTGTCCTCAGTTTCTGTCAACTCCGTCAGATTTCATAAAGCTCTTTAAATCAGGAAATAGCATGGTCAGCTATATCCCTGAGGACCCCTTTTCATCTCCCTGCCTGTGGTGAATGCAGCACTACCACACATGTTCTGGTACGGTTTACATTTTTTTATATTTTAGACAAACAATGTCAATATTCCTATGGTCACAGCTGCACCATGTCAATACCATCTTTCTGTTAAGATACTTTTTTTAAACCATAGTGGATTGAATTTAAGCATTTTAGTGAGGTTATTGGGACAGCTAGCAACTGAGGAAAAACTACCTAGCTGCAGTGTACAATACATGTTTTGGCAGGAAAATACATGCCCTTACGTCAACTCCGTCAGACGTCAACTCCGTCAGGTTCCATGTCTGACGGAGTTGACCTGTAAGCTGACGGAGTTGACAAATCCACCAATAACCTCTTAATGTGCGAATATAATATTATTTGTGAATATAGTGAAGGGTTAAACTGTTATTTCATGGTTTTATTTACACATAAATGCTCATACATAGCATGCATTACATTATTTAACCATACGCATCTGACTTGTAGATAATGGGCAGGCAGTGGTCTGCTTATTATTGTGTAACGTGTAACTTTGCCAGCACTTTAATATATATATTTATATATGTAGAGACAGAGATAGAGATATGAGAAGCCAGTGTAGGGCTGAGCGATATGGCCAAAAAAATTTATCACGATACATTTTTTATATCAGTCAATATCGATAATTATCACGATAATTTTTTTTATATCAGTCGATATCGATAATTATCACAATAAATGTCAAATCTTTATTTCTTTCAAGTTTAAAGGCAGATTTTTGCTCCTAAGTGAAAGTTGTAGAAAACAGAGCGTTAATTGTGATTTTAAACTACTCTTTATTGTCAGAACATATCATGACAAACAGGTGAACATTTCACAAATCTGAGGTAAAACATTCAAACATTTTTTGTCAACACGTCAGTTTTTCGTCAACACCGTCAGATCTTTGTCAACAGCGTTGGATGTATGTATGTTTTTGTACATTTTTTGGGGAAAATATTCTTCCTTCAGTTTATGTTGTTTTTGTAATAAAGGACCATCTGACCTACATCCTCTTATGTTTGATTTATTTAAGGAATTTGTTTTTACAATATTGAAATTAAAATCAAAGTTTGAAAATGCAAATATTTAGAAATCTGAGTTTTCTGAATAGTGTGAAATCACAACTTAAGTTTATAGATTGGATTTTTTTTACATATCAGGGTAACTAAACACTATTACAATATACTTCAGAACTTTAGATTCTTGTTGGATTTGAAGAATTAAAATTGTATACTTTTTAGTGTGTCTGACGGAGTTGACACAAATCCAGTTCTGAAGGGAAACATGTTTATTTCTTAAAAATGTGTTTTTATTTAGAACCTGTTCCTTTACATGGTTAAATAGCTAAGACCTTTCTCTGCAGAAACATATAACTCTAATTGATATAGTGTGTATTTTTTTTTAAAGTTTTTTAAAACGTGTTTTGTCCCGACTCTCAAGAATCAGTGTGCTGCTATTGAGGTTGGAAACGGGTAAGGTTAGGGACAGGATGGTTAGGTTTAAGGGTAGATTAAGGTGTAAAGGAAGGGTCAACAGTGTAATTACAGCTGTAATTACTTGCTTATATTTTTAAAACGTAAATGTTAATGTAAAAAAAGGTATGTATGCAATAAGTGCATTGTATCCAATTTATAATTTAAATTTTAGTACATAGTAGCCAAAGGCATCTAAATAAAGTGGGATCAAATACTATATATACAATTGACAAAAACAAACAAAATCAAAACAAAACCCAGTGCCAGAGAAGAGTGCGCAGCATGTTGTCCAGGTTTGATTATTGTACTGAATGTCTCAGTGCTGATTTAATGACATTACAGAGGCTTTCCTCAGAGGTTATGATGAGCACTGAGAGAAACACACTGCAGAGGTGTTGAATGGGGATTCCCTGCCAGTGAGCTGCTGTAATTTAAGTGATCGTATATGGAGCTGTCATCAGCGTGCCCACACCAACACTTTTACAGTGTAACATACTCCAATCTGCAGTTTTTGCAGATGAGTGGATGGGCATAGATACATGGACAAATGCTACAGTATACTCAAACTTTTAAAGGGATAGTTATCTCAAATATGAAAATATTGCCAATCATTTATCTACGTGTTTTTGTTTTACTGCTCTTTTCCGTACAATAAAAGTGAATAGTGACCTGGGGCTTTCGAGTTTCATAAATGACAGAAAGCATTATAACACTCATAATTACTCATGCACGTTGCTCTTCTGAAGTCATTCAATAGCTTTATGCGATGAACATAGTCGTTATACACTGATAGTCTCCATTGTTTCAGATCTCATTCTTGTTCACATACAGTATATTCTAATGTGTCAGTGGTGGCAAATTTGAATATGCATGAGATTTGTGAGCTATTAAAACTTGAATTTGGTTTTCCTTAAAGCTATCAAATACTGATGCAGCGTCACATTCACTCTTTTATTGCTGGATAATGCATCTCTGAACAGGGACACGCAGGTTTCTGCCGAGCAGAACGTGAGCTGAATTTAAACATTAGGAGGTTGATGGATTCCCGTTAAATCCAAGACTTTATATAGTCATAATATTGACCTACCTCTCGGCATTGATGTTTGTCAGAGTAATGAAATTGAAGGGATCACTTAAATCCAAGGGCTCCATTCAGGACATGTGTTTACTGTGGTTTGGCACAACAGACTGTGTGATTGTCCAATTATTTGTTGCATTTTGTGCACAGTGTAACAGTTATGTTTAGTTTCAATTTCATGGACTTTTAGTTTGTTTATCTTCAGTTTACTGTTTCCTTTGTTCTAGCTTCCCGCCACTATCTGCATGTTGTCATGGTGATTCATTTAAGGAGCACAGGTGTCAGCATTCAGTTCATTATCATTCTGTATTTAAGTCCCTCAGTTTGTTTCCTTTATTTTCCGGTATCGTTTGTGAAGACTGTTAAAGACTCTTCTTGCTACTTAATCCTTCTTCGTCTTCCTTGGAACTAAGCATGACAGAATTCTGGACCAAAAGAAGTAAATTGTATATCACAGCCCATTCTATCAATCTTGCTTGAGAGAACCTTGCTATCTTAGAGTACACTGCCCGATTCTGTCAACTGGCTCTGAAAACGGACCTTAACGATGAGACTCTAAAGTCTCTGTATTGGACTAGAGCCAACTGTTTTTCCCCCCTTGACCTACCTGACATGAGTGAAGGAACCTGGAGAGAGGAGATCCTCCATGTTTGCATTGTGTCTACTCTCAGCTGATGCTAGCGTTAATAGCCACTGCAGAGCCAGAGCACTTGCCCACTGCAGGAAAACAGCCCGAACCCACCACAGAGCTGGATTCCCACCACTCATCCTGAGCCAAGGGCAATGCCAACAACGGTGCCGGAGCATGAGGCCACATCTTTCCGGGAGCTGAAAGTAGCTGCCCAGTCTGAGTGCCGTCTTCTATCTATGAGCCGGTGGGAAATAGGTAAGAGCAGGATGAGGATGACTGCCTCCCTCCTTCGATTCCACCCAATCCAAAGCCAACATCGCACACTGGTCAAAGCCAACACCGTAACCAGCTCAGAGACTGTTATGCCATTGAAAATACACCCACCCTGCCTCCCTCTTCCACCTCCTCTGCCCAGGCTAGTTGGTCCCTCGGCCCCGCCTTCACTGGTGCCCTTCAGTTCCTCTGCTCCTCTATTGGCTTTTACCTGTTTGGATCTGCTGTGGACTTCTAGTTTGCCAGCTCAGCTAAGGTGTTCCACCTCAGACCTCCAGGGCCTGTAGCTCCAACTCGGCCCGTCGAGCAGTTGACTCCGCCTTGGCTCCTCCCTTCCTTGGCTCCACCCATGACCGTCGTCCCATCGGCACCACCGTGCTTCCTTGTCCCCCCGGCTCCACCTTGGTCGGACATCGCCTTGCCTGCGGCGCAGACTTTCGAGCCTTCAGCTGCGCTTTGGCTCTCCACCCCTTTGGCTCCATCTGGCTCCACTTTCCCTGCGGCTGTCTGCTCCGCCCTGGTTCCTTCCACTGGAGCTTCCTTGACCAATGCCAAAGCCTCCTGAACCACATCCTCAGCCATTTTACGGCGCAAGGCCGCACCTTCCCGGAGGGGGGCGTTCTGTAACAGTTATGTTTAGTTAGTTCCATTTTAATGGATTTTTAGTTTGTTTATCTTCAGTTTCCATTGTTCTTGTTTTCCGCCACTATCTGTTGTCATGGTCTATCTGTTGTCTAAATTCGTTATTATTGTTTTTTTTGCGCACAAAAAGTATTCTCGTCGCTTGATAAACTTAAGGTTGAGCCACTGTAGTCACTTGGACTATTTTAACGATGTCTTTACTAACTTTTCTTGGCTGGCAGATATCAATTACCTTGCAGCCCAATAAGGAGTGAGCCAGCTCTCAGATTTAATCAAAAATATCTTAATTTGTGTTTCGAAGATTAACGAAAGTCTTACCGGGTTGGAACAACATGAGGGTGAGTAATTACTGACAGAATTTAAATTTTGGGGTAAACTAACCCTTTAATCCTTCTTCGTCTTCCTTGGAACTAAGCAAGACACACAGAATGTTACTTCAAATTGTTACAGCATAATTTAGACTAAAGATTTTATACACAAATTTGATTGACGTACAGTATATATTTTTTATTTTCAGTACAAATAGATTATTTATATACATATTTTAGTTATTTATTTCTAAAATTCTTCATTGATCATATTCGCATGGCAAGTGCTGTGATTTTACATCTCTGGTTGATATTATGCTATGCTTCATGTCTCAGAGTGATGAAGTGTAGATCCTGATCCACTGCAGCATATTCAGAGCAGGTCAGGTGACACATGAGGATGCTGTGCACATTTAACACTGAACACACAGGGACATCTAGTGGTCTCTTATGAAAACTGCACTGTTGCAAACCAATTGAGTCGAATATCAAGATGTTGCTTTTGCAATTTTAGGGAACCAAGTAACTTAGACAAGTCTCTTAATGTATTAACATTGTGGAATATCACATTCACACACATTCAATGTTTTATATGCTCTGTAGTTGTTATTTCTGTTATTTTCTCAGGGTATATAATGAGGCTCTGTCATGTTGATTATTATTCAATGGTGTATTTGAATTTGCGCTCACTGTATTTAGACTGCCCTTGGCTCCACACAACACACTTATCCACTCTGATTTTAGTGCTTGAGCCAATGAGGGTTGACAGTTAAGGTCACATGACCCAAATATTTCTGCCTCCACTCCCTCAAACCAATTTGCAAACACAACTGCTCCATGGGAAAGAAAGAGCCTTACAGCAAAAAAGACATTTGTGCATATGAACATAATTGAACATGATAAATACGTCCATATGAACATAATTATGTGTTTGTTGTTGTCAGCAATAAGAAATTATTGCATCATCTCAGTCTGAGACTGTTTTATAGCTAGATGATGTAAGATTGTATTCCAATAAATTTTCTCAGTGAAGATTTATCTTTCTCTTGCAGTATTTGGAAAGTGTTTCCAACCAGGTTTGCCTATAACACCATGTTCTAGTTTTGTAGAAGAAAAAAAGGTTTTATTTACTACCGTTTCTTTTGAATAACAGTCAAATATATTGAGCGTTTTTCTTGTTGTATTAACAGGGACCAGTGACCCATATGTGAAGTTTAAGATCGCAGGGAAGGAGGTTTTTCGCAGCAAGACAATCCACAAGAACCTGAACCCAGTATGGGAAGAGAAAGTCAGTCTGCTGGTGGAGAGTTTGAGAGAGCCGCTCTACGTGAAGGTAAATGATAAATAACAGTTTGAGTGCTTCGCTCCAGTCATTAAATTGACTGTAAAGCTTTTTATTTGCTGCTGAGGCATTAGTGCTTATTTATTGTGTTTGATTTGATGCAGCTAATGGAGATTGTAAAGAAGCCAATCTGTATATTTACACTTTAAACTGAACGCCAGTCTTACAGTCACAGTAACTCCTGCTTCTGTTCTTTGTCATGTGAAATGACATGCCTTACTGTCGTGTGTTTTCTATCCTCTGCAGGTCTTTGACTATGACTTTGGGCTGCAGGATGACTTTATGGGCTCTGCATATCTCTATTTAGAGTCCCTGGAGCACCAAAGGTCGCCTGATGCTTTGTGACACATTGACACATCTGAAACACAATCACAGTCTAAAATTAATCACTGCTGCCACCTAGTGATTTTGCATGTGCAAACAAGCGCTATTATAGTTAACTAAAACCAAAACCATAAAAATAAAAATAAAAATTGAATTAAAATAAACACTAACTAGAAAAAAAAAAAAAAAAAAATACTCAAACGTGTTTAAATTCAGGTGCCAAGCCACTTCTCATTTTCATTTAGCTTAACTTGATGTACTAAATAAAAATGTCAAAAACACAATAAAATTACTAAAATTTCAAGTCAAATGAAAATAAAAATGGAAAATAAAAACAAATTCAAAATATTAATAACTGTAAGGGTATCTCAATGATAGTAAACACATGAATGCTGTATGAAATGAAGAACATAATCTTTAATCATGGAATGTATTCGGTTGTTCATACTGAAGGTTCTCTCTGTGCCCTTTTAGGAACTTGGATGTGACCATTGAACTCAAAGATCCCCACTATCCCAACCATGACTTGGGTTCACTGGATCTGACTGTCAAACTTATTCCAAAAGAGGGAGACTTCAGGGAAACTGTGAGTATTTCATTTTCATATCTCTATGTTTTTCTAGCTGATGTGTTTAGGCTGAGAATATGAGCTGGAGGTGTGCGATGTGACATTGCTGGATCAGATGTGCCTGGAACATGCAATATTTACTCATCATCAAACCTGAATAGATATTAAGATGATTCCCCGAAAATTCCCATTGTTTCGTACTTTTAGGAAAATGCATGCATTCCGTTTCCATATTTCTGTCTACATGGTTCCAGTCAGGGAAACCTGAAAATATCAGGGAACTTATTTCTTCTTAAGCTCTACAGTACAAAGAACATTAGGAATTGTTCTTTACAAGTGTAATCTCTATAAAATGAATTTCATAAACACTTATCCAAACCTGTCCATTTTTGGAAAGTCATGGAAATGTATTGGTAAGGAGGTTAGGGAGCTCAGTATCAAATTAAAAAAAATATTTTATCTTTTAAAATGGAAATCTAAGGTAAACTAGTTCTCTCTTTGATTTTCACTACCGTTCAAAGGTTTGGGGTCCTTTTTTTTTTTTAAAGAAATTAATAGTTTTTTCAGCAAGAACACATTAAATTTATCAGTAGCGACAGTAAAGACTTTTACATTGTTACAATTTTTTTTTAATTTCAGATAAATGCTGTAACCTTTCTATTCTTCGAGTATCCTGCAAAAAAAAACAAAAAAAAAAACTGTTTTTCAACATTGATAATAATAAGAAATGTTTCATCAGCACCAAATCAGCATATTAGAATGATTTCTGAAGGATCATGTGACACTGAAGACTGGAGTAATGATGCTGAAAATTCAGCTTTGCCATCACAGGAATAAATTACATTTTAAAATACATTAAAATAGAAAACAGCTATTATAAATAATAGTTTTACTGTGTTTTTGATCAAATTAATGTAGCCTTGGTGAGCATATAAAATACTTCTTTCCAAAACATAAAAAAACCGACCCCAAACTTGTGAACAAAAGTATTTTTAGCCAAGGGTTTCAAATGGTTTTTCTAAGCAAATATATAGCATTTCACTAATTTGACCACAGTACAGAAGACTACAAATTTGTTTTCTGAGCTAGATGTGCCAATGTCTGACCTGGATGGTATTTCTAGTGCAAACTTTCCGGTATAAATCTATTGTCTAGAGAATATGCTCGGCATTGGCGGGCAGAATTTCAATGAGAGGAGATGAATCCAGTTACCTATTAGCCAGCTAGTCTTTATTACCCTGTCTTTACATAGAGCCTAATGCAGTCATATATCTTGTTTTTGCATATAGTAATTGTTGCTCTGGATGAAAGAGTACTTATTTCTCAGCATGTTTAACAGGGACACTGTGAGTTTATTGGGGAAATAATGGTGTTTTATGTAGAACTATACCAAGAGAAACCTTATATTAGTAACTTAAGCTCTGAGTCAATTTATCAAACATGTAATAAGTATTCAAGGACACCATCTTCTGATGTTTATTCTGCCTGATTAGTCTGATCAAAACATGATTGTGGCTAAATATGGTTTGGAATGCTAAAGAACTGCATATGGTACCATATATAATACACTGTGTTTATATAATATGTTTCTTGAAATGTATTATGTGAAGCAGGATGAAAATGCAATGAAAAACACTTCATGCAGTATGCTACTTTGTTGTGACGTGACATTTTGTGGAATCTAGTTCATCATCACAGAAATAAATATGGATTTTTTCATTTATAATGAAAATAAAAAACTCTTCAGTTTTGGCAGCTATGATTATTATATATTTTTATTTTTATATATTTATGTAATAATATTTTGGCAGCAATTTGTTTCTGCATATTTTGGCAGGAAATGTATTAAGAAACATATTTCTTTCTCAATGTATTAAGATATTACTTGTGGTTTCCGGAAGTGAAACATCAGCATATTGTATATTGTGGGATACAGTGATCTTTGTACTGTGCATATTAAACAGAATATAAGCAGGATGACCTCAACAATTAATTATGATCCAACCACTTATAACACCTCTATGGATCTCTCTCTCTTTCTCTCTCTCTCTCTCTCTCTCTCTCTCTCTCTCTCTCTCTCTCTCTCTCTCTCTCTCTCTCTCTCTCTCTCTCTCTCTCTCTCTCTCTCTCTGTGTTTGTGTGTGTGTGAGTGTATTATGGGTATGACTTGACTTAGTTTTGGTCAACTAACAAAGCTTTGAACGACAACATTTTCTGATTTTCTCAGTTTCTATGTGATTTAGTAGTTTTATTAGCTTCTAATGGCTGCCCCCAGACCATATAGCTTCCCCAGGCTGCCTCCTTATGACCCCTTGACTCTTCTGAACTGTATTCAGACTGGCTGTCAGGTTCACCTCTAACACCCTGTTAGAGAGGGCAAGGGGTGGCTTTATAACGCTTTGTCTCATTCACAGACCATGCTTATGAGAAGGAGCTGGAAACGATCCAGTAAGGTAATAACAGCATGAACTGATCCCTGCCTTCTCCAATTCTCTGCTCAGACTGAAGAGGGCAGTGACCCCAGCCCTTTTCATTTTTTACCCCTGCTTACTTTTTTTTTTTCAGTTGTAAAACCGGCTTTTGCTAACTTTATTTTCTATGTGCTGCAATATGCAAGGTAAGAAACGCTGCCATCTGGTGTACACCAAAGTGCACCTTTTTCAAGTGCTTTGTCCTGCCTTTAAATGTAAGGCTGAAATCAGATTCAAATTCAGGGCTGCTATAGTTTCCTTTGTGTATTGTAGCAACTGACTGAGAAAATAAAGCATTCTCTGTTCTTGCCATCTTCATATTGCATTGACTGCACGGTGCATGTGCTGCAGTGTTCTGTGAGGAGATAATGCACTTTATCATTGTTGTACACTTTAAAAGTGTACTTGATAACAATGCATATGCAGGATGTGATCAGAGCAACCACTTATTTATAACCTGGTGATTTTAAATATGTGTTCTTCTCTTACCTTGAAAATGATGCATATTTTGCCTGATTTAATGCCTCATAACATTATTATTATTTTGATTTTTTTCTTGGTAAATTTGTGTGGTGGGTCTGTGAACAATATCTTTTTTTAAATAAAACAAATTATTTTTTGCTCTTTATTTCATTGCTTTATCTATACATCCAAATGACAATTTTGGTCTCTGAACCTGATATATTTGTATGAAATCTTATCATTAACTAAAATTATATAGCTGAAATAAAATAAAATATAAATATTAGATTATAATTAGAAATGTTGCCTTGGAAACAAACTAATTAAAAAAAAATCTAATTAAACTGAAAATCTAAAAATAAAATTGAATTCAAAATATTAATACAATTATAATATAATATAATACTAAAATAACACTTACTGTAAATATTTGAGGAGTAAATATTTAAAAAGGTTCTCAAAATAGCTGGCTGAATCATTATTTTCCTGTTGATCATTGTTTGAAACAATCTGTATTGTAAAGCGTTAAAAAGATAAAAGTGATTGACAGGTAATAATCAAATATTCCTATTCATTTTTTTTAAAGCGTTAAGCTGTTCCTTGTCATCCTCACTATTGATCTTTAAGTTAAAATTCTGTTATAGTTTTACATTTATTTGCATATTATTTTCTTCCTTGTGTTGTGAATGGATTTTGTACTGTATGAAAGTGGCATGTTGGTCTGGGACGGGAATAATGTACTTTACTCTTTGTCTCTGGTTCATACGTGCATGTGTGAAGCAGACCTTTCTGTTGCCTGCTAAGTGAAAGTCCTAGTTTCAGTGGTAATTTGTGGTCTTCAAGTGGAGTCCCAGTTTAAGACATTTCTAACACGCAACCTAGTTGCATTGATTTGCGCTACTCAAGAGAACAAAATACACAGCTCTCAGCTGCATGTTCCCAGCAGAGGTCAAGTAACTCCTATTTTGTTTAGTCTAATGTTAGAGCCCAACTTTCAGAGAGGCCCAGAAACATGAAAGTGGCTCTCCAGCATGTGGATAAGGACGTCCTGCTGAAAGGCTTACCCTACCCAAGCCTTTGAAGCTCCAAAGTGGGCCATGTTGGCTGGGACTCGGGAATACTGTAACAGCGCTACGATAACTACTTTTACACTGCTTGCGGTGCACACTTGGGTGTTTCTTCTATTTATACTCCCTATTTCTCTTTCATTTCCAAAATACTGTAAACGATGATCTCTGTATATGCAAATCAATTTGTAATTGATACATCTCCAAAATTAAGATTTCTGCTCTGATATACAGTATGAATTTAAAGAAAACTCCACCCTGAAGTTCATGCAAGAACAAAACTTTTGCTAATGCAGCTGTTAGACAAAATTAAATTTTTTTACATCCAGTTTTACTTAATCTGCATCATGATTTTTATTTTTCTCCCTGTATCATTTCAATGAGATAATACAGCCTTTTTATTCACTATTAGGGAACATCACATCAAAAATGAACTTCTTATTTTTGGTCAGTGTCATTGGCGGAGCTCTGAATTCTCATGTTAACCCACACACAAACACAAACATAGTCACTTTACAGTGATTGTGTGGAGTCAGCATATTGTACGAATATCTGGAGAGAATGTCATTAGCTGCCTGCTTTTAACATCAAAGGTGTGGGTTTTTTTTTCAGAATGGGTTTACTCTGAGTTTAATGAAATGCATTTTAAACAAGAAACATTTTAATAAGGACTATATTAATTAAGCACAGAGATATCTGTTAAAATAGTTTGTTTGGCAAGTGTCTTGCTGTGCTGAAGTCAAGAAGATACCTGATGCTCAAAGACTGCATTTGCTTTGGAGTTATTGGAATAATCCCAAAAAAACTCATATTTCAACAGCAAAAAAAGAAGAAGAGAGAAATAAGCCGCTTTTCCACCGCCTGGCCGAATGGTTCTCATTTCGTAACCGTTCCATTCCGTGCCGATCCAGGCCAGCCGGTACGGTTACGGTTTCATTTTCCACTGTGGGGCTGATAATGGCCGCTCTTTGGACTGTAATACAAACTTGCACGTGACGGTTTACTGTGTTTATGTCACTCAAATAGCTCACTTAACCAGTTACAGAGAAACAGGTAGCCAGGCAACAGACAAAGTGACCAATCCTGAGTGGCGACGTCACTTCACGGATTCTAAAAGAATTCCGGGCCGAGAACGGTTTGTAATCGTGTGCCGTATACCGTGTACCGTACCAGGCTCAAGTGGAAACACAACTGGAACCGTTCCTTACCATTCTCAGAACTGTTCGGCCCGACTGTGAAAAAGCAGCCATAGTCTCGGCTACTGGTGTAACTCTTGTTCCCTGATGGAGGGAACGGAGACAAAAAATAATGTCAAAATACCGACACTAGGGGTCACCCTTGAGAGTCCCAAACACCTCTGACGTATTCAGAAAAGGCCAATGGAACTGGTGTGTGGAATTTGCATGCCAGGCCACGCCCGCAAACATACGGGTATATAAGGCAGGCTGGCTTGCACACACACTTCAGTTTTGTTCTGAGGAACCAAGACAGCATCTCAACCCCTCAGTGAGAATTCAAGTTGTGGCAGGAGGGACACAATGTCTCTGTTCCCTCCATCAGGGAACGAGGGTTACACCAGTAACCAAGACATTCCCTTTCTGTCTGTAACTTTCGACGATGTGTCGAAATACCGACACTAAGGGGTCTCTATACTAAACACCACAGCTTGAACTGTGTCACGAGGCATGGCGGTGCAAATGCGGGCAAACCACCACAAAATTCTGCGTCAATCCGAATCAATCCAAATCAACATTCACAGAACTAGGATTAGTCGCAACCCACCGCCTTTTTTCGGTACAATGAAGTAAGGGCTTTGTAAAACCCCTTCTTTATCCCGGCTGGAGCGACAGGCTCTATTGCGTCCTTCACCAGTAGGGCCGCATCCGCCGCACCCAAGACAGGGTGCTTGCCTGCCACCGAATCGCGATTGCTCTGATGACCCATCACGATGGCGCCAGAGGTGTCAGAGGAACAACTGTTTTTGACATCTGCGGTAAAAAAGGCTGCAGGCAGCTCGACGCTGCATCCTTGCTACCCTCGTCAATCAGCAGAGGAGCGTGCCTCGTGGCATCTTTCCGAGGCAATAATTCTAATCGCCTCAGTCTGCTTTTCTACTGCCGAGAACTGCTGGGCAAAGTCCTCGACAGAAGGAAAGTGAAAAGGCCACCCCGTGAGATAGGGTGTAGAGAAAGTGCACTTTGTCAAGCTCCCTCACCTCCACAAGGTTAGCCAAGGATGGCATTCTAGGTCCATGAATGTGGACATCGTCTGGCCGAGAGACCGCGTCGTCACTTTAGTTGCTCTGAGAGCAACCACAGTTGCAAACGCAGTTCCCGCATCAATCTCGGCTTAACACTACCCTCGTGCAGCTCTTTCAGAGGTTTTGCCTGATGGACCTGCAGGATCGCCATGACATGCAGGGAAGTGGCGACCTGTCCAACGGCACTATAAACCTTCATCCCTATGTAGGAATTAGTCTTATAGGCCGTTCTACCAGGTGGTATCGTTTATCTGTACACCCTGAATAGAGAGACCGCTTTTGTGATGAAATCCAGCAGTAGATGCTCTATTGCAGAGGTAAATGGATTTTTTCTCTTGCTAGAAGATGCTGGCTTAGGTTCTGAAGAACAAAGATGATGTGTGTTTGCAAGCCTTATATACCTGTATGTCCGGGGGTGTGGCCTGGCATGCAAATTCCACACGCCAATTCCATTGTTTTTTTCTGAATACATCAGAGATGTTTGAGACTCTCAAGTCGGCCTCTACTGTCGCTATTTTGACACAATGTCGAAAGTGACCTACGGAAAGGGAAGTTAAATTTCACAAAGTAAAGTGTATTAAAGTCCCCCGTGGTGAAAATCAAACTTTTAATGTTGTTTGTATGTCTATGTGGTGTTTTTAATATGCTTTAAGACCAACCATGTGCAAATTCATAAGTCAGCACCATTGCTGAGTATTTTCAAAAAACGTGGTTTGAAATTGCTGGTGTGTCCTACGTCACAAACTACCTTGTAACCAATCACGTCAACGTGTGATTGACAACGAGCGAATCTCTGAGCTGATGTGAGTGAGTAGAGGCGGGGCCAATTTGCATATTCATAGAACTGCATATACTGATTGAGGCAAGGGTGTGGAGTTACATTCAAGCTATGTTAAGACATGAAGAATTTTTTTTTTCAAGGAAAAAACTTTTAAATATGTAATTTTGGTGATCAAAGATGAGTTTTAAGGGATCCCATTATTGACTATAGTGGGACTTTAAGACTAAACATTTTTGCATCTTAATGTTGTTTTCATGTTAAAGTGATAGTTCACACAAAAATGTTAAATTCTGTCATCATTTACTCACTCTGAAGTTGTTCCAAACCCATATGTAGGCTACTTCTTTCTTCTGCTGAATACAAGCGAAGATATTTTGAAATCGGTAATCAAACAGTTGATGGGCCCCATTGACTTCCATATAATTTTTTCCCCTCCATACTATGGAAGTCAATGGGGTCCACCAACTGTTTGGTTACCCATATTCTTCAAAATATCTTCTTTTGTGTTCAGCAGAAGAAAGAAATTCATACAGGTTTGAGACAATTTGAGGGCGAGTAAATGATGACAGAATGTTTATTTTTGGGTGAACTATCCCGTTAATGGGGACAATTAAACCCTACTTAGTAGTAGACTTTAGCGTCTTTTATTCTCTCATTAATGTAAGGCATAAATAAATATATGGTAAAAAAAAAAAAAAAAAAAGTTATAATGCTAGTATTTGTTGTACTACATTTAATGTATTCTTGATTTTTAAAAAAAATCTTCCTAGGCTTAATTTTCTGTTCTGCAAATTAATACTGACTTTTTATTTATTTATTTAATTGTGGATTAAATATAACCTAAATATTTCTTCATGAGATTCACCCTATATGTGGACTGGATCTTAGAAGAGGTTGAGGAGACTTCTGTTGTTCATTTCATACCCTACCATTCAAAAGTTTGGGGTCAGTAGGATTTTATACAGCAAAAATGAATTAAATTGGTAATAAGTGACAGTAATGACTTTAAAAATATTAAAGAAGATTTCTATTTCATAGAAATGCCGTTTTTTTATATTCTTATATTCATCAAAGAATCCTGCAAAAACAACAACAACAACAACAACAACAACAACAACAACAAAAAAAAAACACTGTGGTCATGGTTCCAGTATTTAGAACCAAAATTAAGGAGACAGTTGTTGTCAGATTTCATTGGTGATTTCAAATCTGAAATTTATTCGTAAACTTGGTGAACAGATTTGGAGAACTGCCCGAGATGCGTTTCAAAGATGGCTGCCGAAAATTACTTGCATTTGACAGGAATAAATTACATTTTAATACAGTATATAATTAAATAGAAAGCAGTTAATTTAAATTGTATTTCACAATATCACTGCTTTTACTGTATTTTTGATCAAATAAATGCAGCAAACACCGTGTCCTAACCAGACGCGATGCGATAAGATTCCAGTGACAAGCAATTTAGCCTATTTGTCTGCCCACACCAGAAGCGACATGAGCACGCGACAACGAGATGCGTCAAAATCAATCAAAACCCACAGCCAATCAGAACAGCGTGTGGGCGGGCTCTCGCGGGCATGTGCACAGCACCAGAGAATAATATTGACGGCGGCATGCGCAAGAAAACGGAGAAGTAGATATTACACCATTTAAACATTATTAAAATACATACTGAGTTACTAAACAATCTTTGTCAAAAATACACTTGTTTGTTCACAGTTTGAACGTTCTTGTTTCTATTTTATTTAATTTCAAGATCTGAATTATCCATTGTACTGAGCTTATTATAATATTGCCACACTTTGTGTTTGTTGTTCCAGCCGCGACGTTGCAGAAAAATAGAAACCGTTTCTAAAATAGAATCGGCTGGTTAGGACAAAAACTCCTATTAACATGGAAAATATACCTTTTATCGACGATACCGTCGCGTCGCGTGTAGTTGGGACACGGTGTAAGAGACTTCTTTCAAAAACATTTAAAAAATCTTACTGACCTCAAACATTTGCATAGAAGTGTATGTTTTACTTGAGGAAAGATACCGTTGACACACTGATGTCTGTGTTTGTCTCTGTTTTTGCAGTGCTGTGCATTCTCTCTGTTTATGTTTTCCTTACTTACCCCAAAATATGTCTTTCATGTTGCTGAACTTAATGCACTTTTGTACATTGCATTTTTGACCACAAACACATTGTTTGCTGTTCACATTTAATTTTTTGCATCTTTTTTAGTCATTTCACTGACTTTCTCTTCACATTGGATTGTATCCTGCCTGACGTGAGTATGTGTCTGGGTGTGTGTTTGTGTCACATTGCAGCATCAGAGTCTGAGGTTATCAGACATTCACAGGAAGGCTCAGCTGTGGAGAGGCATAGTTAGCATCAGTCTCATTGAGGCCCATAACCTCCAGCCTATGGACGCCAATGGCCTCAGTGACCCTTATGTCAAATTCAGAATGGGACATCAAAAGTACAAAAGTAAGGTATGGTCCACATGAGCTGTATTCCAGTAGTTTGTTGTTCATTTGAGACTTTTTCTTTCATGTAATGTAAATTCTAATCGAGTGTGTTTCTTTTCTGCTGTGCAGACCATACCAAAAACACTAAACCCCCAGTGGAGAGAGCAGTTTGACTTCCACCTGTTTGATGAACAGGGTGGTTTCATTGACGTCACCGTCTGGGACAAAGATGCTGGGAAGAAAGATGACTTTATGGGCAGGTTGGTCATGCACTTGGCTTTTATTGTGTATCTATATGGAGTTTTGTTATTCACATGCTCTCATGGTCTGATCTGATTAATTATATCCCTTAAATATTATAGCTTTTTGGAAACATGAGGATATGATATTCACTGCAGCAATATGAGGAGGGGGTCAAAAAGGCCTATTTGTTTTTAAAGGAACTTACTATGCTGTTTAGCAGTGGCTCTCAGCAAACTTCCAATTAGATGACTCTAATTATTTAAAATAAGACTTTAAATCAACTAAAACAGCTAAAAATCAAGAAGTAAAGTGAAATAATTTTTCTGAAATTATTTTAATTAAACAAATGTATTTGTTTGTTTGTTTGAAAACCTGGATATATAATGGACATTTAAAAGTGTGATTTTTAGACCTGGGAAAGTCATGCAAAAAAACTTGGACATTTCTATGCAATTTTCTAGTTATGTCAAGCCCTAAAATATTTTGAGTAGGAATCATAGAGAAATTGCCATTTGTGATTTAAAAACAAAACAAATCAAACTCTTTGTTTGTGAAATTTTAGGCTTTGATCTCAGAAGTTTATACTGTATATGTTTCATAGTGGGCGAGATCTAACAAGATCTTTTGGCGCATTTTGCTTGTTTCGACTTTTGACTAGTGGGATTTTCTGTAATGTAGTTTTTCACCTTGAATTCTGCTGTTAAACATGATTATTTTAAAAGGAAGTTAAAATAATGCAGGCTAACTACTTTAAATAGTATTGATTAACAACCTTGTATAGCCTACAGTAAGGCAGTCTTTAAAGGTCTATTAAAAAATTAATTTCCCTATAGAGAAATTGAATGGAGTTTTTGTTTTGGGAACCCGAATTTTGCACTCAATTAAATAACAGGTTTGCTGTATATTGCAGCTAAAGTCATTCATGCTCCAGTCTGAACTGTCCTCTCATAGACAGTTTCTGTGTGTGTCTGTCTGTCTGTGTGTGTGTGTGAAAGAAAGAGGGTCTAGAGGGTCTTCGAGAGACTCAGCCTCTGACAAAACCCCATTAGAAGTGACAGTAGAGTTAATGGCTGTGCGATGTGGGAATGAGGCATCAGTTTACTTAGTTTCCTGTCTGTCCCCTACACCAGTCCTCCAGCTTCCAGTCGTTCATAGAGGTGGCATGTCAGGATCGGTCGGGTGGCATTCTTGTAATTGGCTATTTCCCCCCTTTAAACACTCATCTGCTTGAGTTGTTCAGCACTGATGTTCACATTATTTGCCCCATTCAGGATCAATTGAAGCTTTCAGTACCTGCGTGATGTTCCTGTAGAGAAAAACACATTGTCACAGTGGGAACAAGCAGAGGAATATTTATGAAATATTTGCTGAGAACAAACTGTATTAGCGGTTATTTAGCCGTCTCTCTTGTGCTTTCTTTCTGCCTCTTGCACTTTTTCTCTCTTCTTCTTTGTTGCTACTAGAGTGTTGGAGAATGTTGATAAAAAGTGATCAGTTTCTAAATCAGATAATAAATCGTAACAGGTTTTTATAATCACAAAGAATAATCACATTAAAGTAGGTCTCATATACAGTTCCACGATAATTTTATACATCCATACACTACCTTTCAAAAGCTTTTTTAATGTTTTTGAAAAAGTATTATTATTATTTATGTTGACAACAGTTGTGCTGCTTAATAGTTTTGTCGAGACCATACACATTTTTTTCAGGATTCTTTGATAAATAGAAAGGTCAAAGAATGACATTTATTTGAAATAAAAATCTTTTGTAACATTATACATTTCTTTACTGCCACTTTTGATAGTTTTAAGCCATCCTTGCTGAATAGTTCTTTCATTAAAAAAAAAAAAAAAAAAAAAAAAAACCTTACTGACTTTTTCTTTTAAGGCTATGTTTACACGGAAACAATCTGAAGAGAAAACGCAAAATGCGTTATCACTTTTTATTCTGCGTTTAGACGAGCGTTATGGGGGGGAAATCTGCGTGCATATGGTGACGCAAAAGTGGAGATGGTCCTCACTGCAGAGCATAAAATCCGGGGGGAGGAGTCAGATAAAATCCAACTCCTCCCACCTTACATACCTAAACCTACCAATCTCCACCCCCTGATCCCTAAACCCACCCCTAAACCTACCCATCTCCACCCCTAAACCTACCAATCTCCACCCCTTATATAAGATCCGACTCCTCCCCTCGGATCTTGTGTACTGCATTGAGGTGCTACTGCAAAAGTGTGTGAAATTCGATGTAGTATGCACTCCAGGCGGCTAGGTGGCAATGTGAAACACTGCCACACAACAACACCAAGTCCGCGCGCCTGCGTACAGCCTTCCTTCTACTTCTCTCCCTAGTAGCGCGAAATCAGAGTTTTGCGTTTTTACCCTTTAGACGGGAATGTGACGGTGGAGTGTTTTTAAGATTTCCACTCTGGAGGGTGGTTTCACTTTTTTTGCATTTTTAAGCCCCAAAAATGCCGTCGCCGTCTAAAGGAAAGGCACATCTGATAAAATATTTTTTTTTTTTTTACCCGCGAGCGTTCTCGTGAAAACAGGGCCTAAATCATAATACATTCTTTACATTTCAGTTTTGACTTGGAAATGACTAAATCATTTCTTCCCCAACACAAAATCACCTGTCATGTCAACATCACTTTTAATTTTCACCATTAAACTTCACAGAGTATTTGTACATTTGTTTTTGACCAAATGAAAGAGCCAAATTTTAACAAGAGTGCCATTTTTAACAAAACCAAATTTTTTGTCAATTTATACAGTTTTTCAAAAGTTACTTTACTTGTTTATCAAGGAGAGAACAGTGTCAGTGAAGAGCTTGAGATGAAGTATCAGATTTTGTGACTTTTGACAAAAGAATAGAAGTAGTATTTAATTGTACTTTATGTATTTAGAAAACATAATACGCTAGCAATAAAGTTTGCTTTAGCATAGCAAAGGAGACGACCATTTTTTGTGCAAATGTCCTTTCTGCATTCTCATTGCTGTCATTTCCATTACAAAATGACTATTTTGAGTAAATTACATTAGTGTATAACCATTCGAGTGATGGGGAAAAAATGATAGAACGTGTTTTAAATAGTTTAATTTCTCAAAGGCAGCATGATGCCCTCAGTAAAATAAATGCCCATTTGTTTAACATTTTGTTTAGATTACTCCCAATGCTGGTGATTTAGCTTTTCCTTCGTTTCTCTCACTGCAATGTCAGTTTCTTTATTTTCTATTGTGTCTTTCTATTGTCTTACACATGAAAACCTGTAAGACATATATGTTTGTCATATGATGATTATGATGGTGTGTGTGTGAGTTTCAGGTGCCAGGTGGACCTCTCTCTTCTGTCAAAAGAGTGCACACACAGACTGGACATACCTTTGGATGAAGGTGAGGGCACGCTGGTGCTGCTGGTCACCCTCACAGCCTCTGCTGCTGTCTCCATCGCTGACCTGTCTGTCAACATATTGGACGACCCTCGTGAGAGGAAAGAGATTCTTCACAGATATGTAAGGACAAAGCTATTATATTCAGAACACTGGGAGTGTACAGCCAGCAATAATTATGACTTGATAAACATGCTAAATAGCATCTTAAAGGGATAGTTCACCCAAAAATGAAAATCCTGTCATCATTTACGCACCCTCATGTCAGTCTGAACCCACAAGACTTTCATTCATCTTTGGAACACAAATGAAGGTTTTTTTTTTTTAATGAAATCTGAGGAATTTCTGTCCCTCCATTGACAGTCTAAGCAACTACCACTTTGACGCTTCAAAAAGTCCATAAAGAGAAAAACTAATTTCACATATTAACATTCATCAACGCACACATCAGATATGGTAAAAGGAAGCTCAAGCATGCTTGCTTGGTAAAATGTTTAATGAATTTATTGGGTTGTTTTAAATATTAAACATCACATCATAACACTAGTTATATGTAATACATTTTACTAAATGACACCAATGATCAGTAATGTAAACAATCGGTCATGATCATTTTTCTTGAAAAAAAACCCAACAGGATGCTTTTAAGAAAATATCTGAGATCTTAAGAATTTGGAAAAATTTTACAAACTTCTTTGAATTTATCTTAAGAAACTTCTTTCTTGAGAAGATTTTGTTCTAGGTCTAAATATTTTTGATAAGATAAGCTTATGCTATTTTTCGATAAATGTCTCTATAGAGTCATTTAGTAGGTGTTTTAGAGTGACACCACATCATTTACTCCAAACTTTCTGTCCCTATATCATTAAAAATAGTGTTCTGATAAAGTACCGTATTGAAGTGTCCTCTCTCAGAGTATATGTGCCTCATATGCATAGATGGAGCTGAATTGCATCTCAGTTGGTGCTGGGTTCTCAGACCTGGCAGAACCTCAGCGATATGACCTCCTTTTGAAAAGCGCTCAACCTCTGGGGGCCAGAGATTGGTTCAGGCCTGTAGAGAGACGGATCGGGCCTCCCCGCTCTCTGAGGAAAGGGAGAGAGGTGCTGATTTGGGATAGAGAGCTGTGAAGGAGAGCAGTAGTGGGGGGCTGTGACAGGCTCTTTTCAGGCAGGGTGTGCTCTTGAAAGGCCCAGGCTGAAAGGAGCCCAGTGTCCCTATGCTGAGGCCTTTGGCCCATCATGGCCCCGAGGCCCTCCAGTCCTCACTCTAGCACAATGCTCTCAGCCTTTCGCTTTGTCTTTAGCCCATTAACCCTTCGTTCGCGGCTCTCCGCCACCTCTTTACATGCCAATAGCGAGGGACAGGGCTGAAACAAAAGGGCCACTTTTTGTTCACACTCTTGTCTGCTCGATACAGCTGCTCTCGGGGTGTAACGCGTCAGAAGATGCTTTTGAGTCGCAACCGTTTTTAGAGCCCCAACTTGTTTAGTTTTGCTTTCGCAGGCAGTGTGTTTCGCTAACCTGGTTCTTGGCGAAACATGGGTTTGTGCGCAATACTCTGCTCTAATTGAAGTGGGAAGTCATGCTGGGAGATGTGTTTGATCTTCGGTTAAGTACCAGTGGAAAACACTCCACAGGCCAAACGGCGGACGGGTGACCTACATAACCGTGCACATTACGGGCTAGCGGCATCGTGCTCTGCGCCGCCACCTTGTCGCCCCACGTCCACTAGGAGGAGCTGTTGGATCAGAATTGGAAGGAGAAATTTGTGTCTTCTGACAAGGAAGAGGGGGGGAGATGGGGTACTGGTCGCTGAGATGGGAGGGGCTGGTGTGCAAAATGAAAAGAAAAGCTATTTCACCTTGCACAACACCAGTCTTTTTTTTTGTGGCAAAGGATAGATGTTCCGCTCCCTCATTCCCCACCCGCTCCCCCACCTTGTACTCTGCATCCAGGCATTCATTAGCACCCTAGCCTGCAGTCCGATGGGGACAGATATGCTCCAGAGTAGATGGGGCTAAATGGAGGATGGGACAGTGGATTTAAAAAAAAAGACTTTAATTTGTCCCCACTATTAGCATATTCCCCGTTCCCTGCTTGACACCCGTTCACAGAAGTGAATTTAATAGAGATGTACCTTATCAAGCGTGGCAGATAACAGAAAGTGCCGGTGTTAGTGCCGCACAATATGCCTTAAACAGATTATCCCAGGCAGGGTGGTGGTCCAGCCGTATGTGAAAGTGATGGGGCCAGGGGCACAAGTGAGAGCGTTGGCTTGCAACGTTTTCTACCTCTCTATCGCTGTTTGATCAGCTGTCTGAGGATAACCGAATATATAATAGCCACCAATAACTAGTTATCAACGCTTGCTGTTAAAGTGCTAGGGGGGCTGCCTCCAAACAAATAAAGTGTTTAAGCACGGGAGGTTGGGTGGTGGAGGTATAGGGATGCTGTGAAACTGCAGATGCTCCCAATTTAAACTGTGGATGCCCTCACTTGCCGGGGATGGGGGTTGGGGGGTTGCATTGAACACAATTAAGTATTTTAATGCAGCATTGCACCAGGCTCAGATACATCATTAAAGTGGAGGAGGCATATCAGATGGCTTTCAGTGCTTTGCATATAGGGTGTGTGGGCACGAGAGCTTTGTCAAGGTTTGTTAAAGGCACAGAATGAAGACGTCTGTCGCCGTTTACCTGTCATTCAGCACGTCATGCCACATCTCCGACTCTTTGATTTACTCCACAAGCTTTACTTGACATAGGCCTAGTCAAAATGCATGTACGTTTTTCATTTAGCTTATGTAGACATTTTTGCCTAAAGTTGAGTTGGCTTGATTTTTCTGTGTGCACACAATAAATTGTTTATGAGATCGGTGAAAATTGGTAACACTTTACAGTAAGGTTGTATATGTTGAATTAGTTAAGGCAATAGTTAAAATGAACAGTACTTGTACAACATTTATTAATCATGGGTAATGTTAATTTGATATTTATTTATTTATTTATTGGCCAGCTAGCAAATAACAAAATAATAATAATGCATTATTTATTTATTTTTATTTACCTTTAATAAGTGCATAATAAACTATTAATTGACGATCCAACAATTAACAGTAATAATCATAATTCATTTATCTACATTTAATAAACGCATAAATACAACTATTGATGAGCTAATAATGAACAATATAATAATAATTATTTAATCACAATAATGAATGAATTAACAAAGAACACTACTATAATATAATTGTGTTAATTGAATTCATAACTATATGTTAGCCTTATTATGAGGTGTTTCCAAAACATATTCGAGTTTATTTCTGTATTTTCATTCATAGATTTGCATTTAATCACATTCTTTGAGTCGTTCTGGATTTTAAAAATGAAAAGAATGAGCCTCAAATACGATTGCATCTTTTTTAGAGCTCATGGAGCTTAGTCTTTAAGCAGTTATTTCCCAATATTCCCAGAGAGGAAGACTGCATCTGTTTGCACTTCACAGCTGTTGTTGTAAGCTGAGAGAAATTATGCATTTTAATAGTAGTCAGGTGAGTGCGGGCGACTCGTGTGTAATGGACGTTAATGGGCATCAGGGCCAGGGTGACCTCTGCTGAAGTGGTGGCGCACAATTCCTCTCTGGCCCTGTCACTCGCTTCCAAATCAAAATGTGAACAAGTAAAGCAATGTGTGTGTGTGTGTATGTGTGTAAGGATGGGAAGTAGGAGGAAAGGAGTGAGAGAGCAGCAAAAAGAGAGAGGCAGGGAAGAGGGGGGTGGAAGCTGTTAGCATTCCATTTTTATTATGACATTTCACAGTCATCCGATTTAATGTCCCCTGACCGGATTGTCCGGCTGGAGACGGTGGGCTTGAAATGTTATTTAGAGCATTGATAAAAGGTGAGCGCCTGCGAGATGACAGCGAGTCATAAGGCTCTGCGCGGTGACATTCATTTTCTCCACAACAGAGATGGAATAAGACGTCACGGTGACAAGCTGTCACTCAAGACACAGCCCCGCCATCTCACCCCTCCCCTTCTCTCCCTTTTCGGTCCCTACTGTCTGGTTGGGGGTTAGAAGGGGTTCTGTGTGTGTGTGTGCGCAAGTGTTTATGTGCTACCCCTTTCCTGTAATGGGACTAAACCGCACTCCTCCTCAGCGTACCACATGAGTTGGCCTTGCCTTGCCGGCCCCAAAGCTGAGGGGGGTGGGAAAATATATTCTTCAGCCTTTCATTAAAAAAATAAAGAGGCCTCATCTCCCGAGCTTTTCAATCTCCTTGCCTGTCTTTTTAGGGGTCTGAAAAGCCAGCACCCCTTGCAAATCAGAAATTCCTCTGCTATGGAAATGCACCAGCTCCAAAAAAAAAGCCACTTTTCTTCAAGGTTGCAATAATCATAAATAACAAGCCCTTGATATCTACTGAGAAATCATGTATTGAATGTATGTGGAAATATACATTTTCCCCCTCAATCATCTCTTGATTTTTTTTTCCCCCCTCCTCTTCACTTGTGTGCTATCAGAGGATTTTTCAACAATAATATCGTTCGTAACAGGCGAAGGCAGTCCGAGTGTATAATGAATTAACTCTGCAGCCTGGCCCTGCACTTGAGAATTCAAATTATAATTATTCCTCTGGGTATGTGCAGGGCTTATTGCCAAGAAGAGAATTAAAGTGAAGTCTCCAGTGCTTTTGAAGGCGTACCAGTGAGATTGTGTCATCTCTGTCAGTCCAGGTCCATTCACTCTGCGCACATGAAAGTGTCCGTCTAGAAATGTCACAAGAGTTACTTCAACTTTCACTCTGTAGTTCATATGGAGGGAAGAAATGTACAGGCATATTTTATTTAGTGGAGAACTTTCCATCATTGTGCATTTATTAGACACACATGCGCAGACGGTTTTATTGGTCAGAGGTCGCTTTTTTTTTTATAGATCAGGAGGCTTCTCAGCTTTGCGTCGTTCAAAATCCTTAGGAGAAATTAAAACAAACATTTGAGACATTTGTTGGCTTAATTGTTTAGAGCTTTAAAAGTGAATTGACACATTAGAGCTAAGGAACCATCTATTTTTAGAAGAATTAGGTAAAAAAAAATCAGTAAAAAATATAGATTTGCAGACTTTGGTGTGACACAATTTGAATCATCGTTGAGGTCTCTTTTAAAGCTTCAGAGGAAACATTATTACTAGGATTTTTTTTTTTTATAAGAAGAAAAAGTCTGAGGAACAAAGACTTAAAAGTCTGTTAATGCGCTAATTTGATAATTAGCAGTTAAAACTGTCTAATTTGTGTAAGAATTTCTATGTAATATATATATATATATACATATACATATATATATATATATATATATATATATATATATGTATATATGTATATGCGCTGTATACATATATATATATATATATATATATATATATATATATATATATATATATATATATATATATATATATATATATACTGTATATGTATGTATATGCGCTGTATACATAATTATTTTTGTTTGACAAAACTGTACACACTAAAAAATGTAGTGAAAAGAGAGAGAGAGAGAGAGTGAGAGAGAGAGAGAGATAGATTACTCATGCTGTGACCACACAGTTAGTGTGTGATGCCTAGTTTGTTTCATGGCTAAATGTCAGCCCCTTTAATGCTACAAAAGACACACAAAGGAACTGTAATGGAGTATTATGGTCTCTCAATGAGAGGCTTTTATCGGTATGAGCGTAATTGACTCGCTCATAAATCATGCTTAAGTGTCTTTGCTGATGCACTTGTCTTTGAGCAGTTTATCCTCCTCCCGAAGATTTACTGTTTTAGAAATTAGTGGCGTCTCTGCTAGTATTTTCTGTTTTACTTTTCGTTTAATTGCTCACAGTTATTAGTTATCTGAAACTGAATGACTAGAATAAGAAATTATTTTTTGGAGGAACATGGATGTGAGTATGGACACATGCACTCTGATAGTGAATTGATATAACTTGGGTTTGACTGTTTTATTTGACTATTTTATTTTGTTTTATTCATTTCTTTTCCTCTTCTCACTAATGCCATTTTATATGCATTTGTATTTTAAATGCATCTGTATTTGTTCTAAATCATGCGTCTACGTAGAACAAGAGAATATTCATGTATCGGACCTAAGTAGTACGTTTTCTTGAGCTTATAAAATTCACTAAGTATATACACTAGCCGCGAAAAAAGTATTTGGACAATTATGCCACACTTAAAAATGTCAAATTGTCTTTAGATTATAAAACAAATGTCATTTCATAATTATATTACAAAGTGTTATTTAATGTATTTTACTGATATATAGCACAAACACTAGCAAGCGAAGTTAGTGCTAAGAAAATATCTATCAACATTTGTTTGCAGATGCCTTTTCTTTAATATTGTGTTATTGTGTGCTTTGAAATTCATTTATTTTTAAGCGACTTAAATGTTCAGATGCTTCTCAGCGTTGTATTTCCTTGGCTGTGTGGATATGGAGTCTCATATACTCTCAAATGCTTTTTCCCCCTCTTTGACCTCAACAGAGTCTTCTCAGATCCTTTAACAATATTAAAGATGTGGGCATGGTGCAGGTGAAGGTGATCCGAGCGGAGGGGCTGATGGCAGCTGATGTTACAGGTAAGGAAAACCCTCCCACACACACACATATAGTTATCCTGACATATGATTTCACACTCTGTTTTCCGTAGTGACTGATAAAGACTATCATTTCCCTTGGAATGGTCAGCAGGAGGCTGATAATATTGCATTCTGCTCTGTGCTAATGGATTGCTGGCTTCTGAGATCACTGTGCCTCTAAAAGTTTTTTTTTTTTTGTGTGTGTGTGTGTGTGTGAGAGTCTGCTCTGGTTTCCATTAATTCTTACTTTTAATTAGGTCTGCAGTGGACAGGCCTAGTTTCTGGCACTATGAATTATCAAGTTGAAAAAAAAAAGATCGGAGATGGTACAGTCAATTGATTCTTATTCGGAGTCGGAGTGTGACATTAACAAACACACTCACCTTGAGTCATTCATTAATACTACACTAGAATTAAAATCTAAATGTATTAGATTTGTTTTTTGTTCTTTTTTTTGCCAGAGTTGTTTTGAGACTGTGACCTCATTGCAACTGAACCAGATGCTTTGTGTTATATTCAAATGAAGATATTTATGTGTGCCTTTTAACTGTGCTTAAAGTAATACACCACCTTTAAAAAGTTTAAGAGTCAGTACGATTTGTTTGTATAAAAAAGAAAGAAAAGAAATGAATACTTTATTTAGCAGCGATGCTTTAAATTGATCAAGTTATAGTGTTACAACATATTTCTGTTTCAAACAAATGCTTTCTATTAATCAAAGAATCCTGAAAAACTACACAAAAATGTTTTTCCACAAAAATACTAACCAGCACAACTGTTTTCAACATTAATAATAATAAGAAATGTTTCTTGAGCTCCAAATCAGCATATTATAATGATTTCTGAAGGATCATGTGACACTGACGGCTAGAGTAATGATGCTGAAAATTCAGCTTTACCATCACATGGATAAAATACATTTTAAAAGCTGTTAAAATATAATCATAATATATTAAAATAGAAAACTGTTATTTTACATTGTAATGATATTGCACGAAATTAACATTTTTCTCTATTTTTGATCAAATAAATGCAGCCTTGGTGAGCATAGAAGACTGCTTTTTAAAAATTCTTAGCATAAATGGTTGTGTAGTTCACCCAAAAATAAAACAAAATAATTTATGCACCCTTATGTTGCTACAAACCCACATTACTTTTTAAATTCTATGTAGTGTGTAATTTCTCCACCACTAGTGTCACCAAGCACAATTGCAAAAATAATGGTTGTATTCACTGTATAAAGTGCTGTATAAACACTCTGAAACATCTACCATTGGTCAAACCTAGAATTGGCCGTTCTGGAAGTGTTTTAACATTAAAAGCTATTTGTTTAGCTTTGAAAGTTTTGCAGGCAATGTCAGTCCTGAGTTTGATTTGACCACTTGTGTGGGAAACGAAGCTGAGAATTGCAGCACAAGAATATTAATCAAGGCCGCACAATCGTTTGCAGACGAGGTGCGAGGCAGCAGCAATAAACTGGAGCGAGAAAGAGCGAAAAGACGGAGGGAGAGAGTGAGAGACGTAGAGGTCATTAGCACCGTCACTCTTAAGGTGGAGCATCTCGCGAGGTTCCTCTCCGCTAAGCGCTTTGCGTTCGCCGCCTCTCTAATCGGCTAATCGACGCCTTTAATTAAGACATGCTCAATGGCAGAACACCCCCCCCTCCCCTCTCACACCCTTCAGCCTCCCCCTTCCCGCACAGTTCTGCAATCACCCTTTTACTCGCTCCTCTCCGGGAGTCCGGCCCACTACGTTGACCTCGTAGCACGGTCTGGCGTTCCCTGGGGAACCGCGGCCTCCTCATGAGCTCTGATTTCACACTCCTCTCCCGCCACAAAGCGCCGGCGCACAAAGCTTTTCTAAGAGCCCCAGCTCGCTCACGGACTCACCGTCTCAATCGGCCCTGGCACCGAGGTGTCAGCCAACAAGGTTACGGGCCACGGAACAGTGCCTTCTCTAATAGAGAGCTCACTGGAGACAGGGAGAGTCCGGGAAAAGTGGAAGGAGAGTGGACATAAAAGATAATGTGGGCGAGAGGGAAAGAAAAAGAGAGGGAAATCTTAGTTCTCTTTCTTGCATCACCGAGTGTGTTTTTTTTTTTTTTTGTCCCACCCCTCCTTTCTGTCTGTTTTTCATTGTAATTAATTGAGGCTTTTATCTGGAGTGCCTCCACTCCAGGCCAGCAGGATAAATGGTGACAGTGTGTAAAACCAACAGTATTTAGGGACAGGAGACTGCTTTCCTTCTGAATAGACCCACTCAATACTTAACATAGATCACTTCAGATACAGACATTGCTCTGCCGGTCGGCAATTTCATTAACAACCAGTTTTCAAACAACAGTAGGAACTGTTCTGCCCTCACTGCCATCAGTGTGTTTGTATATGATAATCCTATGGCCGGCTAAATGCTCCTTTCTGCTTAACACAGTTCCTGCATTTAATTTAAAACGCCTTCCAGACCTGAAAAATGTAATTACCGTTTTGTACGTCAGCGTGCCGCACTCATCAAATTGCAGCCGGAATGAGGTTGAACTCATCTCGGCGGTCTGTGAGGATTTGCCCAGAATTAACCCACAGACAGTGTCTGCTCGGCCACACCTGGGGAGTCAAAGTTTCATTCAGTGCGAAGCGTGTAATTTGCTCAGACAGCTGCCTCACCAACACGTAGTAGTTTGTCGCAGAGGATGACCGAGTGTCACCGCGAGGATATTGAATAGGGTTGTACATTCCTGCGCCTATCAATATACATTCATTTAAACAGATGCAAATTATTTTTGAATGCTGAAAATATTCACAATTACTGTCAGTCATGGCAAATTAAGTATTTGTGTGCATAAATTGTAAACGAGTGCTAAAGCTGATTGAAAATAGGAGCAAGATTTTATTTATTATTCTTTTTACAAACATTAATATATATAATCTTATTTTTATCTCCAAAATGTATTTTTGAAACCAGTTTTGCTGTATTTTTTCCTTACAAATACAGTATATTATACAATATACTGCACATGCTTTTTTCTGTAAGCTGAAATTCACAGCCCAGATTGCGGCAGTAAATTTAGTCAACTAATTTGATTATATCAGACACATAATAGTGTAATCATCACATTTAAATACAATACTGATTATATATAAATAAAGAAAAAAAAACTCCTGTGAATTAAAAATATATTCAGGCCGATCAATATATCCCTGAAATTGATATGCTTGGTGACAGCAAGGACTTTCCATTGATCATGCTGACATTTATTTTACTTGTCAACTAAATGTCTTTGCTTCTCTTATTCACATGCAGGAAATTGAATTATTATGTATTACAGTTTAACTTTGCTGCACATGTTGCAAAGCCATTTTGAAATAAAAGTACCATTATGAATGTGTTATTTTTTTTGCCCCAGCTTTTAAAAATTCTGTTCTGCAACAAACAACAAAATTGCTCCCAATTGTTTTGTTTGGAGGTTTATTTAATGACTAAAAGTTTAGATCAAAGCTAATATGAAGAGTTTGTTGTTTAAGTTTTGGTTGAGAACAATATTCCTTTAAATTACGAACATTTATTTACATGTGTATATTAATAGTTGATTTCAAAGCATGTAGGACAGCGGATTACATAAATATGTCTCTAGAGTCGGCTTCTTATAATAACGTATTTTGTACATGACTGAAATATTCTATTGTACTTTAAAAAATAGAATGATAAAAAGAAAAAAAGATCTCTCACTTCAAGCTTTTTAATTTATTAATGTGAAAGTGTAATGCCCTGTCAGCAACTGGAAACAGACTCATATTTACAACGGTCCCCACTTGGAAAGTTTGCTACAAATTTCCCACATTCAGACCATTTGTATTTAAGTCATCATCCCCGTCTGCCCTCCGTCTGGAACCAGCTGTGTGTGTGTGTTCACACCAGACAGAGATAGAGATGTCCTCACGGTGCTCTAGGGCAGCGCAAAGGCTGAAAAGCTTATCTACCTGTGTGCAAACCACTGTGTCGGTGTAACAACAGGAAACCACGCCACACTGGGGCAAAATGAATATATCAAATCAGCTTTGTGATAAGTTGCACCTAAAGCTTTAGTCTGGGTAAAGACAGCAGTGCAGTTTGATCTGGCCCTTCAGGCTCGTTGCCCCATCACCTTTATCAGGTAGTTATTCCCCCCAGCACACCACCCAGTGGATTACACCACGGTAAATACAATGAAACTGATAAAATGAATGTGTGTGTGTGTGTGTGTGTGTGTGTGTGTCCCTCACAGGCAAGAGTGACCCCTTCTGTGTAGTGGAGCTCAGCAACGATCGGTTACAGACGCATACCGTGTACAAAAACCTCAACCCAGAGTGGAACAAAGTCTTCACGTTGTAAGTGTCAAGATCGCATATATACATCTGCGAGAGTGCTTGCATTTGCATATAATCATTTATTTATAGTCTACCAAATGATGTATTTTTAAGCACACTACAATGCTGATAGAAGTATATAAAATACTGTAATATAAAATAAATCTAAATATTTTTTACGTATACATGGGATATTATAATATTATAAACTAAATAATGATTTTTTTGCCAATAATTACATTTTTAATGTATGTTTAAAATATCTCGTGCAATTGCAAACCAAAAAAAAAAAAAAAAAAAAGGAAATATCTATGAGAATTTTTACCGATTATATTGAAAAAGCTTAATTATAAATTTTGTATTGATGAGCTCGATGATTTATAGAGATACACCTGAGAGCCGAGGATCACGGGATAATGTAGTCACGATTATTTAATGAAGCTTTGTATTGGTAGTTGGAAATGTGACATATAAGTAAACTTTGTACTTTAAGAAGAAAATGAACTTTTGTTCAAGATTACACTCCCTCTGCAAGTACAACCATTGTGCCGTTTGATAATGTGCCATACATAATTTCTTATATTAGTTCGATATCTAGAGGTTGTTCCATTGATGTTTTTTTTTCATAATCTTTCAATCTTCACGGCTGGAAATTCATTTGTGAATTCCCAGGGAAAGCTGGGTAATCTAGCCTCTCCTTGGAGCGCTCATCTCTTAAAGAATAACCTCATTTTCTTTCATTAGACTTCTCCTCTTTAGCCTACTTTTCAAAGATAGCATTTCAAATGGAGAATTGCAGCATCTTTTTTTAACCCCAGCACAATGGAGATTGTCACCAAGGATTTAGATGAATCACATTTTTTTGTCATGACTTGAAAGATCTTTTCAGTGTTTAATATTAGTCAATGACTTCTTCACCTACCTCTTTTTTTTTTCTTTCTTCAACTAGCAATGTGAAAGACATCCACTCAGTCTTAGAGGTGACTGTCTATGACGAGGACAGAGACCGAAGTGCCGACTTCTTGGGCAAAGTGGCTATACCATTGTTAAACGTAAGTCCTGAGCTCGCAGGCTTTCACTTACAACAATGAATCAGTTTGAGATTGGGGAAAAGTACAAAAGTACAAAAAAACAAATATGGCATGTATCTCACTTTTATTGATTTTAGTAATCATAGAGTAAGATGTGAAAGCAAGAAGCACACAGAAACAAAAAAGTAAAAATAAAAAAATCAAACTTGACTGATTTTGGTAATCATAGAGTAAGATGTGAAAGTGAGAAAACACAACAAAAGGTTTTAAAAAGCATACCATTTTTAGACCAGCATAATGTGCCTAAACTTTATTGATTTTAGTTATCATAGTGTAAGATGTGAAAGTGAGAAAAACACAAAGTTAAAAAAACAAATAGAAAGGAAAAAAAAAAAGAGACCAACATGGCATGTTTCTAAAATGTATTGATTTGAGTAATCATAGAGTAAGATGTGTAAGTGAGAAAAACACACACACACAAAAAAGAAGCCTACTAACAAAAACAGAGAAGAAAAGAAAAGATGAGGGGGGACGCAATGTGCGCTCCCAGGCTGATTCCCCAGGATAGTTAATTTGCGGCTGACAGTGGTCGGGCCGTAATGAACAGGTACTTGTCAGAGCCGCCACAGTTGTTTTGGGCTCTCTGTCAGATGCAGCAGCTGGGGTTCAGAGGTCACATGAAGAGTGTATTCAGCTGGGTATTGCCAGACAGACGGCTGTCATGTCCCTCTCCCGCAGATCCAAAATGGAGAACGCAAAGCTTACGCCTTGAAAAGCAAGGAACTGACAGGGCCAACCAAAGGGGTCATCTTTCTCGAAATAGACGTGATTTATAACATTGTAAGTCCCACTCTCTTTTTCTCGCTTGCTTTTTTCTTGCGTTTTTCACTTCTTTATCTGCTCGTTCTCTTCAGCTTCTCCCGGGCTGTCTGTCCCCGTCCTTATTCTCTCTTTTAATTACTGAAGACTCCCCTTTCCTCAGCCTTTTATTTGTGCGTCTGTGTACCGCTGTGTGTGTCCGTCCGCCATTTTAGGCGGGAGTGTGAGAGAGCGTCACATGGCGTGGTGTGGTGTGGAGTGTGTGAAATGGAGGGATGTCTTGAAATATGATTAGATCGTTAATGTGATCACGTTCACATCTTGAACTCGATGGTGGACTGTTACATTCAATTAGTTTATATGTTGCAGGTAAAAGCCGGCATGAGAACTCTGATTCCCATCGAGCAGAAATACATCGAAGAGGAGCCGCGGGTGTCCAAACAGGTAACAAGAACGCTTTAATCACACCTTTGTTGAAGATATTAATAAAATCCGCCCCAACACCAGTCGTAGACAGCAGCATCTTTCTCCTCGTCTTCTCCCTCTCTCTAGCTCTTTCTCCTTGTCTCTTCCTTCTCTTCTGGAGGTGCTGAATAGAAATGTCAAGCTGTCAACGCTGGGGGTGCATAAGTAGATTGGCCATCCTTTAGTTTGGACCTCAGTGGTTCTTCTGCTGTGCTTCTTTTTGTCACCCTGTTCAATGTCTCCCCCCATCCCTGACAAAGAGCTGAATTGTAGGGGTTGTCCCAAATCAGACCTGTCACTGAGACACTGCTTGGGACAAACACACACACACAGACACACTCTATCTGTCACGCAATAAAGCGCCGCTGAATGCAAGCTAGAAAGTGCCCACTCTGCACTTTTCGGTGTGAATTTGCCCCCCATCTAAACTGTTTGCGAGCGAGACGAGAAAGGCTGAACGGCGAGGGCAACATATCAAATCTATCTCCACAAGATTTACTTCTCGATACTGTCCCCTTCATAACCGTTGAAGCTCATTTTGTCGAACATCTCAGACATATTTTATTCTTTAGTAGTTTGATATTGTATTTCACCTCACATGTACTCTGATTAGTCCCAAATGAAAAACAAAATTGCCTACTTTAAAGGCATGGCCCGAATCCTACACTTCACCACAGTAAATGTGGATAGTTACCATGATCAAAGCCGTAGCATTATAAAGCCATTATGCGACCAGGAGCGTTTGATCTTCCTGTGAACACAGGAAGCAGCGGTCATTTGCAGTTCACCCGCTCGCAGAATCACGAAAAAGACAATTTTATTAGAGGCATGA
Organism: Squalius cephalus; assembly: GCF_949319135.1. Lineage (NCBI taxonomy): Eukaryota > Metazoa > Chordata > Actinopteri > Cypriniformes > Leuciscidae > Squalius > Squalius cephalus. The sequence goes on from NC_137126.1 coordinate 20,295,915, forward strand.
CAAAAAAATCCATAATTCTTGTTATGCTCCTACAAAATCGAAAATAAATATGGTTTGGATTTCTCTTATTTACTGCACTAGTATCATATTTTTGGTGTTATGCCTTAAACTTAAAGTAGTTTCTCCTACTAACTGTTGAAAGTCAGTTATTTTAGTGGTGTTTTTAGTTTTTTTTGTTTTTTTGTAACACTTTACAATGTCTCATTTGTTAACATTAGTTAATGTATAACTAACATGAATTAACCATGAACAATACATTTGCATTTGATACTATATTTGTTTCATTTTAGTTAATTAAAATGCAGTTTGTTCATGTTACTTCACAGTGCATTAACTAATGTTAACAAATACAACTTTTGATTTTAATAAATGCTGTAGAAGTGCAGTTTATTCTTAGTTAATGTCAACTTATGTAGTTAACTAATGTAACCTTATTGTAAAGTGTTACCGTTTTTTATTGTAAATAATTATAAATAAATAATGTCAAAAATTATGATAATGTAAAATATGTTATAGAAACAGTTACAATTTTGGAGGTCGGTAGGATTTTTAAAAACATTTTCTCTGTTTTCTCTTTTAATCTCTAATGCTCTCCAAGGTTGCATTTATTTGATCAAAAAAGGCAGTAAAAACAGTAATATTGTGAAGTATTATTACAGTTTAACTGTTTTCTGTTTTAGTACATTTTAAAATGTAAATTATTCCTGCGATGGCAAAGCTGCCATTACTCCACTTCACATGATGAAACATTTATTTTTGTTATCAATGTTGAAAAATGATTGTGCTGCTTAATGTTGTTGTGGAAACAGATTCTTTCATTATTCCTTGATAAACAGCAAGTTCATATAAACACCATTCATTCATAAAAGTCTTTTATAACGTTATAAATGTCTTTACTGTCACTTTTGATCAATTTCATGCATCCTTGCTGAATAAAATTATTAATTTCTTTCAAAACATTTGAACAGTAGTGCATGAAGCATAATAATAAATAACGGAATTGTCCTTATTTTTTAAATCATTGGGAATCAATGTGATTGTGAAATGGTGTCTGTTGTTCTGACACTCAGATGCTGCTGCAGAACTTCAACAGAATGAGGCGCTGTATCATGTTCCTGCTCAATGCTGGCTGCTTTATCAACAGCTGCTTTGAGTGGGAGTCTCCTCAGAGGAGCATCTGTGCCTTTCTGGTAAGGACCAGTATGCATTCAACCACACCAACAGTCACACACAGCAGCTCCAGAATGTATTTGGACACATTTACGTTTGACCACAATATAATTTCATCAAGTTAGAGCTAAAATAATAATATATATATATAAATAAATAAATATATATATATATATATATACGCAGTCTTAACATATTGCAACCGGCCACTGAATATATATAGTACCGGTCAAAAATCTGGAAACATTACTATTTTTTATCATCAAGCCTGCATTTATTTGATCAAAAATACAGTAAAAACAGTAATATTGTGAAATATTATTACAATTTAAAATAATGGTTTTCTATTTTAATATATTTTAAAATATAATTGATTTCTGTGATGCAATGCTGGATTTTCACCAGTCATTACTCCAGTCTTCAGTGTCACATGATCATTCAAAAATAATTCTAATATGCTGATTTGATATTCAGGTTCTTTTTAATGTTGGAAACAGTTGTGCTGCTTGATATTTTTTTTTGGGATCCTGTGATGCTTTTTTCAGGATTCATTAATGAATAAAAGTTTCAAAAGAACAGCATTTATTCATAGAAATCTTTTCTAACAATTTAAATCTTTACTATCACTTTTTATCAATTTAACACATCCTTGCTGAATAAAGGTATTAATTTCTTTAAAAAACAAAAACAAAAAAAAAGTGTAGTGTACATATTGTTAGAAAAGATTTCCTTTTTAAATGAATGCTTCTTTTTTTACATCAAAGATACCTGAAAAAAGTATCACAGGTTATAAATATTAAGCAGCAACTGTTTCCAGCATTGATAATAAATCAGCATATTAGAATGATTTCTGAAGGATCATGTGACACTGAAGACTGGATGGCTGATGAAAATCCAGCTTTGCATATACATCTCGTTTGCAGCAGATCATAACAGCATAATGTTCAATGATCAAAACATTTGTTGTGTTGATCTATTTCAATTACTGTTTGATTTGGTCTTTGCAAACAGCTGAAAGTCTGTAAATTTTGCCAATAAACCTGATTTTCAATGGGGGTTGAATAATTTCAATTAAAACTGTGTATATATAGAATATTAGAGCATTGAAATATGTGAAGAGTTTGGTTCCAAAACGCGATAAACGGCATTTAAAAAACAAGTAATAAAAACTCAGTGAGTGTTTTAGCGCAATTTTCTGACGTCATGGGATCACAACACTAAGAGATAGTAAATGTTTTTATGGGTATTTTTTTTATTTATTTATTTTTTTTTTTTTTTTGCGTTCCCGAGAATAGACCTTCCTTAACATAATGCCGAAAACCCGAAGTCTCTAGGTGGTTTGGTTGAGGAGGAGATAGAAGTGCAAGATTGGTGCGCACAGACAGAACAGAAATCATGAGTTAACAATCGCAATTTTGTCCGTTTCAGCAAAAATCAGTATTGTATCTGGTCAGTATTGAAAAGTACATTTTTAATTTTACGTAAAATGCTATATCCGCCAAATTATTTCTTTCTTTCCAAACTGCGACAAATGCCAGTGTCCCTTCTCTGCAGAATGCGATACATCTGCTCAACCAATCACAGCGCACCATTCCACTCATTGTAAACAGTAATGGTGACGCTTTGAATACACCCGACATCCTAGTTTTCCATATTTCCTTAGTACTTTGTACTTTGTGATCAACAAACAAACAAAAAAATGAATAATTTTGACAGCATTGATGAACCTGTGGTGGTTTCTGTGGTGGGGAAGAAACGTAAGCCATCAAAATCTAATCATTTACGTGAGGAGATTAAGAAGATGAGGCACTCAGGAGGAGGAAAAATGCCGGCTGTTGCTTGTTCTCACACGACAGCATCAAACTTCTGTCACACTGACACATTGACCCTAGGGGATCTTTTGAAAAACTTTAAATTGTTTTACTCAAAGACAACGAAAACCGAGCAGGACCAAGCCATTTTACAGCTGTTCGCCGTGAAAAAAGTTCAGCGGCGACGTCCGGCTGATTGAGTGCATTTTTAGTCCAGTGCCTGTATATAAGATTTGTATTGTCATATGTGGGTCAACTTACTTTGTTGTGTATTTTCAACAGTTTCAATATGAAAAATAACTTTTATATTGATTCAATGGATTAATTGCATTTTGAAAAAAAAAAAAAAAGTTTCATGGATTTATTGAAAAAATAATCAGTTTTTTATAATAAATCTTTGACAATCAAAATCTGAATTTGATTTTTTTTTTTATGTTATTATAACCTAAAGATGCTATGTGAAAGTTTGAAACAGAAAATAGTGGTTTTCATCTTGCCACTTTCCTGGTAAAGTAAACTCATTTTTACTCGAATGAATCAAAATGGATTTATCGCGTTTAGGAACCAGACTCTTCATGTATTAGATAACAAAATACCGGAGTGGAATCTAGTTAGTCACTTTTCTGAGCCATTTTTGCAACCAATTCATCCCAAAGTCATTTTAGTATATGTTTGAAGTAAGTTCATCACATTAACTATGAACATGATCCATTAACATTTGACAACCAGAAAGTGTCCAGATACATTTATCTTCAGTATATCGATTCTAATTTGAAACGTATTTTTTGGTGAAATGTATTGCTTCAAAAGTGCGCTGCTTCTTTAAAATATTTCTTAAAAAGAATTGCCACTTTGCTTGATATTTTGTTTCTAATGCAATGATTTTTCAAACATTTTAAGTGTGTTTTAAGTGCCCAAATACTTTAACATGGTAGTGTGACAGGTTCTGTGGTGATCAATTGGTTCACGTGCACACATTTCTCATCTCCCCTTCTGTTGTGTTAAAGATGTCCAGAATTTTGCCCATTTGTCTTTGACATTCTCCAGCACTCCTCTCAGTAGTCGTCTGAATTCACGAGCGTCTCTTTCACCTTCAGATTGTAATTGGACAGTTGAACCTTCATGAAAAGGACACCCTTTCTGAGTGGGCCGTGTGACTAAATGCTTGCACAGGACATGTTGGCTAATGTTTGCCTGTGATGCTGCATAATTTGCTGTAGGCCCTGTCTGTTTCAGGACTCGCGTGTCTTTAAGTGTCGCTGGGTAGGCCATTAACATTTGCTGCTTGACACATTTTAATTTAGGTACACTTCCGAAAGCAGAATCCGAGGGCACACGCGTGAGTGGAGGGACAGCTGTATCGATCAGCTAACATTTTAGTTGAACATTTTTTTTCTTTTTTTCTTCATGGTTGTCGGGGGAAAAAACACATCAATGAAAATGTCAGAGGAAGAAATGTCAAGAGATTTGAGGAGAGTAAAAACAAAAACAATTACATTACATTTGTTCTTAATGTTCAAATGCTATTATAAAAATTATTATGCAGTCACATTCGGTTCAGTATGTCTGACATGAACTACAAAAGTAAAAAAAACAAAAACATTAATAATAATAATAATAATAAAAGTTGTTTTTTTGTTTTTGCAACTTTTGTATTGCCTTCACAGCTGTCTTAATAGCCGGTAATGTTATTCTTTGCACTCTAAATCTCCCTCCTTAAGAGCTCTCTTAATCATCACACTGATTTCTTTCTTTATCACCAGCCATCTGGTTCAGGTGAGCCTTCACTGCTGCGCTGAGACACACATCTGTGCCGTTCTGTCAGCCGCTGACAGTTGTAAGCCAAAAGAATACAATAGTCAGACACCGGCAGAGGTGATTTCGCATTCAAGACTTGCAGAACCTCCGGTGCTTGCCACACAAAGGTTAGCCAAAGCAAAGGGGCTGTTTGCGACGCGCAGATAAAACCAGCTGCGAGCGGCGGCGGCGGGAAGCGTTGTGATTTGCTATTCTGGTATTTTTAGGTCTGTGCCTTTTTGACATTTTAGAGTTCTTGTTTTTAGCTTAGGTTTTGAGGTTGTATTGGTGTTTTTGTTGATGTTGTTGGGATTTTGTTGCAGAAACTCTTCCAAAGATTTTTTTTTGTTTTGTTTTGTTTGCTGGTGCTCTAAATACTAAGCGTGTAAGTGTTTCAGTGTTAAAACCTTGTCTTGGATCCTAGTTCAATATGCAAAGACAGCTATAAGCAAGCCATTTATATATGTTCAAAACAGACTTACGAATATATTCCAAAAATCATTCAAATTCAAATTCATTCCAAAAATCCAGCAAAATACTGAAACACTTGACCGACTCAGATTGTTCTCCAAGTTTTTGTTATGGGACCTAAAGGGATAGTTCACCAAAAAAAAAAAAAAAAAGCGAAATCGCTCTCCAAAGCGATTTAGTCCAAATTTTTGAAGAGACTGGATCGCTTTATATGTTGAACAGATTTGATTTCATTCACATTTAAACATTGACCAGCGAACATAAACAGAAGCTCAACCGTACATGCTTGACATGCGAGAACAAACCTCATCGGTTCTTGCGGAAGCTCAAACGTGCTGCGTAACCTCATTGGTTTTCGCACGTCAAGCGAACATGCTTGAGCTTCTATTTATCATAACTGATGATGAGTAAAAGCCTAAAATGAAACCTGTTCAAAGCAATCCAGTCTCTTCAGAAATTTTGGACTAAACTGCTAAATTTCATATGGATTAGTTTTACGAACTCTTTATGAACCTTTTGAAGCGACAAAGTGGTAGTTACGTAGACTGTCAATGGAGGGACAGAAATCTCTAAGATTTCATAAAAAATATCTTAATATGTGTTTCAAAGATGAACAACATGAAGGTGAGTAAATGCTTTCGCTTGGATAAAATCAAATAGATGTTTAAAATGAAATCAAATTTACATGCTACTTGATGTTAGAGATAAATGTAGCGTGCATGAAAATGCTAGTATCACTTAGTTGTTTGATATTCCGTTTGGTGAAATTCATTAGGGATGTGTAAGAAAACACCGTAGGTGTTCTTTCATCATGCATTAATTTCATACTTAAAGTATTATTTCCTTAACTACAAGTAAGCCTTTCAAAACATACTTTTTTTTGGTTTGTGCATCCAGACCAGCTTGACACAACCAACCGATGGCATTACTTGTCTGTTTGATGACCAATGGCCGACAGTCCTCATTGAAAACAGTCCTCATTTTTCATGCGTGTAAACTTTTGTAAACCCTACATTTATGATCGCACACGTATTCAATAGTGGCCGGCCATTCAAGACGACACAGCTCATGGGATATGCACAATGGACAAAGCTCGGAGAGCATGCGTGTGTGTGCATGTGCTCGTTCAAGTGCGCGTGGGTGTCCGCGTGAGTGTTTGTGCACGTCTGCCTCCCCTCTCCACGAACACCTGTAAGCTGAGCGTTTGCGCTGGGTGAATATGGCCCATTGTTCTGGCTGGCAGAGTGGTGCTCATAAAGACCGCTCTGTGCCAGCCCTCCCCGCGCACCACTCTACCCCTCCAGCTCCTTATTGCTCCCGCACCGACTCTTCCTCCAAACAAATTTGCCGTAACTCTACCTGCAATTTGGCCTTGAATTGGGAGCAAATAGAGCAGGTATTGTGTGTCGTGGGGAATAAGAGTGGCGTGTGTGTGTAGAGGGTAAGGAGAGGGAGATATATTGGAAGGGGAGAGGTAAGGAAATGATACCCGGCTCTTTTATGTGGGGTAAAGTAGGACTCTTATCAGTGGGAGCACCCAGACAAGAGAGCTACTACTACAGGAAACTGGAGCAGCCTTCACCTGCTTTGCATTTAGATAAAAAAAAAAAAAAAAAAAGGACAGGAAAAGAGAAACAAATGCTCCGGTGTGTGTCTTCACGATTACAACCCACTGTGTTCTACAAGGTGGCACCTTTCTGCTCCGTGTCACCTGTCAGCCGACGGGTCTGAGAATGGGTTTCTATTTTATGTGACTTTTTTTTATATATAATATATATTAAATTCAACTTAATCTTGTAATATAACACCAGTTATTTCAAATAAAAAATAAAATAAAATAAAATAAAATAAAATACAGTGGAAGTCTATGAGCCCCATATTGCCCCATAGATTTTTGGATTTCTGTCAATGTTTTTTTTCCCCCTGAAATTATGTACATTTATTTTCCGTTGAAAACGTATATAAATGATTATAATTTATGCTGTTGTTAGAAGTAAATGCAGTTCCATAGATTCTGTTGATAGACCTAAAGTTGTATGTATCTGAAAATGATGAAAGCTAACATGAACTGTAAACAAAAATAATGTTTCAATCACCGGTCTGTAGTGAAGACTTTATGATTTAGCATTTATTATACTGTAAGATTGTTCTTTTTCAAGATGTTTATAATTAGATTTAGATGAAATCATACTGGGTCTAAAAGAACAACGAACGAAAGTGTTTCATAACATGCCAGAAGATGGCAGTGCGGCATCACTCAATCCAAACATCCCCACCTAACGAAACCAAGCCAAAAAGCAGATGAGTTATTGACGTCCATAATCAGCCTCTCATTTGGCATATTTCTACCCACCGTTGGCACTATTTAAAATAATCAACACAATGTGATGACTTAATTTCTGAAGTCCAAGTACAGGGGCTGTTGTAGGCTGTGTTGGTAACACACTTTTAATGTGCTAATTCTCAAATGCCTGCTCTGAAGTGCTCAGGCCTGCACTCCACAACACAAAGTGCCAAAATGATATTGAAATTGGCTGCCAAATGTGTCCGTCCTCCATTCCAAAAATCCAGCGAGATGCTGAAACACTTGGCCGATTCAGATCGTTCTCCCAGTTAGAGCAACGGCTTTTGTTAAGGGACTTATTCTCAAGTGCTTTCGCTTGCATAAAATCAAACAGATATTTAAAATGAAATCAAATTTACATGCTACTTGATGTTAGAGATGGATGTCGCATGCATGGAAATGCTGAAATATCACTTAGTTTTTGGATATTACACTTAGTGAAATTCACTAGGGAAGTGCAAGAAAACACGCATTCTTTTATCATGCTTCAGATTCAATGGTTTTCTGTTCATTTTATACACATTCTAAAATCCTCATTTTTAAGGGGGCGTAGATCATTTATGCAGTAGATGTTCTGTAAGCATTTTCTTCTACTTGAATAAAAAAGAAAGAAATCTTCTTAGTTCCCGTATCGACTGTGATGTCCTTGTTTTTTTTTTTTAGAAGATTCCTTGCTGTCGTGTTATATTACACCGAACCAAAGCAAAATTCTAATAGATATTGATGGTAACAGCAATAGTGATTTGTGGTTTTCTTTTGGTGCTTTTTGTAGATTAATGGACTGACAGGAAATCGCATTTCAGATGCAGTTTAATGAATAGATGTCATGGTCTGTATTAGGTTACTGTTGGTCCTGAGGCTCGCTGAATCATTGTAAGATGGGATCCGTGCAGGTGTAGAGGTTACAGTATGTGCCCTGAGCAGAACACTGCAGCACTGAAGTACACAAACTCAGACGGGGGAAACGGGAAATCGAACGCCGTGGCTCCGGAATGGCCGCCAAAGTCGCTGAGCTGATCGTGAATACCTGGATGCGCTCTGACAAAGCCTCTTGTTGCGTGTTCGCAGATTCGGTTTCTCCCTTTCCTCTCTTTCACCCAGACCTTTCTCTTTCCCTTCGGTCTGCTTTTGGGGTCCGTGGCCCTTCCCTCCCTGGGAAGGGCTCTCGGTGGGGGGGACTGGGGGTGATATGAGTGTTTGGGCTGGAAGAATGGCCTCAGTACTCTGGGCATTTCTCTCTTGGCCGCTGGGCTGTGTGAAAGAGAGAAGGGTCACTTCCAAGCAGACGAGGTGTCGGCTAACATCATCTGTCAATCAGACTCTGGCCCTCAGCTAGAATAACCAAACTTAAGAGATGGTGTCCAGCGACAGGTTAATGAACCCCCAGGCATATGAAAACAAGATGGAGGCTGCTGAGTAGAGACAAAGAATTGGGTTTTCTTTGTAACCGATAAATTTATAAACCGACTCCCTTAGTTTGGTTTTAAACTCCAATAAGTGTATTTTTGTAATTTACAATTTTATTGCGTCAGAGGCCAAAGAAATATAAAAAAGAAAAAAAAATCAAAGTATGTTGAAGGCTGGTCTGTTATATTTTAGCAGTAAATTAAGTCATTATGATTTTATGAATGCACAGATGGAAGATATTAATTCGATGTGAGGGAATTCTAATTACTTGGTCTGAAAAATATATTTTACCCTAATTAATGGGACACACTACAGATGTTTTGCTGCATTTTGCAAGAAATTAGTTTGCTCTATAGGAGCAGGTACTAAAATACCAAATATTACAAAGATTTGAACAAAATTTACATTTGTAATTGTATTGATCCATTGCTTTCTGCTATGTTTAAATGCAGCATTTGTATTAATTTCTTCAAGTATTTGAGGTGTTAATGTGCTGTTAGTAAGGACAAGGACTATTTAGAAAGTGGTCATTTAAACCATTGTTGATAGTGCATATATTATGTGTTTAGATTTGTGGGTTTTTTTTTCCTCATTGAAATGTTCAGTGCGCGCATTGGGTAACGGTGCTGTAATGGAGAGTGTGGAGGCCACGGAAATACATCTGACCTGTTTCTGCAAGATTCAGAGAATTTCCACTGGACTGCGTGTGTATGTGTGTGTGTGTGCATGTATGTGTTTCAGATTCACCCTACGTTATGGGGACAAAATTTCCCCACAAAGATGGCAATATCCAAAATCATAAATCATAAATCATACTAATTGATGTTTGTTGAAAATGTAAAAATGCAGAAAGTTTTCTGTGATGGGTAGATTTAATTGTAGGTTTAGGGTTAGGAGGTAGAATATACTGTTTGCATAGTATAAAAATCCTTATGTCTGTGGAAGGTTCCTAGAAAACACGGTAATTTAATGTAATGTAAACTTATTGAATGTAACAAGGTCTTAGTGGTGTGCCTTTATGTATATATAAGTGTTTGTGGATGTTTGTTTTGAGTGCATTTCATGTACAAGGATACTTATTTGTTTTAGAGATGCAAAAACAACCATTGTATCTATTCACCCAGTTGGAGGATGCATTTTAGAAAACTCCAAAAACCTTAATACCTTCACTCAATTTCAAGTTCAATCTTTTTGTATTGAGCTGAGAGCTCATCAGCCTCCTCGAACTGGCAGATTCATTTATATTATCTGTGAATGATATTTTCATTGCCTGCTGTGATCTTTGCGTTGCTGTAAATATTTCTCATAGTGTGTGGAGAATTTTTTTTTTTCATTTTGGTTTTAGTGTTTTTCTTTTCTGTGCTGAGTTGCAAGTAGTTTGGATTAAGGGCTTTACTGGAAAACATTTTTGGGTCACTGTGTTATTTTATTTTACAGCTCTTTAAAGCATGAGTAGGCTAATTCATGTGTAGATTGCAGTATATAAAGTTGGTGTTCATAGTAGCTTATAGTTCATCGTAATTACTTTTAAAGTTTTAGTTTTTATAAGTTGCTAATATTAAAAGAGCAATAGCCTATATAACAAAAAAAATAAAAAAAATATTTTTTTTTTAAAAAAGCTAAAAACTAAAATATCAAATTGATTGTCTTTTTATGGTCAGGTTCTTTCTCCTTCTGCAGAGTATGTGAACATTTTGTTGATGGGCAGTATAGTCACATTTACTAGAGTAAGACCAGTATTATGCTGTATTTTTTTAGGCTTTAACTGTTTTTATTATAAAGGAGAACGAGACACTGTTGCGGACGATTGACTCATTCATTGTTTTCACACTGAAATACTTTGTGCATCATCTGTGCTCACACTTGACAGACTGTAAAAAATAATCATTGTGTTACTGTTATGTATTGCTGGTTGTCAGGTGTTCTGAAGGTATATGATAAAAAAGAAATTTAGATGTCAAGAAATGAAATTGAAAGATTTTCTAAGTCTATATATATATATATATGGTACACTAAATCACAAATGTGGGTCTTTTTGTTCTTTTCATATGTTTTTGAAAAACTTGTTTCGAATCCTGTCAAATGAATAATTGTTGATGTGTTTTATGAATGCATCTTCAGAATGATGTTCTTTCCTTTCGTCTGTTCCCTCTTTCTGTAGCTTTTCGTTGTGGTGGTGTGGAATTTTGAGCTCTATATGGTCCCGCTGGTTCTCTTGATGCTGCTGACCTGGAACTACGTTCTCATTGCTTCAGGGAAGGACACGAGACAGGGAGATGTGGTGAGTTCTGTCGCACACTGACCTGCAGCTCTAGTGCATTTAAATGCAACCTCTCCACTTTATGTATGTAGGATTTTTGAGGATTAAAAAGCGAGTTGAATTCCCACTCAGCTCTCACAAAAAAACTTTAAAAGATACGGAACAAGTGGGAACTCGAGCATTTCTGCGTCGCACTCCAAGCTGTTTATTTATTTAAATATTTTAATTAAAAAGTGTCACTACAGTGTCATTCTGATGAAGATTTTTTTTAATCATGGACACGTATGTTTAGAAAGTGTCAAAATGCTCAGCAGCACTTCCATAACAGCACTGCTTTGATTTTGTTGTCTTTATAAGCTGCTGTTTGACTGAATGCGTGGGCTTAAAGCATCAATGGAATCGAGGTATAAAGAGAGCTCACCTTGAAGTTAATTGAATGGAATCGATTTTATACCAGTGTAGATTTTTGAAAGTCGTTTAGTTGGAGTTTGAGGACGTGATACGGTAATTGAACAAAAGCTTTGGACTTGAATAAAATGGTCACCACCCAAGGTAGATAGTAAATTAATTGTAGATCATTATTTCAGGGTGAACATACGTTTTTACCAGGAATAGTCCCATTATATATATCTGAAATATCTAGGATATGCTTTGAGTAAATGGGACAAGCATGTGAACTAAATTTTTTTCTGAGTGTCCTGAATATAAGCAATCAAAGTTTTACTGTTTTAGGGTCTCTGTTATTTTTTTTTTTAATAATCTCATACCTATGAGACACTCTTTGTCAACTTTTGCAAAGAACGGAGACCGTAAAAAAGTAGCAAGAACCAAAGGACCTTTAGAAAGTGTCTGTACACTAATTATGTTGTCCTATAGATGGCGACATTGTTTGCAAAAACTCAAAATCTCACCAGAGCTCTGTTATACATTTTATTTTTAATCTTGTCAATACTGATACACTTTTTTTCACACTTGTTTTTACCTAGAAATCAATAAATTATAAAGCAATAAAAACAAAATACATATTTTGTAATGCATATATTATATAACATGGAAAGGTCTTATTGGGAAAGTCTTATTTTCTATTTCTTATTTTTATACGGGGTTGCATGTCTTGAGATAATGGTAAGCAAGCAAAACTGGTTTATCTTAAAATGAATACAAATATACATACTATTTATATATACTATTTTATATATTTATTGTGTATTTCAATAATATAATGTACTTTTTATATATAATGAGCTTGAGCTTGTATGATGGTCCAGTGCGGTGGTTTTTCTTTTCTTTTTTCTTCCACTGCTTTGAGCCAGTTGAGCCAGAAGTTAGAGATTCAGAACTAGGTAATGGGTCAAAGGTGATATACTGTCAGGACCTCTGGATTTAAAACACATGAGAGGGCTGGAGTCCGAGGTAATGCCTTTAACCCGTTATTCCACCCTCCACATCCCCTCTGCTCTCTAACAGGCCATTGTTCTGCATTTTGACGACTGTAACCACAACACACGGGCTGGTGAGAGCAAGAGAGTTCAGAAACAGTAAACACACACACATGTTTTCCATTAGCTTGAAACTCACTGATGAGCCTGAGCTTGGACACTGTTTCCCTGCGCTTTACTATGAACTTAAGGGGAAGGAATTTAGGTGTCTTTAAATGTGTGTTTGTGTAATGATTAGTACCTGATGTCATTCATCTTTTTCAATTCCTATATATATATATATATATATATATATATATATTTTTTTTTTTTATAATGAGCTATATATATGTAATAGAATAGTGACATATAATATGTCAATTGCAGCTTAAAGCTGTTTGTTGACTAGCTCAACTGCTACCTTATCTGGAAGTGATGCAGCAGCTTAGATAAACCCATACTTTCTGAGTTTACAATTTCTGCTTTATTTTCATAAATACACACTCAGAGGACTGATGTACATTTGAAAGGATTAATATCCACCCAGTGGAAGTGTCCCATTCATGTTTTCATCACTATAGTAGAGATGCTAGTGCTCCCTGTGCCTGGCAGGATGTCATTTCAGATAACTCTAACTGTAGCTCTGCACTAAACCTGCTGACACATAAATATAGGCTGCAGCATTCTACCAGTCCAAGCAGGGTTTTTCTTTTTCTTTTTTTTTCTTTTTTTTTTTTACAGAGACAGACAGAAATGAGAAACGGAGATGCTGCCCAATCTACACGGAAAGACTTTCTATGAAACTTTTCCAAGTGTTTGTATGTTTTTGTAATGTGGTGTAGCGCGCCTTATACTCAGAGCGCTGTGGATGAACGTGTGCTCAAATATCCTGTATGCACAGAGATGGAAGGTAAAAGTGAGACTCTACCTGCATATGTAGGGCATAAAGGCATCTTCCCACTTTTTGTGATAGACTTTTCAGCCTTTTCAAATAAAATATATATAGTTTTAATTACAATTACAGTACATTGCACACTCACATATTATTGTAATTTAATGATTATAATAATTTTGAACTTTTTCACACACACACACACACACACACATATATGTATGTATCACAGATAAATGAATTGCAACTCATCCCAACAATAATCTATTTCTCATATAGCTGTGCTAGTTTCCTGTCACTTGTATCGTGGCTCCTTTCTTCTGGCATAATAAAATCATTTCAGTTAAAAATCAATATTTCATGGCCTTTATTTATCCGGTAGGAAGCTGTCATTATCACAGAAATGTAGCCGGTTATTATTGCAAAACAACCTTCTTCAGACTGACCGTACATTATCCCTTGTTTGTTGTATCCCTGATGTCCACAGCTAGTATGTTCTGGGAAAACAGGGACCCACTTTTAGCTGTCATATTTCTTGAAGGGACTTGTTACCTCTAGATGTGACATGCCAGCTCAACTCTTAACCTGTAGACAGCTGACCCCTGACTCTCGTATTCTTTTGCTGTTCTCTGCCTGCCACCCTTCCACCAGATACCTGACCCCGCTGTCACGGCCTGTTATTGTTAAAGATCCCTTTTACCATCTGGAATGGCTGTGCACTAAACACTAGACTACACTACCAAACCGTTGTTTTAAATCAACAGAATGGGAGAAGCTTAGCTTGCCCGGCTGCCGCGTAGTGCCACGATATTGTTTTTTTGTGTCAGAGTGAATAGACAATAGAAAAATAAACACGGGTTTAGATGCGAGACAAAGGGGTGTGACTTTTGAACTACGCCTGTCGATCAACAGCATGTGATTGAAAGCTGCGATTTCTAAAGCGCCATTCTGCTTCTTCCCTAAACAAAAGCAGCTGCACTGCTGCGGAGGAAGAGCCCCCTACTGGTAGGGAGTGCAAATGCATGTATCCTAACCTGAAGGTAAGGGAGCACTGACACCGCTAGCCAAGCCGTTATGACAGCAGCTGTCAGTGGCTAGCCCACCTCCTGCAGAGAGGCAGTACTCTCCACCCTAACACCACCCCTCACCTACTGTACGTTTGTTTTGGAGACCTGGAAGCATTCGGGGGGGCTTCAGTGTGGCCGCTCAGGCTCAGTCAAGCATTGGACAGCGCAGTGTGAATGGAGGGAAATGAAGCCCATGGCTGGCCCTTGTAGACCCGGGCTGCTGAATTCACTGGCCTGGAAAACAGTTTACCAGATGTTTTGAAGGTGTTAATTATAGCATATACTGTCAGAGCTGGAGGAACATAGTGACGTCTCTTTCACCAGCTCAAGCGCAATTAAGCATTCGAGGTTCTTTCTCAGCAACCTTGTCAGTGGTGGGAGAGAGGATCTTAATTGTCAGGGTTACTCTCACCGTGTCCTCTAGCAAGCTCGCTGTTTCTCCATTTTCCTCTCACGTATTTTAAAAGGTTAATAATTTTTCATAGCCTGTTTTTTTGTGAACATTGCTGTATTGCTGCATACTTAAGCAAACTCTAAATCAATGGTTTCTCAACCTTTTTACTGAATAATTTAAAGTTATCCTTTGACCCCTTGCTTGGAAGTTGCTCTAAACCCTAAGTATTAAACTCAGTATTAAAGTATAACTCATCCTGCACAGTTTATGCTATGGACATGAATGATATGCAGTTTGTTTTGGAGTGATGTGATATTTTTTCCAAGTGATTGGACTTTTTACTTGATAGATGATAACATTTTTGAAACATCACATGGACTTACATTAAAGAAGGCAGCAGGGACATGGGATGGGCTCTATTGACTTCCTATTGACTACCTATCAACCATGCTTAACCCCATAGCAAACACCTAGCAGCAACCCAGAACATCCTATCAATTACTAGCAACATGCTAAAACCACTAAGGGCACATTATCAACTACATAGCAACACCTTGGTAACCACCCAGCACATCATAGCAATTTTCATGGCACCACTAACATCTTCTCTAGAAAGTGAAAAAAAAAAAAAAAAAATGTTGCCTAATTCAATGATACAATCATTTTCAGTGTTTTAATTCACAATTTGAATTGTCTTGCTTTAGTGTGTCTTCATCTACCAGCTCTTGAATCTAGACCAGTTTTCAGCCAGAGCTGGACAATAACGTTGAATGAAACAATCTAACTATCATCTGAATAAAAGTTTCTTTTACATTCTGTTTCAGGTAAGATATGTTATAGAGAACAAATTCGCTCATTTAATGTTCTAAAATTAAAGTTATGATCATAATGTAACAGAATTAGTGACAATTTTTTTTCTTCCATATTTTGAAGTACATGTTGATTTTTGGACACAAAAAATAAATTCGGTCAGGGACTTGGGTCTAGAGTCATTGGATGTTGATTGGCTGAAGGCAGATCTGAATACAAGTTTTCAGTTGATTGTTAGAAAGGGGCGGGGTTTAAGCAGACTAAATGATTGGAGAAGTGCAGGACACGTCACCAGAGAGAAATCTGTCATTTCACCGGATGATCCAGTTATGACATTCTGATTAAAAATTGAAGGTCAAAAATAAAATAAAGTAGTGAATTTAAATAGGGTGAATTTACATTTCATGCAAACTTTAAAGGTGAAACGTGTGAACAAAGCATGGCATTAAATGTTAAACTACCTTTTCCCTATCCCATGCAAATGACTTCTCCACGAGTGTAAACACTGCTTTCATTGCAAAATTCTGCCAGTGGTGGATAAGTTACACTTCACCTTTAGTTTTATCTTTTTGTAAACATATGAAGACCGACTAGATCAAACCTATAGCTGTTTGTTCTCTAGTCTACTTTTGCTTATTTCCTCACATGAAACGGAGAGTAAGTTAGCAAATCAACTTTTTCCAACCTTTTGTTTTGTCTGGTTTGAGTAGTGTTTTGTCTTTTTCTTCCGGTGTGTGTAATTTGAAAAACAAACAGCCCTGGATAGAGCTTCATGAATAAAGGATACGCTGGTACAGGTGGGCTGCTGTGGCGGGAAACGAAGGCCTGTCAAGCCCACCTCCAGTGTCAATCACGAAACAACAACATAAAGAGAACCAGAGCAAGAGTCTGTCTGCCAGCCGTGCTCCTAGAGGCGCTTTATGGTAGAGCTTGTCTTACTCTCAGGCTGGTGTTTCAGCTGCGGGCTCAACAGGGACAACAAAAAAGCAAGAAGTGTGACGGCAGGGCCAGGAGAGGATGAGGAAGAGTGAGAAGAGGAGCCGAGAGGTGCTCTAGGCCTTTAATCCACCTCAGTGGTGCCACCTCTTCCAGCGCCGTGCCCCCGTTAGCGAGACAGCGCTTCACCCGCGCCTGGCAGACACGTCTCCGCTCCTCCGTGCCAGCCCCTGACAGGTGACAAAATCAAAAGGTCACGTCACTTTGAACTGGCAGCGTTTGTTGCCCTGCTGATTTCCCCCGTGCCGCCGCGGCTCGCAGGCGAGGTTGGAGGCGAGGCGGGGAGCGACTTTGGCAGCTCCTGAACTTCATCTTTGTGAACTTTTGTACCCGTGATTTTGCTAACAACACTGCAGAGCCGTGTGATTTTTGTCACGGCTGCCGTCACCATTGTTGACGCTGGCTTGTCTCGGGAAGCCGGGTTTATTTACGGAACAGAAAGCCAGAGTGTTTTCTGGGTCCTGTGGGTTCGGGGCTGCTGCGGATTACAGTGGAGCTCGAGCTGTGGGACCGACGACACCACTGACTCCCGCGGCTTCTGGATACGCATGACCCTGGCGATTCCTCTTGACGGCCCGTGTGCCCTGTACAGCTCAGCCCCAAAGAGACGTTCTGACTGCTCTGTCTCTCTCCCACACATCCCAGCTATTATTTTGCCCATTGTCCTCACATTTGAATCGTGACCGCTCTTATTGAAATGTAATACTTCGCACAAACAGAGTTTCTTCTATCGCCAGCAGTCGTACTCTTTGACTCGAGCCCCTACAGAGGTCAGACCACAGTCAGCCAGTGCTGGCAAAAACTCAAGCCCTCCCTCTGACCAGCAGGGCTCTGACAGCCTGTGAAGAGGCTGTTTGGGCTTGATGTGCTCCGGCGAGAGCCCTTATCAGCCTTCCAGGCCTGGGCTCTCCCGTGCCTCTCGTCCACACGCGGCATACAAAGCAGGGCCAGCCCCTGAGCAGCTGGAGACGCTAGAGATGTCTCACATTTCAAAGAAGAGCTGGAGGAGGGAAGAGTGCGAGAGCTGAGAGGCAAGAGAAAAAAACGAAAGTGCATATCTTCATGTTGGATGGCTTGTCTAGCTAGGGCGTCTATTCCCAGCGCACCTGTCACTGGGAAGGTTAAAATTAAAGGTGCAGATAGCAGGGTTCTTCCTCCACTGATGGCAGAAGGCAAGAGAAAGTGCATTAACTCGCCAGGATGGATGTCACGCCGCTGGTCTGGAGATGGTGCTGCTGCTAACCGAAAGGCCAAACAATGGACTTAAAGTCTGGCTCTGATGCTATTTTAGTCTGGATTTCTGTCTGCAAGTGAGACATATTGACTGTCGAACCTTCGAGTTCAAGCTATCGTAGGTTTGCTTGAAGTTCAACTTCCTCCAAGTTCTTTTTCCCAGCGTATGACCTCTGGCTAACCTAGCGCTGGAGCTACATTGCTCTTCTAGTCGATCCGTCCGCTATTAGACTTCCGCAAAACACCATCGCTATAGTCTCCTCGCAGCACTGCGTGTATCTATCCTGAACCCTCCTTTTGTTTCTGCCGCAGGCTGCATTTACATAAGAGGATTATAGCAGCCATACACTCTCTCTTTTAGACAAGACAAAGGAACAAAAGCTATTGTTTGCTAAGTAACAATTTTTGGATGTCACAAAAAAACTGATGAAATGCAATGAGCCAAAAATAAATAAATAATAAATTCATCAAAAAGATGTATTCCTCCCCGATAGCTTTTTGGTGTTTTCATATGCCCGAGTTGTCGTATGTAAATACACACATGCACACACATGACCTTGAAGCTTTGATGCGGGATTGACAGGAGGAACCACAAGAAGAGAAATAATGATCTATGTCTTTTCAGTCCTCCGGCAACAAAAACAGACATGTGATACGCACTCCTCTGGGCTCCTGTGAGCCACGGAGGCCAAATATAATGTTTTCAGTTGACCGAGATAAACTCTTTATTTGTGTGCCAACATATCGTCTGATTATTTTGGTGTCTAGAGTTCTGATTAACAAGCCAATGAGATCTGAATAATTAATGCTGCCAAATTACCAGCTCACACAGGAAGTTTTTTTTTTTTTTTTTCTGTTTGTGAGAGTAAAACATATGTGGCATATTTTATATTCTATAAACTCAACAGATGCACTTTCCCAAGAATGAATAAATGTGACGTAAATATAATTTAGTGATCTGGTTTATTTTATCATTTTAAGTAGAAGTAGGTGTAAATAGTACTTGTCTGTGCAAAATTCATGGCTATGATGTTGTGGGTGGTTGCCATGTATTGCTAAGATGTTCTGAGTGGTTGTGTAGCATGTTGATACTGTAGTTTTAAGGGTATTGCTAGGTGGTTGCTGGGATGTTCTAGGTGGTTTATGAAGTAGTTGCTTTCTAGTTTTAATCAGAAGAGCCCACTTCTATGATATTCTCTATGAATGTATTTTCACTAAGTACAACATGTTCCTTGATTAAAATCTTTGTTAATCTTGGAACAAAATTTCAATCATCCAATTAGAATTGGTGGACAAGTTTACGGTTTATGTCAAGTTTAGGCTTACAACCAGATTTAGGTGCTTCTACATCAGTGTTATTCACCTGTCATTTCTGATAACTGATTTTTGGGATAAGTTATGGGTAGGGTTAGGTTTAGCGGGATGGGGTTAGGACTAACTCATTAAATAACATATATAACAACTGACTTGTTTTTTGATACTGTATGTGTGCATTCATATAAATTCACCTATAGTTCACTTGTGCCTTTCACACAGCTAAACGATTACTTGCTCTCTATCTTGCTCTCAATATTCTCAGCATCACTCTATTCATCATTTTTTTTTTTTTTTATGTTCTTCTGGGAGAATAGAGTAGCCTGCAGCATTTCTCGAGGTCATGGGCATACGGCTCTTTGTGTGCTTGAGTTCAGGATGAAAACCTGAAGGGGTTTTGAAGGGACCATTGTTGGCCTGGATCTGGTCCACTGAAGCACATAGTTAACGTTCTATGTCATCAGCCTCCCTTTGCCAAAGGCTCTATTGAGGTTTTAACCTTATGGACAAGAGGACACAACTGATGACTTTAGAGACTGAGGTCAGACTCAGGGGGTTTGCTTTCTATCAGTGGACTATGTGCTATCATTTGTTTTCACTTGAAGATGTGGAGATGTTCCTAAGTGTACATGTGAAATTGATTTTCTCTTTGTTTTGTTTTCTTCTCTTTTACCGCCCCCCCCCCCCCCCCGCTCTGCTCTCTTCTCTTTTGTTCTGCTCTTCACAATACACATCAGCAAGCTGTGGAAGATTTGCTGGAGGACGAGGAGGAAGACTTTGACAGAGATGACAAGGTAATTATCGGTGCCACTCTCAAACATGTATTTCAACACCGATGTATATTTAATACTCAAATGTTCTCTAAAGTGTAATGTATTGAAAATTCAGTTGTTCTCACGTTTGACTCAAATACCAATTTTATCAATACCACATTTATATAGTAAAGGTCCACAGCTAGTCTGTCAGAGATACTAGTGTCTGAAGTCTAGAGAGTTCCAGTACATGTTTCCTTTTTACCAAGAATAAAGGGGAACCACATAGGCATAAATAAACTTGGCTTCAGGGTCTCTGTGTTGAGCTTCTGATATTTCTCAAGGCCTTTGAAGTGCAATTAATAGCATTCAAATGACCTCAGGCCAAATGCCCCAGCAGCATTCACAAGGAAGCATTCTGAGCAGGCAGATTCATGTTATTGCGCGGCAAAATACTAGCACTTATGCATTTTGTCTGGAAATGGGTCAACAAGAATGTCAAGTACATTTTTCGAGCGATGTGAAATTATAAAGATGAAAACAACTTATGACATCTTATGTACATTCCTCTTTAGTGGACTTAAAGTGCATGAAGTAGAAGGTCGCCGGCAGAAGAATGAACCGGTATCTGTATTAATGTCAAGGATCTGTTGTACCTTCAGACAAATTAGCTCAACTCAGCTGAGTTGTTGGAAAGTTGAGAAGGGCTTCTCTGGGCTACTTTTCTTCTCTGACGTCCTCTCTCTGTCCTTTTTGCCTAATCTTTCTCCTTTTGCATAGTTTTAGTTTGCATAGTTTTGCATAGTTTTGTTTTGATTCTTCATAACTGGGTAGAATGATTTAAATTGTTAAAATTAGAGTTTGCATCAGTGTTGAGGAGGCTACTTTGAATTATGATTAGCCTATAGCTTGGCAAATTACACAAAGTTCAAGTAGTCAGCAATGTAAAGTATTTTTTAAACGTGCACATACACACACAAACTGTATATTGGATTGTATATTTATATTAAATGTCTTGAAATCAATCAATCAATCAATCAATCAATCAATCAATCAATCAATCATTTTGTATTGTATCATAACTTATTTTTTTATTTTATTGCACCATTTTCAATGCTTCATAGCATACATAGTTCATTACTGTGACATTTAGTACAATGTCTTGTACATTTTTGTATTTTTTTCATCAATTTTAATTTACTCTTTTTGCTTTTGAACAAAGTGTGTGTAGTTAAATGGTTGGACAGTCACTGTTGCACTCACATTTATATGCCACAAAAAAATGACATTTAAATTGAAATTAATTTCTATATTTATTTATTTACGATAAATACAATTAAAGCACAAAAAGTTGTCCTCATATTTAAAATAAAGGTAAAAACATAGTGGTAAACAGAAGCATTTTTACTAAATATTTAGACTGAATTGGTGAATCATTTATTTTAATGATGAATTATTTATTTATAAATATTATTCATTTGTTAAGTTTCATTAAGTTGCAGCAGACTTACCAATGTTACAGATGACAGAGGCTTCGCATCGCTCTGCTGTAAAGCGCAATAATGTGATGAAAAATACAGTGATGCAGAATTATGTCAGGCTACACAGATACTAGATAGCTTGGTAAAAAGATATAGATAAAATAAAGACAATAAAAAAAGCAGCTTGGTACTTCAATAGTCACACTATTTGGGGAAAAATAGCTGCAATAATACCATACTTTTAGTGACTCCTCAACAATAGTTTGCAGTTCTTTCTTTTGGTCTCTTTACTTTCTATTCCTCGTGTCAGTTTGTTGATGACCTCACACACTCATTACCTTCTCTGTTTGTTCAAACAGTAAAATACTGAGGTCACATCAGGGTAGGACCACTTTCACTGGATGAAGGAAAGGGGAAAAAAATTGATAAATGTGCCAAGGCCTCATTTTAATTGAACTTGAAGCATATGTTGCAAGTATGTGCAATATGTCCCAGATGTTTAGGCCAGGCCTAGTCTTCAGCTCTTCCTTAGTCTCCACTAGGAAGCTATTAGCTGGATAACCTTTGCCCCTGGGGCTAAATGGGGTATTACATGGCAGGCACCTGTTTTGCATTGGACTGGGGACCTCTTGCAGGCATAGTTTGAGCCAAGACATGTGTTTCTACTTAACAAACTGTTTCGTGATAGTTAAAAGTGTCTTTCTTCAGACTCACTGCAGATATTAGTCAATTACTCTTAATGAAAGTCCAAAGTCAAGACTAATTGATGGAGACGGATCAGTTGTTTTGCCCAAGTAGGCAATTGGTTCCAAAACAAGAAAAGGGGAGGGAGAAGAAGAGAGAGAGAGATCAGGTGAAAGCAAGGTTAGTGCAAGTGACATTGTAAAAATGTTTTAAAATGGGTGATTTTTGCTGAGCACCTGGCTATGTGAAATCAAATCGGTGTTGAGGAAGCTGCTTTTAAATCATTTAAAGTACTTAATACTGTAGTTTGCTACTCTGCAAGTTACTAACAAATTGTAGCTAATTGCATTAAAACTGTTTTTAGTTTTGATCTTAGATCACTTTAAAAATGTACAGTTAAAATAAAAATCCAGACTTATCATTAAAAACATCTTTATATATATATATATTTATCTGAATATATTTTCACCAAAAGATTTATATGAATGCCAGCCATTTTGTGTTACCTCAAATTTGAGAAGCATTCAGAAGTGAAATGCCTTGAGCTCAATGGACCTCTTCAATATCCCTGCTTCTTTAAAAAGCAAAAATTCAAGCTAGCAGTCCTGTAAACATAATTTTGGGGTTGGACGCAGGTTTTTGGGAGAGGAACGATCTCCTGCTGCTACTTTCAGATTGACGTCAACGGAAAAGTAATTTGTGAAGAGCAAGTTATTACATTTAGATGATAGATATGAAGACACAAAGTTCTTTTTGGAATAACGTAGACATATTTATTTATTTTTACAACAAATGAGCAAGTAAATAGGGTCAATTTTGATTTTATGTAAGCCTCAAATTATTTAGCTTTTAGACTAGAAAGCTATAGTTTCAAAACTTCTACAGAACTTTTTGTGATCATGGATTTTAGGGTTAAACTATTTGGATGTCGTTGTATGCAAAAGCATGCGGAGTACATGACATTAAAGCCATATGCTTGCCACACACTTTTCCTTTTCTCTTTGCCAGACTAGTGCCAGTGTGTGTGCATGCAGATGTGTACATGTGTGTTTACAGTGCTGAATAGCTCTCTGGAGAGTTCGCAGACTCCACCAAATTCGTCAGCAATCTCGGCAACAACAGCCAAAATATTTTAACACCTGCTCCGCCAAACACATGTAAACACACAGGCAGAATGGCAGGTAATTATCCAGGTGATAATGAATGTGCCTCACATTGTTAAACCTCTCTCAGATATGCTAGTGTGGAATTAAGCAGTAGCATCGGGTACGCTACGATAACATGCCTAATGCTCTGCTTGTGCCACAGCTGTCTCGCACTTGTGTGCAGCCGCTTTCCCAAAGAAAGTTTTCATTACCTTTCTCTGTTTTTATGCATCTAATACTCACCTGTCATAAAGCAGATGCTGGAAGCCTAGTCTTTCTTGCTTTGATAATATTTTGAGAAAAAACTATGGTTGTTTTTAATGGAATACCGTAGTTCACCTAAAAATCTAATTTCTAAAACATCCTCATTAACTCACCCTCATGTCATTATTAAACCCGTTGGACTTTCTTTCCTCTATGGAACACAAATGGAGAAATTTTTAACAGTGTGCTGGTCGCTCTTTTCCATGCAATTACATGAATTGAGACTTAAAGAGCTCAAAAAAAGACTCACAAGAGTGTCATAAAAGTGGCCCATATGTCTTATTTGCTGTAGTCTAAGTGTTCTGAAGCAATAAGCAAATAGTTTTGTGTGAGAAACGGACCGAAAGTTAAGTTGTTAAACACTGATACCAAAGTCTACCAGTCCATGTGCAGCCCAATTTTTGTGATCGTGCGGATGGTGTGGACACAGCAGCGCATGTGCGAGTGACTTGAGTGCTTGAAAACAAAATCCACTAGATAGCGCGGATGCGCCGAACGCATCTTTCCGTTCTCAAGGCCAAAGGAGTACTTTGAAAGGCCCACACACTCAACTGTGCACGAGACTGAGCGGAACACGGAAAGTGAAGTATACCTGGGCCTTAAGTCAGTGAATTGAACTGTCAGATTTTTAAATGAATGATTCACAAAGATGTTGTGAACTGGTTCAACCAATTACTTGGAATTAATTTGAAAAGACTTGACTCAGAATAATTCATCCACAAATTGGACATAACTACTACTTTCAGTAACTTTCAGATTTTCAGGCCAGTGCCACCCCTGATTGAAGCTTGGCCACCCCTGTTGCGCAAGCATTTTGACCGCATTAACAACTAACTTTTCTCTTTTCAAAGTACTGTTCACTAGCTATGTGTCCATCCAAAGTTGCAAATTTAACATAAAACATTTGCGTGAACAACAACACTGAAAGTGTCAGTTTGTTTCTTCAACAAACCTATTTAAAAGTCTTTGGATTTAGTGCAAAATGGAAAGACCACTTTTATGAACTGTTATGGTGCTGTTTTGAAAGCCTGGACATTTTTGCAAAACCTCTCATTTTGTGTTCTATAGAAGAAAGTAATGACGAGAGTGTGTAAATCACAGATTTTGTGTGTGTGTTTATTTATATGTATTTTTCAGTAACATGCACTACAGCATCCCATTCATTTTCAGGTCACTATTCCAGTAAGTTTTTTTTGTTGTTGCACATGCTAATTGATAATATGGCTATTTCTGTGATGTCATCTGAAGCGGTGTTGTGCGGACATGTGTCCGGAGAGTACGGAGGGATAATCAGCGTTAGTGCTCCGTCTAAGAAGCAGCCAGGATGACAGCGCCAGTGTCTCCAGGGAGTAAAAGAGAGAGGGTGAAAGAGTGCTGAGATTAGGAGTGTACGCTTGGCTGGGCACTGGAGTAATGGTCCTACACATACACACACAGCCCGAGGAGGAGCCGCCCCAGATAAGATACACACTGCAATCATGTCATGCTCACAGGCTTACCACAACTCACGCACGCCTCCTTACATGCCCAACAGCTGTTAGGAAGTGAGCGCGATTGTGCTGCCTGCTCGACTGGATATTAAAAATGGCATGTAACCGTATGTTGTATATCTTATAAATAAACAAGCATTCAATATGAATGTGAAGCAAAACAGTGACAGAGAAAGAGAAAAAAAGGATATTGTTTGTTGTCATAGGCTTGCCAGTTTCCATGAAGGTCTCAGTTTAGTGAATTAATATCTAAATTTAGCTTGCACAAGTATGCAAATGCAGACACTTGGCCAATGGATCGCAAGCCCACAGACAAACTGTGGAAAGACAATGGAGTTATCTTTAAATATCTGTGCCATAAACAGGGTGTAATGCAATTATTATTCAGGTTGCTAGCTATAAACGCGTACAGTACTGTATACATATTAAAGATCAATAGTTTTGGGCTGGTAATACTATTTGTCCATTTAAAGTCTCTTATGCTCACCAAGGCTGCATTTATGTGATCAAAAATGTTTTCAAAACAGTACAATTGTGTTATATTATATACAGTGCCTTTAAATATACAAAATGTCTTGTGAGCAAAATGTCTTAAGTGGTAAAGGTAAAATAAATATTCTTCTATTTCTTTCTTTCTCTGGACCTGACCTTGTTTTTAGTGTTTAGCCTACTCTTACCCTCACTCTCCACCACACCACAGCCACTTTAGCAGGGAGAAACATAAGCTAACCTCTTTGCACTGTGAAACACTGACAATCTGATCCCGATTCATGCACATTTATGTCCGCTAGAATCTAGCATTACAAGCAAGCCTTATCTGGAGATAACACACGGAGGGTTAAACCCAGCCGAGCAGAGGCAGGGGGTTGATCTGGGCGATAGCTGCATGGCAGTATGTAATTGGACTAAAGAGTGTGCTAGGGATTATTTTTATTACTTTGAAAAACTGTGACTGAAAACTTGTTCTCGGGCTATTGAGCTTGTGATACGCGATGCGTATCCTCAGGT
This sequence comes from Squalius cephalus, assembly GCF_949319135.1. NCBI lineage: Eukaryota > Metazoa > Chordata > Actinopteri > Cypriniformes > Leuciscidae > Squalius > Squalius cephalus. The sequence goes on from NC_137126.1 coordinate 20,322,123, forward strand.
AACGTGGCTTTCTTCAGTGCTAAGGAGAATACAGAGAGAAAGAGAGAATGTTTGTGCTTCTCTGCCTCCTTTTCTTCTCAGCGCCTCTAAAAGATGAAAAGCTTCATGCTGTAAAAGATGCTTTTGACTTTTTTTTTCCTTGGCTCTTTTCCCTTTTCTTTTTATTTAGGGGAGAGATGCTCCTAGGAACTGCATTTTAATCATGTTTGGCTAATAAAGAGAGATTAGAAAAATCCTACACACACTCAGGGCATTGTCTTGTTGTGTAAAATAGCGTCATTGTTTGATTTCTCTATTTTGCCTTTATATCAGGTGGATTCTTTTCTCTCTCAAGGGTCCGGAGCCATCTTAGTAGCCTTCAATGTTTTTTTTTTGTTTTTTTTTTGTCTAACTCTTTTCCTTTTGTAGCCCTTCTTTAAAAAGATCTCAATTTATTCTGGTCCACAAGGTGCCGGGTTCAGTCCCCTCCCAGGATGGCCGGCTGCCGGAAAGCCATATCCTTGCGGATATTTTGGCTTCCTGGCACTTTGAGTGGATTCGCGTGATGGTGGTAAGTGCGGTCCGTATGTCCCCGTGTCTCACTTCTATGGCTCATCGTCTGTCACGCCAAGCAGGGTTGTTTGTCGCTCCCTTTCACCTTTCACTTTGTTCTCAGTTGTCACTCTTCCTTCTTTATCTTGAAGAACTATGTTTGTGACCAATATTATTTTTTGGACTCTGGAATAGCTGGAAACTTCCTACACTTGTTCGGTTGGTGCTAATGCTAGGTCACGTTAAACGGTTTGTTCACCCAAAACTGAAATTTCTGTTAGTAATTACTCACCCTCATGTCGTTCCAAACCCATAAGACCTTCGTTCATCTTCGGAACACAAATTAAGATATTCTTGATGACATCCGAGAGGTTTCTGATAAGCAGCAACGTCCTTGCAACTTTCAAGGCCCAGGCAGTAAAGACATAGTTAAAATAGTCCATGTGACTACAGTTGTTGTTATGAAGCGACGAGAAAACTTTTTGAAAACCTTCGTTCATCAATTATTCAACAATCTCTTCTCTTCCGCGTCATTCTCCTATGCTGTTGACGTAGTGTAAACAGTGCAGCGCTTCCTGGTTCTATGTCAGAATGCCGGCTCACTATTAGCTAGTTCCTGCGTCAGCATCACACCCATGTTCAATGGTGCTTACGTAACCAATAGTGTGGCGGCGTTCTGACGTAGAACCTGGAAGTGCTGCACTGTTAACACTATGTCAACAGCATAGGAGAATGATGTGGAAGAGAATTGTTGAATAATTGATGAACGAAGGTTTTACAGGTTTTGAACGACATGAGGGTGAGTAATTAATGACAGAAATTTTATTTTTGGGTGAACTAACCCTTTAATATGACAACCTGCTCAGTAGAAAGTGGCTTTTGGGTTTGGGTTTTCTCCTTATGGTTTTGGCTTAAAGGTTGTAGTGTGCTTTACTAACCTAAGCATTCAATGTGAATTGGGGTATACATATTTGTGCTGTCACTAACCTTTTTCAAAACAGCAAGTGCGCCAGCCACTGGCTGACCCAACATGGCTTACTCGATGACTTCATCTCATGAGAAACTCATTTGCAGCTCAGATAACGATAAAGGAACACTGAACGTGTGCTGTATAGACAAGGAAAGCAGCTTCCAAGAAGATGGTTTATGAATGAATAATGAGGGTATATTGAAGTTTGTCCCCGAAGTGGAGGGATGCCATTGCCATTTATATCCTTTTGAGAAGTGCATCCCTCAAGGAAACTTTTAAAAATTGAGAACGTCTACATGCACTCGTTATAGATGGCATCTCAGCACACTGACTGTGTGTCATTTTGGATTGTTTAGTGTAATGGGACACTGCATTAAAGAGATAAATAGTTAAATGCCACATTACTTTCTAGGGATGGGTTACAATGATTGTCTTGTCCAACAACCGACTAGTCGATTAAGGTCAACTAGGTTATTTAGTACTTAAACTATATATATATACGTAAATATATATATTAGATAGATAGTTAGTTAGTTAATAAATATTGATAAATAAATATATTCTGTCATCATTTACTCACCCTCATGTCATTCCAAAACTATGATTTTGATTTTATTTCATATGGTGTTTTTCCCCCTTTATTGGGACAGGTATAGAGAATTGACAGGAAGCAAAGTGGGAGATCGGCAGGTGGGATCAGGAAAGGGCCACGAGCTGGGACTCGAAGTCGAGCTGCCCAAAATGCAACTGTTCTACATATCGGGAGTGTGGGCCACGAGGCTATCTGACAAAGATTATAGAAAATATTTTTTGTGAATATTTTGCCTTCTAAGAAACGTGTCCAAACGCGTCATGTGAACTCATAACAGGCCTAATTCAATTGAATGTTTGTTGTTGACCACCTACTGAGTTGTCAACTTTGAAAATGTGTGGGTTTGAACATCCATATGAGCTATATTGGTTTGCCTGTTGGTGCCCAGCTTGATAATGTTTCCCCAGTTTGACGGCCTAATTTTTGCGAGATGGAGAGAGCAGGGCAAATCCAGTGCAGCGGTGGATGGAGCTTATTGTGCTCCATTCATCATCAGGTGGCATCCAGGGACCCAGAGAGGACAGGGCAAGGAGAGCAGGGGGAACACAAGCGATCTGAGGTGAGGAGGGGGGGTCGCTCCAGGGGTGAGGGGCATCATCAGAGAGGCTGGAGAACAGGGGCAACTATCAGCTTGACCTTGGGGCTGATGGAGTGCCTTGCCCGCTGGGTGCGGAGGCCTGGGGAGTAATGGCGAAGGTGAACCCGGCTCTCCAGCGGATCCATTAGAGCCTAATGCTGTTGTTTTTAGCAGGGAGCAGTGGGAAGCAGAGGTCGGACGTAAAATAAAGCTTATTCTCCCTGTTTACGGTGTTATTCATCTGCACGTCATTGCACAGTGATGGGAGCTCAGGGCAATGGGGTGCTAGTGTGGATGCAGTTTTTTGTGCTCCTTAAAACTGAGGGTGCTCGCTTGTCATGACTAAAACCTTCCTTTTTTGTCTGATCAGAGAGAGCAAATGACGCAATGGTCATACATAAAAGTAAAGGTCAGACATATATATATATATATATTCAACATAAGTGAAAAGTGCAGCATATCTCTTTATTTGCTATTATGAAAGACAACATTTTATATGATCTCCACGTAAATTGATTTGCTATAATTCATAGCAAACTGAATCAAACTTATATCGTGTTAGTCTCTGATGAAAAAAAAAAACAAACAGTTTAGATCATCATGAACTTCCAGAAGCTGGTTGAACAAGTCTTGCTAGTTTAGCCTGGACAGACCCATTTTTAGTAGGGGTAGACTTTTGATTGAGTGAATTTTGGTATAATCACTTTCTTGCTCTTTTCACTTGCTGTCATAGTTTGTAAAGGCCCTTGTCCAAAATTCGTGTCCGAAATTTTCGCACGTTAAAAAATAAATACGACCTCACGTTATGTCAATCACGCTTGTACACTGCCTCCGAAACTTTCGTCCGTCAAAAAAAAAATCGAATCAGGTTCGATTTTCTGCGTTTTTCGCATCCGTAGCAAGCATTTTGAATGGTGTTTTGACAATTCAGAGCCACCGAATCACAAAAGTGAAAAAACGCATGCTATAATTTCGGACTCAGTGTGCAAGGGCCTTAAAGCACACAAATAGCCCACAGACCAGGGGTGTCCAATCTTGTTCCTGGAAGTCCAACGTCCTGGAGAATTCAGCTCCAACCTGCCCAATTATACTGTATCTAGCTGGAAGTTTCTAGAAATCCTGAAGACCTTGATTAGCTGGTTCAGGTGTGTTTAATTAGGATTGGAGCTGAGCTCTCCAGGAGTAGGATTGGATTCCCCTGCATTTTAAGAATTTAAATTTGATTCATAAAGGGATTAAAACCTGCCTTATTTGCACTCAAACACTTAAAAATGCACCATTCTGAATTTGAGCAGAATATTGTTCAGTACCTGCTGAAGAGTCACAAAGACTGTTGTTAGACCTTGGCCCAGAATACTGTTTCCAGAGGGAACGCCACAGTGAGGGCATGTGGATCTCTAGAGAGTAGCTCAATAGCTTTTTTGCTGCCTTCATGGTCACATACTGTTGCGTGGCATTCAGAATCTCACCTATTTTTGGAGTGTCACAAGAGATTTGAGGAAAGGTAGAACCTGGGGATTTGAGAGGCGAGGATAGTGCCTCTGAACTTTTGTCATATTCCCAAATGTTTGAAACATACATTTGTGTGTGTGTGTGTGTGTGTGTGAAGTTCTTGTTTTGTTGTGATGCTATTTCACAGGTGTTTTGTTAAATTATCCGTGATGCAGTGGCAAACACCCATGACTGTGACTGTGTTCAAACCTGGTATGCACCATTTCCCTGTTCCTGTTCCATTCACCCATTTTTTTTTTTCTTCTGTGAATACTTTGTTGTTGCTTTCCTATTAATAAGGCACACATCTATATATAAATTAAAAATAAAACCTTGCCAGTGTTGAATTGAACTAGATTTTTTTTTTTTAGGAGAATCAAAGAGGAAATTCCCAAACATCATATACACAAACTCTCAGAATACTACTTAAAGAGTAAATTGCTTGTTTTCTTGATGATGTATTTGAGGTTGTGTCAAAAGATTTTTGTTTATATTTACTCCTTAAAAACAGTTATGTGAATGGTTTTCTTTTTGATGTAGGGATATATTTTGGCATCCAGTATTTGGGATAGAAGTTATTGGGATCAAGCAGGCAGTCAGGGGAGTTTCCGTTTAGTCTGACACACACCTCAAATCTAATTAAACTGCAATTTTAATTAACCTCCCAAAGTGCTCAGACACGAAGACGAGGAACAATTTCATTGACAAGCCTTTCCCTGTACGTCTCTTCCCCCGTCCCATTCATTATGAATAAAGTGCTAATGAACTACTTTTGGAAAATTAATGCACTCATCTATTTAAAGAAGTTGTTTTTCGTTTCATGTTTTCGCTGATAAGAGGTGGGCTCACGTCTGTCTGAGGGGACTTGTCTTGGCGTTATTTGCCATCAGAGGTGTGGAACTCTTTTCCTTAGTGATATCGCTCTCTACTTCTGCCCGTCTGGGTCAGCGCTCCTTTGGCTCGAAATGAGAGAAGACAAACAAATAATACACGTATCCAGGGAGCAGCCTGGCCCGGGTGAAATGATTTCATTTTCATCTTGATCTCTATCTTATCTGCCTCCTTTGTTCCCCTCACCTTTAGTGCTGCGTAGATCAAAGAATCTTGTTTTCTCTCCCCCCGAACACGCCGAGAGAAGGGTGTGGGTGTGGATTAGGCCCGGCTGGGGGTCCGTCCTCTTGCGTTTGGGCTCTGGCTTTGGTGTAAATGAAGTTTGGCGCCCCTGGGACATCGGTCCCCCTCCTGCTGTCGTTAACAAACAAGATATGCCCTCTACGAAGTGTCTTTCCTGGTCTGTGCCAACCTCATCAGTCTCCCGCTATGCTGGTTGCCCATTGCGAAGGAGTTGGAGCCTCCTGATGGGACGTTGAGGTGTGAATAGCCTGATGTTTGGAACTGGCTGGAATGGACTTGCCTCTGCTTGCCTGTAGCACTAGCAGCCCTAAGGAGTTTGGTAATAGGGATGCGCTAGGGGGTCCCGGACAGCTGCACTCATTTTTACAGTACACATAGTTTAATGGTAACACTCTGGTTGGCACTGTACTTTCAAAATGGAAGAGTATGTTAATTTATTTGCCAACCACTGATTTCACAAATTTGTTTAACATTTAGTGTAATTAAGGTGTTATTTGATTAATCAGGTAGTCTGTTTTCACATTAAGAATGACACTTTTTGAGAACAATGCTTAAAAGGTCTTTGTGACATGGCCTGGTGTTTAGATTGTTTAGATCCTATCAACTGCATCTGTGGCATTTATAGTTTGGACAAAATAAATAAATAAATACATAATAATCTTTGGTAACACTTTAGTTACACACGTTACATGTAATTACAAATAACAGTAAATTCTGCATAATTACAAGTAACTAATCCTTAACCAAACCCTAATCCTAACTTTAACCATATAGTAAGCACATGTAGTAAATATTTAAAGTAAAATAAAGTATTACACAGTAACAATGCCAAGTGTTAACATTAACAAGTGTAACCTTATCTTTATAGTATTGCACATGGATCAAGGCATTCCAGAGGGTTTGAGGCAAAATAAGAAGCTTGTTTTGTTAAAGCACTTGTTATTTTTTCCTAAATTAAAATGATCTAAATCATCTTTTTAGTGGTGAGACTAAAGTTATAGGCTTTACCAGTTTGACATGGAGTTGAAATATTGGATATAACTGTATTATTTCCATTGTGGGAGAAAAAAGAAAATAACTGACCACATGCTAATCAATATTTGTGTCAATGATGTGACATTTTCATATATATATATATATATAATGTTAATGTATTTTTTTATTATATTAAAGATATTCATGAATTGGTAGTGCATGATTGTAAAACTCTTGATTTGAAAAAATGTATTTTATCTTGAAAAATATATTTTAAAACATTTTGAAATAATTAAAGATATGTGCGCTCACATGAATTCAAGGTGTGAGGAAAATATGTTATTACTTTTTATCTAATTGTTAAACCACTACATTTTGAGTCATTAAATTGAAACTTTTCTTGAAAATGGTATAAAAGTTTTTTAAAACCATATAAAACAAAGCTTAAAACTATTATGCATTTTAAACTATACATTTTCCCTTTTGTTTATCATGGCCACTGTTATATTTAAATTGACCCTTAAAAGTGTTGTTTATAGAACTGAAGTTTAAAAGTCAACACTCTCAAAACAATCAAGCTGTTGTACTGAAATTGTAACGGACAGTGTCCTACAGCAGTGCTGATATTCAGTAGAGCGTGTGATAGCTTGATTCAAACTTTTTACATTTTGACATTGTGCATTTAGAAGAGTTCAGATTTGGCTGCACTGTTGAAAGACACTTTAAACAGAACTGATTTTTGACTAAATATCAATTTCCCTTTGCCCGCTGACATCAAGTGTGCCTCCTGCTGTGTCACGACGTGTGTCCGCATACGTGAGGAAGAGGACCTGAGGTAATGGAATGCCCATGTGTCGCTCCAGCGGCCCACAGCTCAGCCAGGATCCACAGCGGGCTCTTCTGCGGCAAGTTGCTCCTCGGCTTGTAGTGGTGTGAGCGTGTTTATGTGTGTGTGAGAGAAGTGCGGAGGAGCAGTGAAAACAAGCCTCTCCCCAGGCTAGTGTTATTCCAACCTCCTGCCTTCCTCAATCCACTTTTGAAGGCAGGAAATCGGAGTTAGCTCACGGTTTGAGGGCCATGTGGTAATGGTTTAGACTGCAGAGACCCATGACCTGCACCTCCACCCTCGCTCGCTCACTCGGACACACACACACACCGATACCTTGTCCCTCAAAGTCTTCTTTTCTCATATGGCGGCCGATACAATGGAGTGTATGTTGGACTTTTGTTTCGCTTGATAACGCAAACCAGATGGGAGTCAGGACAGGGGAGTCTTGTTAAATATTTGCTAAGAAAAATAACCCTGGGACGCGGTCTAATTATATCTATTTGTCTTGTGTGGCTTTTTGGGAAGGCGATGTGGTTATGCAGGCCATATTGGGCTTCATTTTTCAAATGTGGGATCCAGTACAAAGCATGGGAGATGGATGGGACACTCTGTGTGTTGAGGCAGTACAGACAGTTTGATCTGGTTTTTCCTGAGACCCATCTCTGAATTATAAGCATATTTCATCATTTTGGGGAGGATATTCCAGTACCAGTCTCATTCTTTGCTTCACTGTTGGAAGTTGTATAGAACCACTGTTGGAGTTGTATATACCATTTTACATACCTGTTTGGTGTGTAGAAATCAACCAGGGGTGCAGAACCACTAAAGATTTAACAACATTAAACTGACACATTTTTTTAAGAAGGCATTTGAATATTGTCTTGTACTAAGAGTGGCCTTGGAGTCAAACAGATTGAGAACATATTTAATTTCGACTGTAGACACATCCTGCTTGTAAAGGTGTTGATCTCCTTGTTGTGCGCTTGCGTCACTCTGTCTTTCAGAGCCGACACATAATGTGTATTTAAACCTACATACAATTAATTTAGGCATTGGGCTTGGCTCAAGCATGCAAAAACCTGCTACACATTTAAGCATACTAGGTGTGCACCAAAAGGTTAGTTCTATCCAAAAATGGAAAGTAGTAATCATTTCCTCACCCTCACATCATTCCAAACCTGTATGAATTTCTTCTGTGGAGCATGACACAACACAAGGGTATGTAAACGATGACAGGATTAAAATTTTTGGATGAACTATGCAGATAATTTGTGGTATCCATTTGCGTCTTATGTTAGCGTCTCTATGTGGGGACACTAGCTCCCTCTTTTGCCGCTTTGATTTGCACAGTGGGTTTTGATCCAGAGGTTCAGTTGCTGGTCGTCTCATTGTGGACATGATCCACTGCAGTGACATTTCAATTGATCTCCATGAAAGGCCTGAGGATGGCGACTGAAGTGCTTCCAGATAAACCTGGGCAGGGTTGAGCAGAGGCCTGGAGCTCTCATAAAGCAGACACAGGGCAAAGGCATAGTAATGCTCGCTGCTGCACGGCAGTGCCCTCCCTCTGGGTCCATTTCGCCAGGACATTTTGTTCTTCTTAAGTGCTGCCAGTCCGTTTGTGTAGGCCCTCCGGAGGGGCATAGCCTGTGTCAGGGTTTGGGAATCCGGACGTAGCTGAGTTTTCACATTGCTAATAGGCCAGGACTTCTGTTGTTCTCTTCAAAAGGTTGTCCGATAGAAGGAAGGTAGGTTAAATGGATGAATTTTGAGTCTTTTTTGGAATAGTTCACCCAAAAATGACAATTCTGTCATAATTTGCTTTATTCCAAAGCTGTATGATTTGCTTTCTTCGGTGAAACTCAAATGAGATGTTTTGCAGAAAAATGGTCTATTTTTGTGTGAGCTTTCTCTTTAAGGGTTTAGGTGTACGGAAGTGTACGTGTTTGTTTGTCTCAGCACATCAATGCACTACAACAGTCTCTGTCTGTGTCCACACTCAGTCACTGCATTCTGTGTCAACCCAATTGTTGCATGACTCTTCTTATTGTAAGAATAAAATCAGAGCCTTTTGACTGTGGAAACATTGAACTGACGCCTACTTTTGAGGTTCTTGTGGCCAGTTGAAGGCCATCAGAAGTTGAAAAGAAAAGATTTTTGATGCTCATAGTAATGATGGTGGTGATGGCCACAATGATGTCAGCATTGTTAAAACCTGGTTACCCAACATAGCTAGTTCTCTCTGAAAAAAGTATTAGAATAAATATTCTTCTCTTTATTGATACACAAATTGTGATTCATTTTAAACATGTCTATTGCAGAATGGAGAATTTGGAGAGAAAAAGAGCTTGCCCAAGCCTTTGATGCTTCTCATGCTCTTTCAGCTGTGTGGAAAAAAAAATACATTTGCCCAGCCTCTCTCTCTTTCTCTTTCCCTCTCATTCTTTTAGGACTCAGAGAGAAAGGGTTTCATGAACAAGCTGTATGCCATTCAGGATGTGTGTATCAGTGTACAGAATGCTCTAGATGAAGTGGCCTCCTATGGTGAGAGGATAAAGAAGTAAGTCTCAGCTCTCGCTGCTTGTGCCTGAGCAGACACGTGGGCACCACCGTGCCAACCTCTGTCACATCGCACTCAAACAAACACACACACTTGCTTACACTGCAAAAATCATATTCCTAATCAGAATTTTTATTTTTTTTGTCTTGTTTTCCAAACATCCTTGTGTAATCATCCTTAACATAAGACAAATTTACCTAAAAAGGTAACGACCAAGATTGGGGTCAGTAAGATTTTCGTTTTTAATTTTATTCAGCACACGTGATCAGCAAACTTGATAGTAAAATCATTTATAATTTAATATAGTAGTAACATAGTGATACTGATACTGAAAAATGCTGATTTGTACCGCTCTCCCAGCATGCAAGCGCGCACGCGCCTCTCTCTCTCTCTCTCTCTCTCTCTCTCTCTCTCTCTCTCTCTCTCTCTCTCTCTCTCTCTCTCTCTCTCTCTCTCTCTCTCTCTCTCTCTCTCTCTCTCTGCGTCTCGCGCTGGAGAGAGGAGCAGCGCTTTAATTCAGTTAAACACAGATATTATGTTGCTTCTCTAATTTTACATGCAAGTATAGCGGAAATCACAGCACATATATTGTCTTTATCTTATGTGTATTTGATTTCATCAGGCGACGGCTCGATTATCAGGATTTTTGTGCAGATTAACATCTTGGAAGGGAGAGCTGGTTATGTCTTAATGGGTCGCGTTTCAGTCACCATTTCATATTCATTCCGTTGTTTGACAACATAAACATTAAAATATACCAATGAAAACAGTTTTATTGAGAATTTAACTTCATCAAAATGGGCACAGAGAGAGACAAACTAATGTAATAATAAATAATAATGTACATTTAGCATTTTCAGAAGAGCTGCCCTGTCATGCAAAAATCTAAACATGTTTGTGTTAGTAAATTGCTCAGTGGAAAGAAAGAGAAGTAATGGGAACCTGGTATTTCTTTCTACATGTATCTAATAGACATGAACAAGTTCTTTGAAAAACATCTATGACCTTTGAAACATGTCTCATATTCATGCTCTATGTTGACTATGGTTTCAATAACAAACATACATTTGCATAAAGCATCCATATTTATCCATGCCCATGTTGATTAGAGTATTACAAACTTGAAAAGTATTAATTTAAGGTACATTTAGAACAAATAAAAAATGTGCGATTAAATGCGATTATTCGCGAGTTAACTCATGACAATCATGCGATTAATCGCGATTAAATTTTTTAATCGATTGACAGCCCTAATTAAAATAGAAATTTTTATTTTAAATTGTACTAATAGATAAACTAAAGATACTATTTTCAAAAACATTTTAAGAAATCTTAGCGACCTCAATCGTTTGGAATGGTAATGCATCTTGAATTTAGTTTGTTTTTACCCTGTTAGCAACCTCAATGAAGATCTCACTAGAAAAAGTGCAAAATCAGACAAAAGTATGGATGAAGATAGTTCCCCCGTATGTTATTATAGTGCAATTCGAATGAGAATTAGCAGCTATAACCCTCTATTTTGACCCCTTACCGAATTTACCACTCCTTCATATAACATAGCATTCGTATGAGATAGTAATACTGTACCTTGTAATAATGTATTATTATTATTACCATGACAGTGAATCATTATCAATATCCTGTGCCATTGTATTTACCTGGTACACCAAGTTACTCCAAAAAAAAAATTATTATCATTGTACTGATATCGTACAGTACATGACACTTTATTTTAGAGTACGTGCACTTACAGTGAACTTACCTAAGATAGTACTGGTATATAAAAGGTAACTACATGGGTTAAGGTTACGTTTAGGTGTAGGTACAGTGTTAGTACCAAATTATTACCCACTTATTGTAATTACTATAATAAGTACATAGTATGTACATGGGGAACAGGACTGTAAAATAAAGTGCTTTCAAAATTGATTTACAGGTGTTTTTATAACTATGCTGTTTGGATAGAAAATATTGCAACTATAGTAACATTTTATAAGGCCCCACTCACATGATTGGTGCAACGCCGTGTCTACACCAGGCGTGACCTTTGTTGGGCTGCAACAGCTTGATAGTACAAATGGATTTGGAGCTTTCAGTTTGATGCATCCATTGTAGACACCGTTGTCGGAAGTAGCGCATTTGCATGAAGTATGTTAGACATTGAATGGGACATCAGTTTTTTGAAGTGCCGTCATGTTGTGCCGCATCCAGTATAAACACTATCACTGATTATAATGGGTTCTTTTGTATTTTGTTGCGTTGCACCGTTCGCATCCAGTGTAGACACGGTGTTGAAGTCTGTGTTGAAGAAATAACATGACACTCATCCTTTTCTCTGTTCTCAGTACTTTCAACTGGACTGTGCCTTTCCTCAGCTGGCTGGCCATAGTGGCCCTGTGTGCGGCCACTCTTGTGGTGTACTACATTCCTATCAGATACATCGTTCTGGCCTGGGGTGAGCTATCATCCATTACGCTTACAATCTGTCATGAATGATGAAATAAGACTGAGTAGCATGTTACATAAAGCGTGTTTTAGAATTGCAAATAGACTATTGCAGGAGGTCACAGGGTTTAGTGGCAGTTAAAGTTTTCATGCTCCAGGGACTCGCCACCAGAACAGCAGGGAGGACAGTAAACTGCAGAGCTCAGGGCAAACTCACTAGTAGCTAATGCCCCGTGTGTGTTCAGATGTGAGGCTCTACAAGGTCAGAGAGCAGAGCTTCTGTCAGCTCCATAGCAGCTTATTCTTTAAAGTAAAAAGACAAGGGTTTAGAATCTGTACAGGATCTTATAAGGTCCATCTGACCTGCACTCTGTGAGGCCTGATCACCACTGTTGTTTCAACTTTCAGGGGTCAACAAGTTCACCAAAAAACTGCGAGACCCGTACAGCATCGACAACAATGAGCTGTTGGACTTCCTGTCCCGAGTGCCCTCAGACGTTCAAGTGGTAGGTTATTCCTTCCGACATCTTCACCCTGACTTTCTGATGGTTACCCAGAAATTATAACACCTGTATGTATTTAGATTTTTTGCCAATTCTAAAATTGTCACGTCTCACACCTCTCTACAATACCCATGATTTGAGAGTTCATTTATGTATGTAGCACAGACAGTGCAGGAGGAGTTATGCACTGAAGTTTAAAACTTCGTTTCTATTGGTTTGTTTTAATCCCCAACCCTAAGAATGAGCAACAGTAATAGTGATGCTAGCCTTAGCAAACATAATAAAATAATAACAATGAACTCAAATGGTTCTGCTGTGGGAGAATGTATTTGTGCAGAGTTTTCTGGCTCCCTTTAATTTATGCTTTCCGCTCATGGTAATATGCATAAATGCAGAATCAGGGAATTCTATTCTTGTCATCACAGACAGCCTTGTGACTCATTACCATGGAAAGAGTGCAAGATGTTGACTTTTTAAACAAACTTCACCTAAACTTTTATACCTATAATGGCACTTTATTCTGTGGAAATATAAAATGCTTATTAATATTTGATTGATTTTACGCTTTGTTAATTTGATATTTCTTCAGCTATAAGTATGGTATGTACCAGGGTTTGATTTAACAGATGTCAACTCACTTTTTTTTGTGTTTTGAAGGTCTTGAAAACTTCTTATCATGTCTGCATCATTTTCTTTGTGCTATTGTAGATCTTAAAGTATGAAAATCCGTCATAGAATATTAATTATTACACTTCAAAAACTAAGATAATATAAAACAGTGATCTAATCATTGTTTATTGATTTAAAATGTATTTACTTTTTAAAATGTAACATTTAAAATGTATTAACAATCTCTCAGATGCTGCGCCATTTCCATCATGACCAACAATTTGGCCGCAATAATTTTTAATTTGTTCATAAGTTAGTGTATGTGATTACCAGGGAGAAAGATTGATATGAAATATGAGATGTGTGAATAATCTTTTTTTTGTGTGTGTGTATCATTTCCAGTCAAATTATGCAAAAAGTAATTATGATGTATAAAATGGTAGCTATAAAAAAAAAATATATATATTCAGATGTTTTATGCAGATAATTTTTTTTCTTTTTTCTTTTATCACAGAATGTTATCAAACATAATACATCATTTGTGATGTGGTAGTAATGGCAGAATACATTTTTGAAAGGAAAAAACAGTATAATATACTGTACACACACCAAAAAAAAAAAAAAAAAAAAAAAAAAAATATATATATATATATATATATATATATATATATATATTATTATTTTTTTATTTTTTTTAATAACATTCTGTGATAATTTTTTTTTTTTTAAATCTGCATAAAACATATCTGAATAAAATAAAAATTTTATAGCTACCATTTTATACATCATAATTACTTTTTGCATAATTTGACTGGAAATGATACACACACAAAAAAAAAGATTATTCACACATCTCATATTTCATATCAATCTTTCTCCCTGGTAATCACATACACTAACTTATGAAAAAATTTAAAATTATTGCGGCCAAATTGTTGGTATATATATATATATATATATATATATATATATATACACATATATACATGTACATACATACACACACACACACACACACACACACACACACAGTATAATCACATTGTTAACAAAAAAGTAAACAAATATTATTATTTTATATGAAAATATTTGTTTGCTAGTGTTATTGAAGTCCACAAATCTACCTTTTGGATCTTACATCCTGTGGATTTATATATCCATATATCCGTAGTTGAAAAAACACCCAATTATATTCTTATCCCTGTTAGTCTGCACGTGTCTCTCGGTAGATTTATAGACTTCTTGCTGTGTTGTACTGAGTCATGCTTTGTTATTGAGTGTAATGAGTGTAAAGCAGTAATCCTCTCCCGGTCTGCTTCTACATTAACCGTGAGATCTGAGTTATGCGGCCCGCCCCATTGTCCCGTTCTTAATCAACAGCGTTCTGTTCGAGCAGCGAGGTGCTGGCGTTTAACTGCAATTAAAACCTGAGCTCGTAAACACAAGCCCGGCCTGTTATCGTGCTTCCTCTGTGTCGGGATAAACCCTGCGGTGCTGACGGCGGGGGTGACACAGGGCTCTGATCCAGGACCAATCGCTTGCCACATCAGCACAGACACGCTCGCCTTTGATGAGCCCGGGGCGGCCGGCAGGCTTTGATCTCTATAGAGTCGTAATCCCTAGCCCCTGCGTGGCTTTGCATCGGCCATGCAGCTGCAGGTAGCCTGCTCTAAATTAGCACGATGCGGCTAGGTCGCTAAGGTGCGTTTACCCCAAACACCTGGAGCCCAGAAGGTCCCTGCAGGTAGGAGGCCCAGAGGAGACCTGGCTAATGATGTACGGTGAGGTTCACGCTCAGAAGAGCAGGCTGCCGTGGGCTTTCTGTGCCCTGTTACAGCTTTTGATTTAGGACAGTCCAAAAAAGTACTTGAACATCAGCATGATGCGCGGAACGTTCCGCTCTGCATCGCACAATTGCCCGTGGAGGTCCGTTCACCTCTGTTTTCTGGGTTAGAGACAATGGGCGGGGCGGAGGCTGTGCTTCTGTGGGACCTCGGAGACTCAAACAAAGCGCCCCCGCATCGGGGTGTGATCTGCACATGCCCAGGGGCCCGAACGCTCTGCACAAGTGACAAATGGAGGGCTATTTTTGAGGTTCTGATGCGACCCGCGCCTCCCGCACCGTCCTGTGATGAAAGCCCTGCAAGGCCGAGAGAGAGGGCCAGCATTGCCTCTTTTACAGATCATTTGGAGGTGCCTCAGAACAACATGAACTGATGAGCTCCTAATGATTTTTTATATAAAGGGCATCTGTTCTGCAGTCTGTGAGTACAGAGTGTCTTTGAATGGGAAATTACAACTCCCACAGCTCTGTGGGTGCATTTCTTTACTCACCTTGTTTGTGTTATTTTGAGTGCGCTGCTCATATAGACTTTATGCGGCAGAGAAATAAGCACGCAGCCATCTTTAGAATTTTGTGTTTGAACTTTAGTTTTTGCGGTAGCTCTCTATATTTCTGTGGCATCACTGTTGAAGAGTAATTAGCTTGTGAAGTGGATTTACTTATTGTAGAGTTAACCCTGTAAGACCCAAATATAGAAAAAAATTAGCATTTTTTTTTTTGACCTCCCAGATATTGTTTTAGGAGGCCTCTGATGTAGAAATGAAAGAGTTTTCAGATTTTTTACGTTTTAGTAAGTTTTTAGGAAAATGTTGTAAATTTGCAACGTTGGGCATTGTTGGGAGCAGAACTTCTGTGTTTGTACTCACTTTGTCTGAACAGATATACAGAACATTTAAGCATTCATTTGCAGGGTTGATTGCTTACTTAGCCCCATAACAGTATATATCATGAGTAATAACCATACAACAATCATAGTTTTATGAATAAGCATTTATTAATAAAAAATATTGGAAAAAAATATTTACAAAACTTTTCGTAAAAAAACCAAACAAAAAACTGTGGTTTGAAGGCAGTCTGTGTTCACTTGCAGTGATAGTCCCTAAAACAGTTATTTTCATCTGTTAAGCACAGGCGAACATTGCACTTGCTACACAGTGTGTTTGTGTATCCATCATAAAAGACCTTTCTGCGCTGGTGGCATTCTGAAATGGAAAAATTTAAAAAATAATGTGAACAATTAACATTAGATATGTGAACATTAAATATGTGAATAATACATATGGGTCTTACATTGTAGATAAACTGAAAGAATAGACAGGGTGGTAGACCATGTGGGTAGAAATCTAAGTATTTCCATTAGCATGCCCATAAGTATTATAATTTCAATGAAGTGATAATCAACATTTCAATACATTCAAACAATACTGTTTATTGCAGCCTATTATGTTCTCTACTTATCATACTAAAGGAACACATGCATCCCCCCAGAGCACTTACAGGTTCACATTCAAGACCATTCGCACCTGTCCCTGGACAATGCAACATCCCAAGAATTCCAGAACATTCAGAATCTGTTTTTCTATCTCCTAATGCTACTAACTGCTGCTTGGGCAACACTGAGAAAAAATGGCTCAGGATCATTTAGAAGTTAAAAAACAAACAAAAAACTACAAAGATACAGGGAGTTTCAAATACTGCTATAGATGCTGAAGTTTCAAATATCCCATACAATTTATTCATGTGTTTAATAATGGTCTAAGATAAACTAAGTAAAACAATTAACAGAAAAACACATTTAGAGCTTAGTTACAATGAATCACTACATTTCTACTACATTTTGTTTCCAATTTGTGATCATTTGAAAAGTGCAGTGTCCTTATGTAATGTGTAAGGTGCACAGGCTATTTTGACTACCACTCTGACCCAACGTTGTCGAATTACAACATAGACATAACAAGCTCTAAATCAAATTTGATGACAGTTTTCCAAAATAACTAAATATGTACATGTTCTAGACATTATAATAAACACCCCAAAAAATATTTAAGCAATTTTACTTACTTTAATCCTGACAAATCCAGTCATGCAAAAAAAGGAGATGAGCTCAGCAGGAAGTTTGCAGGTAGAGTGAGTTCATAGCCAGATGACCGGACCTATAAACACTTCTTCTATCCAATAGCATTGTGAGGACAAACAACAGGACCCATTAACTATGTAAATGTGGTTTTGAGAGAAAAAAACATTTGCAGGCATTTTTTCTGAATTGTTAAAAGCGATGTTGTAAATTGCAACCGTGGGTCTTACAGGGTTAACTAAAGTTATCATGAGCATTGTAATATTTGAAGTGGATGGCATAACAAGTGTAAGTAGACTGGGAAGATTTTAAAATGAGCGGTTCATTCATAAATCCGTAAGATCTTGCCTTCGTGTTGTGGAAATACAAACCGGAAGGCAGAACACAATGGGCCCTATTTTAGCAACCTAAGCGCATGGTCTAAAACACATGGCGCAAGTGCACTTAGGGCGTGTCCGAATCCACTTTTGCTAGTTTAATGACAGGAAAAATGGTCGGCGCACCCAGCGAATGGTCTAAACGGGTTGTCTCTATTCTTTTAATGAGTAATGGGTGTGTTTTGGGCGTAACGTGCAATAAACCAAGTCTCATCTCCCATTCCCTTTAAAAGCCAGTTGTGCTCGCACCATGGCGGATACGCTATTTACATGTCGGAATTTGCAAGCGTAAAGACTGAACACTTCTCCAAAGAGGAAACGGATCTGCTCATGTGCGGACCATCTACGGGACAAGCCGGATTCCACCATATCTTTTATCACAATAAAAATCTTTTATTTTTAATATTTGGCATGTTTAATATTTGGCATATTTGGCAGGGTGTGCTGCTGTACACTCTATGTGTGTAATAACAGAGACAATTTATATAAGAGACATGCCACTTCCTCAATCCTCAATACAACTATATAAGGAAAACCCGTAACGGCAAAGATGGCGGTTGTATGCACATGTCCCGCCCCTCCTGCTGGAAAGCCAATCATCTGCTTTTAACAGTCAAGCCGGGAAACATTTAAGCCTATCGTCTGGTTCCACTGACGCATGCGCACAGTTAAGGTTTTGCGACAGCTACCAAGGTAGTTAAAGAATTTTATATCGACCACAAATATGTTACCTTACATTCTAAGTAAAAGACACAAAATATGTCTTATTTGATCGGTGAGTAATGTAGATGAACTGCTGCAATTGTGACAGGGCGTATATTTAACTGAAAGAACAAGCAGAGAGAGAGAGCCCCGGTCGCGCACGCACGCGCGCGCTCTCTCTCTCTCTTCGAAACCAGGCGAAAGTGTAAACAAGACTTCACCGTCTCCAAATTAAGCGCTGTCTTGCTCTCTCTCCCGCACGCATATTAATCAAAATAAAACGACATGATGGTAAAAGGCCGGAAGACCAAAGTTTCATGTTGGAGCATTCGGAGATTTGTTTTCCCTGAATTACCGTTGGGTGTGAATTGTGCTATAATACGTTGCCTTATCTTCTCTGAAATGCGTTCCGCACATTCAGCTGACATAAAATTACTCTCTAAATAAACGAAAAAACCTATCCAGTGATGTAATGTTTTCTGTGTTGACACTAACCTTGTGGGATGTCCATGTCCTAACTGCTGGGATAATCACACAACCGTATGACACGTCCAATTCGCGAACTAATGACTTCTTTGAACCGATTCATTTTAATGAATAGTTAAAACAACTTATCTATACAATACATTGTTATTACTGATAAAGTGCAAACCTACTTATATTTAAATAATGGAGAACAATATTGACATTGAATATTGCCATATAAATTGTCTCTAATATTGCACAACACCGGCATTCTGGATAGAGACGTAAATGAAGTTGGTGTCGTGAACCCTTGCGCATGTGTAGTAAAAGTATAACCTGTGGGGAAAAAGGCGTTTTAAACCTTATTTTGGGGCAAAGTCATCAAACTTTTTCAGCGATTTTTATCATATTTTACTGCTGTTTCTATACATGCAGTTTTTATGTCCCGGTGACCAGTGAAAGTGCAGTTCTGACTCTCTGCCCATTCATTTAGATAGGAGCCTGGTCTTGTTAGTCCGAAATAGCTGCCCGGAGGCGTTGGCAAGATGGCGGCCGAGTGGCACGACTTGCCTAAAAGGACTTTGGTAATAAGCAGAGTGTATGCATGTTGTGCACCCACCTATTGGCTCATATTACTAATGCACCCTTTAAATAACAAAAAAATACTGCGGCATTGACTTTAGACCAGGTTATCAATGGAGCAGTCTATTTCAGTTGCCTCAAAATAGCAACGCTCCAACAATGCTCCTGAACACACCTCGTTTTCAGAGCAGCACAAATAGGTGCAAATGCGTTTGCTATTTAAACAACGTTGCGCACAATGTGGAAATGATAACCGTGTCGGGATGAAACGACCAAAAAACACTTGCGTCTCTCCTGGCGCCACATTGTGCTGGGGTGTATGATAGGGCCCTATGGGTGCTGCACTGAAAAGGGACGGGGCTACATAAGGTCAATATGCATGTACTGTATTTCGGTGGATACAGATCAGTGACGTGTTGTGGTCTAAAAGAAGGCAAACTCTCCTCTCTGGCTTTGGGTTTCTTTTCTTCACAATGTAAATTGATGTTCCAGGTTCATATCAGTGTTAATTTCGTTGACGAATAATTTTCGTCATTATTTTCGTCAACGACATTTTTTCACAGACGAAAACGAAACGATAACTAAATAAAAACTAGTTTTGAATGACAAAAACTATGACGAAAATCTATTGACATTTTTCGTCAACGAATAAAAACTAGATGAAAATGTTAGATAGTGACGATTTGGGAAGCAATCCAGTCTGATGTCCTGCATTTGTGGTAGATGCGCACAATTGTACCGTGACGTGATCTACCCAGCGGCACACGAGTTGGCATGCGCTGCATGTCTCATAAAACGTTAAAACATGTAAACGTCTGGGAGAATGAGTAGAGCAGACATGAAGATCTGAAAAAGAGTGACGATGCAAAAAAAAGAGCTATATTCGGTACGGTTTTCTGTGCGCACACACCCGACCCGAAGCGTGCAGCCATTCACATAGACACCTATACAGCGCGCGAGTACAGAATTGAGCTCTCTTTCCTGTCTGAACGGACATATACACACAAATATTATGTCTAAATGTCCGTTTTGGAGAGTATTCACGTAAATTATGTCGGTTATGTCTTAAACAGTTGTGAGTGTATCAATGTGCATGTCATTGGACATGAACCGATGTGTTAAAGTGACAGTGGGTAATAAACCTAATGCGGTCTGTGTCCTTAATATTGATCAAGCAACAAAAGAAAAAGAGAAAAGCATTCACTGCTCGTTAATAGCTTTAATAAGGATTAATTATATTTAATTCATACAAATAAATATGTCTGCTTGAAAGAATAGAGAATGATGTGTGCAAGTAGTTATAAAGAATTCATATATCATTCATTGAAAAAAAGACTGTGTTCTACTTTAGGAAAAGTGGTTTTATTTCATTTTAAGATATTTTTTTAAGTTACAGTAGTTAAATCTGTATCTGTATTGCACGTTAAAACTTTAAAATCATTCATATTAGCAGGTTAATATATGTTTTCTCCGGGAGTATATGGGTTTGGAAATTTTAGAGAAATTCTAAATAAATGCATTTCAGTTGAAACCCATTATATTTTAGTCGACTAAGTCTACTGTAGATTTAGTCGACTAAAATTTTATTGTATTTCGTAGACTAAAACTAAAACAATTCAGATGACTAAAATATGACTAAAACTAAATGGCATTTTAGTCAAAAGACTATGACTAAAACTAAATCAAAATTTGCTGTCAAAATTAACACTGGTTCATATGATGCTTAAACAGTTACTGGGTTAATGGAACACCGTTTACCAAACTTGTATCAATAAGCATCTAATATTATAATATTAACATATTCACATTAGTATACTATTTTTAAAGGTTATTTCTTAAATGTAAATGTTGTTACATGCTTTACAAATAACAAAAGTTATAAAAACTTTTTAAAAGTTATAAAAACTACTTGTTATATTATTGTATATTATATACAATATATGTTATTATATGTTATTGTATATTATTATTATTTTTTATTATATTAATTGCAATTATTTTATTTTCCATCCATCCATTCTTCAAAACAATTATCCTATGTAGAGTCACAGGGATGCTGGAGCGTATCCTAGAATCTCAGCTGGGAAACACCCCTGATGGAAGCACAGTCCATCACAGTTTATTTTATTATTCTATTTTATTTTATTTACCTTTCTCCATTCACACTCACATCCACACTATACTTCGAAACATTTGCTCAAGACCTCTCTTTGAAACTTTATCAGCTGGTGTCGCTGTTGGACACTTCTACTAGATTAGTGGGTTCACACTTCGTGAGCTTAGAATTATAAGGTTCTATCTCCACTTTTGGTCGAAATTGAGTTTTTGACATAATCTGATCCATTAGGTGTTTATTAATGCCTGTGTGGTGTTATTTTTGTAAAAAAATATTTTGTTAGTAGTTATTAATAAAATAAAAAGGTTCCATCTCAGTTGTGCCAGCTGGGATGTAAAAACTTTGATGCTCAATATCTCGGAACTACCCTAAACGGAGATAGAACCTTATAATTCTAAGCTCACGACTTGTTGTAATATATTTTTGGACTGTTGATTACTTTCTCCTCCAGATTTTTTGGGAAGGCACTGCTGTCCTTTTCTCCTTTTGGAAAATGCCCTCAAAATGGATACATTCATTAAATTACTTTATTAGTTGCCCACGTTGAAGGTGTTGTGAAGATCAGGCAGGTTAAGTGTACACTATACACAAGTGCTGTGGTTATTCTAAGGTTTGTTGTAAATTTTAATACATACCACCTCTGTGCACTGAGCCCATGGCCTTTTAAGTGCACTGCAGGAGACCTGTGATATATCAAACCTGCTGTGAGGTGTGTATTCACTTTGAATTACTCTCCCAGTTTACACACTCTGTTCTTTTCATGTACCCGCCTATAGACCCCTCCGAGAATATCTTTACCTGCTGTGCGTCTGCCTCACTGCTTTAAATAAAGCACATTCTGATATAATGCAATACTTTCTCCCTTAAATGAGGCCAACTGGCATTACCAACTTAAAATTCTCTACCAGGTGTCTAAGACGTGTCCTGTCGCATGCTTTATGGTGCCATTAGCCAATGGAGGAACTGCGTGCGTAACTGGGACGCTAGCAATTAGCACGCCAAGGGCTCCATTATGGCCTATGCAAATGCTGAGATTAAAATGCAGCCACAGCCGTGCAATTCAGCTCTTAGCCAATTCATCACCTGCGAAGGGCACACACTTGAGGAGAGAAGAAAAGAGGGCAAACAATAGCAAAATTTGTCTGTTTTCTGAGGACACGGCTATCATTTATGGACACTTTTTGCAATGGCTGATTTTGTCCCCTACACTTTATGAGATAGCTTGCAGCAGGCATGTATGTATCCCCTATTGTTAAGCTAATGTTTGCAACTTGTTTGTGTTTAATAATGAGTGGCAATCCAGTGCAAGAATTTATTGTATTCTTCATTTTTGTTCTTGCACCCCAATCTATAGCTCCTCCTCCATCACTCTCTCTCTCTCTCTCTCTCTATATATATCTCACACTACACACACGCCAAAAGTGATGTCTGAAGGGGATATTTGTTTTTAATGACCCTACAAGTTCAGTTGAACCATCAAAATATGTTATATTTTTGAAATGTGAGGGAAGAACAAAACACTACTCTTGGTTAAAGTACTTATCTGACAAAATTATTTTGCACAAAAAAAGCTACAGGTTTTATTTACTGTTTATTTTGTAAACAGACAAACAAAAAAAAATGTCTGGTTCACTATCTTTGTGGGGACTCTCCATAGACTTAATGGTTTTTATACTGTACAAACGGTATATTCTATCTCCTTACACTAACCCTACCCCTAAACCTACCACACACACACACACACACACACACACACACACACACACACACACACACACACACACACACACACACACACACACACACACACACACACACACACACACACACACACACACACACACACACACACACACACACACACACAAAAAAAGACTACAAGCACAAAGATGTAAATTTTCCTAGGCCAGATTGACTCTTGTTTGACTAACTAGTGTGTTGTGTTTTTATGGGTGGGACGTTTCGGAACTGGATCTTGGAGCATTGGAAGAAAATTACTTAAAGGTCTGATGAGTCCCAATTTCTTTTACATCACATGGCCTGCTGTGTACGTGTGCGCTGTTTACCTGGGGAAGTGATGGCACCAGGATGCACTGTGGGACGACAATAAGCCAGTGGAGAGAGTTTAATGCTCTGAGCAATATTCTGCCAGAAAACCCTGGGTCCAGCCATTCATGCCAATAATTAATAAGTGCCACCTAAACATTGTTGCAGACTAGGTACAGTCCTTCATGTCAGCGTTGTTTCCTGATGTAAGTGGCCTCTTTCAGCAGGATAATGCACCCTGCCACACTCCACACATTGTTCAGGAATGGTTTGAGGAACATGATGAAGAGTTCAAGGTGTTTCCCTGGCCTCAAAATTCGGCAGTGGCTCCAACTCGCAACCTACAGGGCTTGAAGGCAGTATGCAGAGGACCAGCATCATATATTGGTCTTCTGTGCATGTATGTTATGCAGTCATGGCCTAATAGTTAGAGAGTCAGACTGGCAACCCGAAGGTTGTGGGTTCAATTCTCAATACTGGCAGGAAATGACTGAGTTGCCCTTGAGCAAGGCACTTAACCCCCAATCGCTCCACTGGTGCCACAGCAGAAAAGGCTGCCCACTGCTCCAGGTGTGTGTTCATAGATTTGCAGTGTGTGTGTGTGCACTAACCTCGATGGGGAGTCCAGATGACAAATTGTGAGTATGGGTTATCATACTTGGCCTTAATGTCACTTCACTTTATGTGTGTGTGTGTATATATATTCATATATATATATATTCATATATATATATATATATATATATATATATATATATATATATATATTAGTGGTGGGCCGTTATCGGCGTTAACGCGCTGCGTTAACGCGAGACTCTTATCGCGCGATAAAAAAAATATCGCCGTTAATCTATTCTCTAAGTTGGGTTGGGAACGTTGGGAGCTGGCTCAAGCTACACAAGCTATGATGACGCAATCTACCCGCGGCCGCGAGGAACACCCGGCTGCAACGCATCATATTCGTCGTCATCTTAAGTAAACACGGCTGAAAGTGAAAGCTGGTGTAAAAGATCCGTGCAACATCCATTATTTGGACTTGGTTTGTATTTAACCCTCTGGGGTCCTTCGGGTCCAAATGGACCCGAAGCCTTTAACCCTTAATCACTCCTAAAAAAGGACAACACTTAAGGTCTTTGGGGTCATTTTGACCCCAAACTTTTAAAGAGCGATTGCATAAGGAAATATACATTTTTTATATGGAAACTATATATCATTTTTTTTATTTACTTCTCAACTATACATTTATGCTGTGTTTTTGTGGAAATTTTGAATTTTTTTACCTATTTACTGCACAATTACATAACTAGGCCATAAATTGTCTCATGAAAAATGATTTTTTAAAGAAAAAATCACTTAAATGATGATCTTAATTAAATCTAAATAGTTTTTGGACATTGCTCTATGTGTTAGGGATAGAATACTGACATCTGCTGGTTTGTGGAAAAACTTTAGAAATTATAATTAAAGAAAGAAAGTGCAATGACCACATATATCCAATAGAGGGCCATAGAGACTCATTCATTTTCACTTCATTGTTCTTGATGCTTCAACTTCTCCTCACAACTTTATGATATATATTTTGTGAATATTTATTTAAACATTTTGAAATACATAAAAAATCTGTATTTTTGTCAGAGTTAGAATTTGTTGTTTTCTGATATATTTTGAATTATCTGCTTTTGCAAATTATTATACATACATTTGCAGAACCATTACAAGTCACCACTATGACATGACTGTGGTGTGTGTGTGTGTGTGTGGGTGTGTGTGTGTGTGTGTGTGTGGGTGTGTGTGTGTGTGTGTGTGTACAAGCTTGTTCCATGTTGCATATGTGACATTTTTCAGATTTATGGCAGTTTAGTTGATTTTATTTGCCAATTTCTATAAAAATGCTCTCTGTTGCATTGACATACATGTGTGTGTTTGTGTGTGTTTGTGTGAGTGTGTGTATGAGATAGAAAGTTTGTTCCACTTTGGGTTTATTCTCTAGGACCAGACCTTGATTTAAATGTAATTTTTTTTAGATTTATGCCAGTTTTGTTTATTTTATTTGCCAATTTCTATAAAAATGCTCTCTGTTGCAGGGACATACACGTGTGTGTTTGTGTGTGTTTGTGTGTGTGTGTGTATGAGATAGAAAGTTTGTTCCACTTTGGGTTTATGCTCTAGGACCAGACCTTGATTTAAATGTAAATTTTTTTTAGATTTATGCCAGTTTTATTTATTTTATTTGCCAATTTCTATAAAAATGCTCTCTGTTGCAGTGACATACATGTGTGTGTTTGTGTGTGTTTGTGTGTGTTTGTGTGTGTGTGTGTATGAGATAGAAAGTTCGTTCCACTTTGGGTTTATGCTCTAGGACCAGACCTTGATTTAAATGTACATTTTTTTTAAATTTATGCCAGTTTTGTTTATTTTATTTGCCAATTTCTGTAAAAATGCTCTCTGTTGCAAACACATACATTTGTGTGTTTGTTTATGTGTTTGTGTGTGTGTGTGTGTGTGTGTGTATGAGATAGAAAGTTCGTTCTACTTTTTATTTATGCTCTAGGACCAGACCTTGGTTTATATGTAGAAATTTTCAGATTTATAATGGATTTAATTTTATTTTTTTGACAAACAAAATAAAAAAAAGTCATTTTTTTCATTTTCCCATTCATTTTCAATGTGGGGTCATTTTGACCCCAAAGACCTTAAAAGGTAAATTTTTTTTTACACACCTTTAGAACAACCAAATCAAGCCCAGTTTTTTTGTGCATGTTTAGATAGATTATTTAGGAAAAGTCACAGAGTTTCATGCCCCTGAGATGAAGGTAACATTTTTAAAAAATGAAGGAAAAGTCCATTGGGGTCATATTGACCCCAAAGAGTGATTAAGGGTTAAATAAAAAAATGTAAAAAATCATAGCTTCATCGGAATGATCCGAAATTTGGTGACTTTGTTGGTACTTGGTATATGAACACCCAAAAAAATTGGGGACAGGATTTGAATAGTCTAAGTGGTTGTAAAAAAAATAGTCACACTCAGGACCTTCGGGTCCAAATGGACCCGCCATAGGAAATGAATGGGAAATTGGCAAAAATGTGACAATACTGAGTTTTTTTGTGCGTACAATCTACAAATCAGCCACGATCCAGAAAAAAAGCACACAACAGTGAAGGGGTGAATCTATAAAACATCAAGAGTGCAAAACAGACACATCCACACACACACACACACACACACACACACAAACACACTTTTATACACATACACACTAATAAATTCAGATTACAAAAATCTGTTTTGAATTTTTAAAAATCACAGCTTCATCGGAATGTTACGAAACTAGGTGACTTTTATGGTATTAGGTATGTGAACACACAAAAAATATTGAGGTCATGATCCAAGCATGCTAAGTGGTCATCACACTTCTGCTCTTTGGTCAAAAATGACCCCCATAGGAAATGAATGGGAAATTGTCAAAAATATGAAAACACAGAGGTTTTTTTGCGCATACAATCTACAAATCAGCCAGGATGCAGAAAAAAAGGACTCAACAGTGAAGGGGTGAATCTCTAAAACATCAAGAGTGCAAAACAGACACATCCACACACACACACACACACACACAAACACACTTTTATACACATACACACTAATAAATTCAGATTACAAAAATCTGTTTTGAATTTTTAAAAATCACAGCTTCATCGGAATGTTACGAAACTAGGTGACTTTTATGGTATTAGGTATGTGAACACACAAAAAATATTGAGGTCATGATCCAAGCATGCTAAGTGGTCATCACACTTCTGCTCTTTGGTCAAAAATGACTCCCATAGGAAATGAATGGGAAATTGTCAAAAATATGAAAACAGAGTTTTTTTGTGCATACAATCTACAAATCAGCCAAGGACTCAAAAAAGGACTCAACAGTGAAGGGGTGAATCTCTAAAACATCAAGAGTGCAAAACAGACTAAATCTGTTCAGGCAAAAATCACTAGAATTCGCAAGCCTTTCTACAGAGAGCTGTAAATCCACTAGTGGTAAAAATGTGCTATTGCGTGATAAAAATGCTCAGTGTGTCCACCAGTTGGCGCCCATCTCATTTCAAAAATTGCTTTCATGAGGCCTAGGCTTGACTCTAAAATGAAATACAGCTTTAATAAAAATAAAATAAAAATTATATATATATAAAAAATTTCTATTATATTCAATGGGAAAAAATGGGTCATAATTATTGCATAAATATTAATTATAAATCATAAAATTATCTCAAAACACCAAAAAAGAAAAGAAAAAATATTATAAAAAACAAGTAAAAAAAAAAATATTAAGATTTTTTTATATATATATTAATCCCGCCCTCCGGGTCCATTTGGACCCGAAGGTCCCAAGTGTGACTGTTAAACGAAGGACCCCAGAGGGTTAAGCCGTCCGACGTAGACTGTGTGGTGTAACAGTTCGGTAAGTTAACACACGACTAATCCGTTCTACCACCTCAAATTCAAAACGAAACACATCACTGAATACCAGCGCGCGCGTATTATTCCCAATATATCTTAGTGAGTGGTGTAGCACATAATCTCTTTTTATTAAAAGCGCCTGATTTTAAGAATCGTTGTTGTGTTTCTTTTGAACTGAAAAGACATCAGTTAGACAATATTCTAATTTTAAATTTGGGGTTTCATAAGCTCCAAGCCATAATAAACATTAGACCTACTTAAGTCTCTGCAGCTAGTGTACTTAAATTTTATTTATCTGCAAAATTATGTTGTATACTTACAGTTTTGCACAATATATGTTCTCAAAACTACATACACCCTTTCAAAAAAAAAAACAAAAAAAAAAAAAATACATTTAGCAGTTGTTTAGCAGGGTCTGTGTAACCTGTTCTGAAATGGTTTTATTATAATATCGTTATCGCAAGAGGCTGCAATGTATATCACAATATGGATTTTAGGCCATATCGCCCATCCCTAATTGATAGCCTATAGTAGTTGATAATAACATAGGCCTACCTAATGTTGCCTACGGACGGTAACAGTACAGTAGTAACCTTTTACAGTCTATGAGTAGAACAGCTTTCTCAAGCAGTTTGTGATGCATTTTGGAAACAGGAGATGAGCCCCTGGTCTAATGCGCCACCTGGCTTGAGAAACCCGTTCTCAAAGACTTACTTTTATAGTCATTATTTGGGTAGCACACATACTCTGAATGCCTTCGGCAGAATTCAAATGAGCCATTTTAATCTAGATTAATCTAGATTAATTTCAAAATTAATCTAGATTAATCTAGATTAAAAAAATTAATCTATGCCCACCTCTAATATATATATATATATATATATATATATATATATATATATATATATATATATATATATACATACACACACACACACACGGATATATAACACTTATATACTTTATATATATAGTGTTTTAGATATTTACCGCCACCTATTGGCAGTTTTAGTTTCCTATTTAGAGTATCATTCCTGTGGCTCAAAAAGTAGAGACGCTAGCAATGTTAAGGTCATGGGTTTGATTCCCAGGGAAAGTGTGAACTGCTTGTAATAAGATCAGATATCCATATCAATAGATTGTTTATTTATTTAAAACAGTCAAATACCATGTTCAATTATGTGTGCACCCCCTAATTAATATCCATAAGTTAAGCCTTTGGCATTTTTGTGATGCCTCCCACAGCAGTCCACATCATTTTTCTTGTATCTGAGGAGAGAGCACGTCCTGTTGGTTGTGTAGGTGCTGAAACTTTCCTCAGTCGTGCATACTGTATCAAAGGCCTGTCTTTGCTGCACCAGGGGTTTCTATTTAGAGTTTAAACAAGCAATTAGCATGCACCTTACCGTAGGAAAATAAAAAGTTAGGAGAAACTTTCCTCAGTGCCTTTTCCCTCTCTTTTCACCTCGAAACAATTTTTTTTCTCGCCAATGGATGAGAGCTTGTCTGTGGGCGTCTCTAAGCCCTTTTTTTCTCTTCTAGAGGAGCATTTAATGCCCCTAATGCAAGGTTAGGTGTCACTAGAGATGAAGCAGGCAAGATTTATCTCCTTCTCTATAAACAGCATAGCATAGTATCATTAAAAATGTTCAGCTTTCATTTACTTATTTATATTTGCCTGTCGCCCATGTGGCTTCAAACCCCGATCCACGCTTGGCGGCGGGACGGCATCGCGTACTCTGCTGCGGCAGGTCCCGGGACGGCGCCTGACACCGCTAAACGAAGCGCTCGCGTGTGTGGCGCCCCCTCCACAAGAGCGTACTTCAAAGTGTGTTTTGTAGTGCAACTGTCAACATGGGGGAGCGGAGCGAGGGTGGAGCAGCCTTTGAGCAGCGTAAGGTCTTTACCCATCGTCTCCACGGATGTTCTCTTTGTGCTCGGCACTTGCTCCAAATTGCTATCTCACCGTAGTCACTTTAACCCCCCTCATTCCAACTACTAAAGTTCTTTTCTTTGTATTGTTCCCTTTTTTACTTTCTCCGCGTGCTTCTTTGACTCTAACTAGTGTGGCGTGTTATCTTGGGTGGGACAGCTCTGTCATTAAAGCTGCAGTGCTTGTTGCACCATACAGGATGGCATAACTGTCAGCAGTTAAGTGTAATAGAGCCTCTGACGTGCCACACGCTCTTTATAGCGCTACTTTTGATTGAGCCTTTATTGTTGTTTGCCTTCGTTTCTTTTCTTCCATTAGATTCACTAATGTCGATCTTCATCGCCTCACCTTGACACTCAAACTTTTGTTTACACGCAGTTCAAGGGAGGCTTCTGAAGTCAGACGCGACCCTGATGTGTTTAAAGTGAATACGAAAATAATGACCCCGTTAGGTTGCAATTTAAAGCGTGCTTTGAAGACGACGAATGCCAGGCCGCTCTGAAATCCTCCAGAAATGCTCTAGCTGCAGCTACTGTGTGGACCCTATTGTCAACCCTGAATTAGCGTTTTTTTTTAAGGCTGACTTTAATTGACTTGATTACAGTTTTTAATTCAATTAATTCAGCTATGTGCTGATTAATTCATCTGATTAATTGCATCTATCAAGCTGATCATGAACTTTGTTGAATGATGGAAGCTGAATAGCCTTGAACTCAATGCAAGTAAAACCAAAGAGATTGTAATAGATTTCCGAAAAAATTGTGAATAGTGAAATTGTGAAATCTTACAAATATCTGGGTGTCTACTGAAATAATAAGTTGGACTGGTGTGATCACAGGAATTACTTGTATAAAGAGGGTCAGAGTCGTGTTCACTTGTTGAGACGTTTGAAATATTTTGGGTTGTGTCGAGTATTGTTACGGACTTTCTATGGCACTGTAGTGGCATCTGTAATTTTTTATGCTGTGGTATGCTGGGGTGGGGGGATTTCTGTGAGGGACAAAAACAGACTTGGCTTAAACTGATTGGGAAGGTGTGCTCAGTTATGGGCTGGTCTTTGCCCTCTGTTGATGAAATTGGGCAATAAAGGATGGTAGGGAAACTGTCCTCTCCTCCATGATACAGTGTGTGCTATGTGTAGTTAATATAGCAACAGACTTATCTACCCACGTTTCTCAAAAGAGAGATACAGAAGGTCTTTTCTTCCAACTGCCGTGAGATTGTTTAATCAAATGTGATCAAGACTTGTGTTATTTTGTGTCTGATATTGTTACCATCACGGAGACGTTTTAGACAACCTCGGGTGAGTAAAAATGTGTACCAGATGTCATTTGTGCCAAATAGCATTCGAATTTTAAATATTGAGAAGATATGAATATGATTAGGGGTGGATATGTATGCATAGATTGTATATGTACATATGGCAATGCTATTGTTTTATATTTTGTATGTATATTGTTATGTTGTGTCCGTGTCCTTGTGTGTGGTGTATAGTGAAGCCAAAGACAAATTTCCACTTGTGGAAAATGAAGGAACTAAACTATACTAAACTAAACTATATGTCGTGCTTGTTGTGGTGCATTTGGGGTAGTTTTTTACTTTAATTAATATATTGTATTTTATTTATAGTATGTTACTGCTGTAACAATTAATGGTCAATTAATTTGATGCTTACAGTACGTTTTACCTTTGTGTCCTGATGAAAATCGGTTTAGAGAAAAGTCATTTGTGGATCACATTCAGCTACTGATGCTGTGTTTGTATGTGGCATGGGCAAACCCAGTCTCACACCTTCAAGATGGATGGCTGTGAGATGGACAGACTCCACAGTGTAGGTGGTGACTGATGTTT
Source organism: Squalius cephalus (assembly GCF_949319135.1). Taxonomy (NCBI): domain Eukaryota; kingdom Metazoa; phylum Chordata; class Actinopteri; order Cypriniformes; family Leuciscidae; genus Squalius; species Squalius cephalus. The sequence goes on from NC_137126.1 coordinate 20,353,778, forward strand.
CTGTTGAGTTGGCAGTACATGGACCACATTTCTTAGGGAATGATGTCAGTCAGTTTGAGGGCCAGATCTGAGGGAAAACCAGTGATCTGTCTGTTTTGCTCAGAGGCACTTGACTGTCTTGCTATGGTGACAACCCTGTGAATGTTGAGCTGGTATATCTTCCCTTCCTGCTCTGTTTCAAAACTTAGTGAGCATCCTCGTTACTTAGCTATGCACAGTTGTAATCGAAATTATTCAACCCCCATTGCAAATCAGGTTTATTGGCTAAATGAACAGACTTTTAGCTGTTTGCAATTAACAAATCAAACAAAAGTAATTGAAATAGATCAACACAACAAATGTTTCAAGTGGTTTCCCCAAATTCAACTGAAAATGCAAATTTTAATGACTTCTGCAGTCTCAAAATTATTCAACCCCTTCAATGGCAAGCATCTTTAGTACTTTAGTAGAACACCCTTTTGCTGTTATGACCCTCTGCAAACGAAATGTATAACCAGAGACCAGATTCTGGCAGCGTTTCTGAGAAATCTTAGCCCATTCCTCTTGAGCAATGGCCTCCAGTTCAGTAATATTCTTGGGTTTGCGTGCTGCAACTGCCTTCTTCAAATCCCACCAGAGATTTTCTATGGGGTTCAAGTCAGGTGACTGTAATGGCCACTGTAGAATCTCCCAGGACGACTTCTGCAACCAAGCCTTGGTGGAATATGAGGTATGTTTGGGATCATTGTCCTGTTGGATGTTCAATGATGGCCAAGCTTCAGCTTCTTCACTGACGGCATGACATTTTCTCCTTCCTTATACTTCAATGAATCCATCTTGCCTTCCACATGCTGCAGGTTTCCAGTGCTAAAGGATGCAAAGCAGCCCCAGAGCATCACCGAACACCACCATGCTTAACTTTAGGCAGTGTTTTTTTCAGCATATGCTTCATAGGGCCGAAAAGTTCCAGTTTTGTTTCATCGCTCCACAGAACAGAATCCCCAAACTTCTGTGCCTTATTTATATGATTTTGAGCAAATCGAAGCCGACTTTTCTTGTGCTTTTGGGTCAGTAGTGGTGTAATCTTGGAGTTCTGGCATGTGTATAGTATGCGCCTTTCTGGGCAAGCTGAAACCTCAGTGCATGTTGCCACCAAGTCTTGCTGCAGGTCTTTTGCAGTCACTCGAGGGCTTTTCTGAATCTGCCTTCTCAGAAATCAGGTTGGAGCCGTTGATAGCTTCCTTTTTCTGTCCCGTCCAGGTAGTGTAACCACTGTTCCTTTAACTTTGAACTTGCAAACTTCCAACAGTGTCTCTAGGAACATTTAGTGCTTTCGCTATTTAAAAAAAAAAAAAAAATTAATCCTGTTTCTTGTTTGTTAATGGCGATGATATCTTCTCTTAACTTTTTGGACCATCCTTTTGACTTAGCCATATTTCTAACATGCAGTCAAACGTGACACTCATCAAACCTAGCCCGTTAAGATATTTCATGTGTTCTAGCTCATGCACACCTGGTGGAACTAATGAAGCCCTTGATTAGTTGCATCAGGTGTGCTTAAGATAACACCTGTTTTGCAGATTTGTGCTGTTGTGAGGGATTCTATTCAGGGGCTTGAATAATTTTGAGACTGCGGAAGTCATTAAAAGTTGCATTTTCAGTTGAGTTTGGGGAAACCACTTGAAACATTTGTTGTGTTGAGATATTTTAATTACTCTTGTTTGATTTGTTCATTGCAAACAGCTGAAAGTCTTCAAATTATGCCAATAAACCTGCTTTTATAATGGGGGTTGAATCATTTTGATTATAACTGTAGGTTGCAACTCTTTGTCATTCAAATAGTACATGGGAGGCTCTATTCTGAAATGATATAATGCAAGCAATGTGAAACCAACATCTGTATACTGAAATATACATAAATACACATAGCACCCACATTTTGGGTTAAGTAGTAAATTAATTATAAATCAAAGTTTTTAATAAACAAATTTTTAAACTTTAATACTGAATGAAATGCACTACTGTACACACCAATATATCCATAATTATAATTCAATGATAGCAAATACACAAAATAGTAAACGTATAAAATTATAGGATTTTTTTTTTCTCTTTTAGACTTACAATTCACAATATTGTTCAAACGTTTAGGGTTGGTAACATATGTTAATGTTTTTGAAAAAAAAAAGTTCCTTATGCTCACCAAGGCTGCATTTATTTGAGAAAAATTCATTAAAACAGTAAAATTGCACAATATTATTTCAATTTAAAATAACTTGATTAAGCTGAATTTTCAGAATCATTACTCCAGTCTTCAGTGTCACATGATCCTTCAGAAATCATTCTAATATGCAGAATTGCTGCTCAAGAAACATTTCTTATTAATATTAAGCATCTAAACTGTTTTCAACATTGATAAATGATCAATGTTGAAAACAGTTGTGCTGCTTAATACTTTTGTGTAAACCGTGATACATTTTTTTAGGATTCTTTGAATAGAAAGTTCAAAAGAACAGCATTTATTTGATATGGACATTTTTTGTTCTCACTTTTGCACAATTGAATGCATCATTGCAGAATAAAAGTAGTGATTTCTTTAAAACAAAACAAAATAAAATAAATAAATAAATAAATAAATAAATAAATCTTACACTGTAAAAAATTTCTAACCCTCCCAAATCAAAAATTTCAAGTGACCGATAACATCTAAATTTTTCAATTGGCCCAAGTGAAATTCTGTAAATTTCGATTCGATTTCGATTGTAAATTTCGATCTACATTGAAAAATGTAGATGTTATTGGTCACTTGAAATTTTTGATTTGGGAGGGTTAGAAATGTTTTACAGTGTACTAACCCCTTACTAAATCCCTATACTGTATATAGGATTTATTTTTTCTGAGCTTGTGTAATGGGCAATACTGGGAGCATCACTAACATGTGATCTGTCAAAATTATAACCAATACAGTGTCTTTCAGTCATATGTGACTGTGAGGATGTAGAATGCCAGTAACTGGTTAACTTGTGGGCTTCTGTGTGACAGCACAAGCTCTGCTCTCCAGCGACACATCACTGAAGCTTCTCATCCTCACCACTATCCCCAGCTATCAATCCGCCCACCTGACCATGTGTGTGTGCTTGTGTGTGTTTTAACAGGTGCAGTACCGAGAGCTGAAAGTGGACCCCAGTCCCAGCCCAAACAAAAGAAAGAAAAATAACCTTGGATAGCTCGTCTCCTCGCACGGACGCTCTCCCAACGCCAAGGAAAAGGAGAGGACTGACCGGCAACCAGCCTCTTTCTGTCTTTCTTCCTCACTTTTTTTCTCTCTGTTTTAGCTGCGGCGTGGAGACTTAAAGAGCGCGGTCAGAGTGAAAACTGGACCATTGTTAATTACCATCCGTCCTTTTTTGGGTTTATTTTTGTGTGGCGAGAAGAGCGGCAAAAGCTCTTGACCCCTTTTAGAGTCAAACAGTCTGGGTTATTTGTCAGCTCTTGCCACTGGCCAGACAGCTCTAAAAGCCAAGGTGTCCTTCCACGGCAGCAAAGGGAGCTGTTCTAACCACAAATAGCAGGATCAGCTGATAATACGCCCACCTGTGCCGACACACCTCGCCTCTACAGAAAGGGAAAACGACGGTGGTTAAGTTGCAGTTTGCACCCTACAATTTGCACGCCGCAGTAACTGCCATATCTAAAGCTATCCTCAGCTGTCGAGCAGCAGTTATCAGAGTCGACAGCTGAGCCTGTTATGGTCCGATTTATGGCTGTAACTAAAGTGCTCATGGAGACAACAAAAAAAAAAGAAAAAGCCATGTCAGTGAGGTTTGCGGTATCTTTACTTTGTTTTGATGTTCTTTTAAAGGTATGAATGATGCATGCTGGGATTGTTAATTGTAAACCTTCTTTGACCAATAGTAGCCATGGCAGTGTCAGCGTTAGCCTTGTCCTCGTAGTGGGGATTGAGAGTTTACGTACCCTTGCTTTATTCCTTTGCTCCCATAACGCAACGCAGTGCCACTACGCTAATAAAGATGTCAGTCTGGGGCAGAGAATGGTGACCGAGTGGAGAGAGAGAGAGAGAGGGGCACGTTCTCATTTGAAAGCAACTTCCTCTGTCAACTCTGCCACCCCGTCCCGTCCCGTCCCGTCCGCCCGACCTCCTGCAGCCACTCAAACTTTGATCTTCATCTCTCAAGGCTGAGCGTGCACGCCTGTTTTACAGAGGAAAAGAAATCTTTCGAAAAATCCCGAACTTGAAGGGCGAATGTCTGTGTGTGTTTTCATTGCTGTGGATTGGCTGCTTGACAAGAAGTCGATAGCCTGTGACAGGCTGCTTTAGGGCCTCGGGGGGTACCGGAGGGCAGAGGTTTACTGACGCCGCTGTGGAGAAAGAGGACGACGCGGGCTGCTTTTTCGGTGCTCCTCCTGTCATTCCTCTCTGTCATTTCCTCCCCTTCATCCATCCGCTTGCGAGGGAGGTCACGGACGGGTCCGCGGGGCGCTCTTGAGGGACCTCGGCGTAGAGAGCGATGAAAAGATCACAGCACAGGCTACATCAGAAAGGACACTAGCCTCATCCCTCTGCCTCCCTCCTGACTTCTCATTTGCCATATCGCATCTATCATATGGAAACACCATTGATTTGTTGGAGGGAATTCCATTACAAAGACAACACAATCCCCACTGAGCAGGACACGGACGGTACTTCAGTGACTCGCGCTCTAAAAAAACAACACACAGATGATCTGAACAGCAGAAAGGATAGTTTTCTAAGCCTGAATGTGTTTGTGAACTGTACGTGTTGATTGGAGTTGATCAATGGGTTTATTGTGAATGGATTTTGCATCCCAAAAGCTTTTCGTTTTGTATAAGTGTACATGCTGTGTTTGCAAGCAAACCAAAGTGGATCTTTTTTTCGAAATTATATATACAGTACTGTGCAAAAGTCTTAAGCACGTTAGTATTTTCACAAAAAACAAAAAACAAAAAAACGTTTCACGTTATTTATGTCTTTTGCTGTAGTGTGTCAGTAGGAAATATCACTTTAGATTTCCAACATTTATTTTTTCATTAATTGTAATAATCCAGTGAGATTTTTGTATGAAGGAGTCTGGCAACATCATCGAATTCGTCTGTGATTACATGAAGAATCAGAAAAAACTGAGACAGACTAAATCCAGAAGAACTTTGACAACGTCTTCAAGACGCTTGAAGAAACCGACCTGCAAAGCTACAGTACTGTGAAGTTTTAGGCACTTGTGTGAAAATGCTGTAATGCAAGGCTGCTTTTAAAAATAATGTCATAATAGAAGTTAATTGATAAAAAAAATCTATTTAACTAAATCAAATCAATATTTGGTGTGAACACCCTTTGCGTTTAAAACAGGTTTTGTCCTAGGTACACTTTTTCAGGTAGCTTTGCAGGAAGGTTTCTTGAAGCGTCTTAGAGACGTTACTGCAGTTCTTCTGGATTTAATCTGTCTCAGTTTTTTCAGTTTCTTCATGTAATCTCGATGATGGTGAGATCAGATCTCCGTGTGGATCTTACCGGCTGTTGTCAGACACACAAATCTCACTGGATTATTACAATTAATGGAAAAGGAATGTTTGGAAATGTAAACTGATATTTCCTACTGACACACTATAGCAAAAGATATAAATAACTGGCTTAAAAGCATTTTTTTTTTTTTTGTGTGTGGGTGAAAATACTAACATGCCTATATATATATATATATATATATATATAGATATATAGATATATATAGAGAGAGAGAGAGTGAGAGTTATGTAGAATGTAACATCCATTAACTGGAAAAAGGATAAAGGCACTTTCATTTATACCAGATTTTTTAAATTATTTATTTGACATAAATCTTATTTTTTTTGTAAATATTCTTGTAAAAAAAAAAAAAAAAGAATATATGTGGTCAAATGTTTATGAAATTGTAATGTGTGTCTGTGTGGAGATTTAAAACCTGTTGCCTGTGATGTCATACTGCTCCCTGTGACTGGCTGAAACAGGTGACAGAACTGACAAAATTGAAACTCAAATATGGACAATATTGAAAATGAAAAATTACAATGAATGGACAATGAATAATTACAATCATTTATGTACATTACTTTTAAAGATGTTTTGTTTCTTATATATATATATAATTATTGCTTGCTTTCATCAATAAAAAAAAAAATCTCTAAGCATGTAAACAAGGATGTGTACATTGCTATTTTAGTATACAGTATTGATTCATATCTTGAGTTAGCTTTTTAGCTTAAATTTGATTTCAGTTTTAGTCATTTTAGTATGTAAGCTGTAATAAAATGTTACATTTTTTAAGCTTAGCTTTTCATCTAAAATGTACATTTTAGTTTTATTTCAATTAACGAAAAAAGAAAAAGTTTTCGTTTTTTGGATGTGCGATTTGCATCTGTACTTTGAAAAGTGATTGTGTTTGCATACTGAAGGCACAAGGCCTCCTCTCTAGATCAGCTCTTAGTTGTGGGTCTTTTATATGCAAACACACAGGTATGTACAAGCTGTTTCATCTTTCAAACACAAGAGTCATCCATTTCTTACACCTTCACCAGTGCTGCTATATTTCAAGGCTTTCACCATGAGCCAAGTTTCCCTTCCGAACACCTCACGATGTAAGCGCTCTTCACACACTCTCAGAGTGATGGAAGAACAGTGTGTTCCTCCACAGGGGCCAAAAGGGGCTCCCCTGTGCTCTCAGCCTCTGTGGCCCCTGATCATTTGTTAGTCTGGATGTTTCTTCCCTGTCTGATCCCTGCTGTTATTCAATATGACACCGTAGCATCACACGGCGTGATCCAGTACAAACAGCGGCGCTGCCAGACGCTAATAATCAGGGCCACGCTGAAAGCAAGAACACTTGAGCTTGTTATTTATTAACCTCGGCATCCTCCATCGCTCTTGGGCTGTCAGACTCAGACCATCCGCAGAGTCTTGATTTCTAATCCCAAACCCGGCCGCCGTGATCCCTGGTCACCTCCGGATACTCGCTTGGATTGTAGTTGAAAAGGGCATGATCAGGAAACGGCTCATTCCTCATGGAGGTCTTTGGTAGATTTCTTGCTTTTGTACTAGAATCGGTTGTTTGGAAGGGATTGATTGTTAACCCCACATGGCACACATATGTGTTCCCTCCATCATCCTGGATCAGAGAACTGGGAGATGTCATCTTGTAGGCTGGACCTCAACTAAAGTTAAGTTTGTTCATTTGGAACAGTGGCAATGAGGTGTATTGCTGAGTTGTCTAATGGACTGTAAGATATATATGCTAAAGTGAAAAGTTATTTCTCATGATCTCATGTGAATTTCTATAAAAGGTTTTTTTTTTTTTTTTTTTTTAAGTAAATGAGTTGGACCAGATAGACACTCAAGTGTCTAGCATTCATGTGAACTTCAAATCGATTGCCATTGCCTGCCATTGACGGAAATTTCCGTCTTTCTGCATTTCCACTGTTATATGGTAGGGGGCGCTATGATGCACCTTCTGAAAGAGTAATGAATCTACTGATCAAAGCACATAAGAAAAAGAAGCAGAAATAAGATGCATATGTAAAATAATGCGATCATTAAACCGTATATAAATCTGCCTAATGTTACTGAATGAAATGTCGACCCATGAGGTAAAGGACTGTGCAAGCATTAGGGGTGTTGATGGACTCGATCTACTTCATCAATGTTTTGATCATCTTTCTAAATCCGATCTGGATGTCTTTGATAAAAAAATCGATTTTCTCAGCTTTTTGCTCAAAAGGTTGCTTTTTTTTTAAACGAAACACCCACATTTAATGGTTGATAAAAATAAAAATAAATAAAAAAATGCATTAAGTTAGAATAAAAATATATTGATATATTGCATATTCAGATATTAGTACAACAAAATATTCTGGGGGCCATGAACATTTTGTGAAAATGATCAAAAATTTTAGAAGTGGCTGGCAACTTTAAAAAAAGCGCTGGCGGGGAAAGAGTTAAATGCATCCCAGGATGCATCTTATGAAGTTAGTTGATAGAATGTCTAAATTGTGTTGAGCTGCAATCGAGACATACAAATATTAGTATAGCCAGTTCTGATCTAATGTGTTTGTTCACGACATCATTTTTGTGTCCATTTTGTGCTATTTTATAGTTTTAAAGACTAAAATGTGGAGTATAGTTCTAATAAAGAGTGCATACTGTAAGTATGGCCACACTTTTGCCCGGTTGAAAACATTGAAATCTATTTGCAAGTTTCAAATCATGTTTATTTTAATTTAAACTTTTAGCTTACAGTTAAAAAATGTCTAGTGTTTTACAAAAATATTTTGGAACAAACAATCAAATACTCCCCAGTTTTGCATATATTAACCAAACAGCAAAGACAAAACAGTGCACAATGTTACAGATAAGAATGAATATTAATTGAAAACTCAATTAATATTCATTATTTGTATCCATTCAAAACTTAACAGCACAATTCGTTTTAACCAGCTTTACCACAGGTCTACAGATACATGCCCATTTCTTCTTGTTTCTCCATAGGGAATCTTTTAGAACGAGTCAAAATCAGATTGTCCAGTGATCAGTGCCGCCCCCTCCGCCTGCAGGTCTACAAGCAGCTGCACAAACAGGCTGGTTTGATCCCCATGACAGTGTCTCAGTGCGGGGCTCACCTGTGACACATACTGCTCCAAATTCAACACAGTCCTCAGGTCCTCAGCCAGGCTCACCGCACAGGAATCTCCCCAGGTGGAGGCTAGCGTGCCCGGACGGAGACGAATCAGGGTGCAGCACACAGTGGGACTAAGGTCCAGAGGTGTAAGTTGGGTTTTGTAGGTAGGCACGTGTCGCTCTTGAAGGTAGGTGAGGAACAGGCAGCTAAGCACCCATGAGCAGGACTCAATGAAGGGAACATCCCGCACCTGCGAGCAAGGAGCGTCCAGAGCTTTGTCACCTTCTTCCGCACAGCGAAGGAGCTCCTCGCGTAAGGCCTCGAGAGAAACCAGGTCCAGAGGGGTCTGACCTTCATTGTCACGCAAGTGTAGAAGAGGAGAGCCTGGAAAGGAACAAGGAAAAAAAAAATGCATTACAACAGCATCAAGCATTTGACATGATCTGACGCAGTTAAGATCAAGTGCTGCTAATTATTTACAAGATCAGCAAGCCATCCTTCAGCTCTTTTTAGAGAGCAACGGGGTCAAGCTTTTGGTTTGGTGGTTATTTTGAACCAGCTGGCTGACTAGCTTAAACAACATCTTAGGAGCATATCGCTAGACCATGTTAACCATTTAAGAGCAGAAAACATGCTGGGCTGGTTTAATCTGTTGTTTTTCAGCAGGGTTGGGCTGGTTGAGGTCATTCCACTTTGGTCAATTTACGCTGTTTAGGTGAATGACGTCACATCAACACATTTAGCAATGGGCAACGTCAACAGCAAACTGAGTCATTATTGTTCAATGTCAAAATCCAATCTGCTGAATTGGTTTAGTTTATTAAACACAGTCAGTCATCCTGAGTAATTAAAACCATGGTTTTTTTTAATCAAATAAAGTTGGACAAATATACAGCAGCTCTGTGAGGAGGAGGAAGAAATATCTTTCAAGCACCATTCGTTTGGTAGGGAAACTTGGCTAGCATCACAGCTAACTTATGCTAACACACAATTAACAGGCTAAAAACTCAGTGAAAATCAAAGTGGAACTTATCATTTACATAATTAAGACAGAACAGATCTTCAATGGTTTAAATATAAAAGTTCTACGTATAAGAATTAGCTATTTTTCCTATCTTTAATGTAAACACTTCTGAAGAGATTAGCATCAGCATGCTCCTACTGAAAATGTACTGAGGTGCTACACTGATGCTGTTGGATTGTACCATGGTATCTACATGGTACTCAAAGGGATTTCAAAAAATACCATGTTACTTGTTCAATAAACCTGGTATCCATGATACTTTTTACTGTTAGCGTGGCCTCAACCGGTCATCGACATTGTTGAAGTTAATGATTAAGTTAATGATTTTCAGATCCGTAAATAATGTATAACACAAATCAATCTAAAAATTTCAACAAACTAATTTCCTTCAACTTCAGTTCTTTGCAATAATACATTTAATATATAATAAAAAATAATACATAATTCCCAGAATAATGCATTGGATTTTCACAACAGAGCTTGTAGATACCCATACATGTACGTGTTAAATGACTGTTTCTCTCTTCTGTGACCACAGTTAAAGTGGCTTTAGTGTTGCTGAAGTTAAAGCCCATACACACTCGTTCTTGGCTTAGCAAACGCCAGCCGTGTCAAGTGGGCTCTCTGTTTACATTTAGTTCTCCCTATTTCTATGGGAAACTGCTCTTGATGATACTTGACTCTTAAACCCCTGAGCTAATGTGGCAGCCGTTCTGCTAAAGCTCAGACAACTCTGCACCACTCTTAAAAGCTTTGCCGTGCTTTCCGCTTGGTGTTGATGCTCAGACAAAGTCCTATTATCAAAAGACAGGATCATTGTGTGCACAAGTGCAAAAAAGAAAAGAAAAATGCTGCTTTATATTACAGAATTACCAAAGAACAGAATACAAATCTCCTTCCTCTCTCTTTTACATCATAATTGTCAATCTGTTTCAATTAAACTTTAATTAATTTTCGAAAATGCACACATAATAAAATATGATCAGATACCATCACCATACCTTACATAGCTTTATTTTGTTAAGGAAATCTGTTTATACTGACAAATAACTCCTGGTATACTTTGGTTAAAAAAAAAAAAAGTGGATTTTTAAACCTGCTGAGGTCAAGGAGCTGAAGAAGAGAGTAAGTCCATGAGACAGAATCAAGGAAAAGAACAACAAATTTCTTCAGAACAGGTCATCACCGTGACCCCCCTCCATGGATGAGACTTTGCCCAGAGCTCAGGCAAGAACTTCACTGGTTTAAGGTCAGAGTGCACCTCTCTGAATCCTTGACAGATGCATTCAACATGTACGTTTTGGCTTTAGGGAAAACATTGTTATTTGACAGGAAGAAAACACCTTTTTCATTTCAATGCTTACAGTAAGACTTTCAAATACAGTGACAATTCAATAAAGCTGCAAATGTCTATTCTTTGTTGAAGGGAGAGGCCTTGGATTGCCTCCAGCTTCCCCCTGCTTGATGTTCCACAGCTTAAAAATTGGACAGAGAGAAGGACATGCTTTATGCATGCTTAAATGGTACCCAAGCTCTGAAAAGGTTTTTTTTTTTTTCCTTGTAAGGTGAACGGGAATGTTTGTGTCCTTCATGACACACTAGACTTTCAAACATCTCTTTTTATTTATACCAAAATGGGCGCACACACTAAGTCACGCTCAAGTGCTTCATCTCGCACTATAAGTCATCTCGACACCACACCGCAAGCACATGATGAAATATAGCATCGGTATTCAACTAAAAACATTAATAAAGCATATACGAATATTACGGGAGTGTTTAAGCAACTATTTTGCTGCAATTGTACTATTATACCATGTTCTTTAGGCTACTAGCCCAGAACACCAAAAAAACAACAACCAAAAAACACCTTAAATAAACCTTGGTACACAATGAATCCTCGCTGTCGGGTTTGTCAGAGAATCTTTCTCATTCAAAATACACACTTAACATAGCCCGTCCGCCATCACTGGAATCAGGTAGGCCGCTTTGTCAATGGCGGTCCCACTGCAGAGCTGTCAAATACTGACAGGCCGAAACCTGGAATGTGACAAAGGCTGAGACGGGGCCCTGCTTTCCCGACCGCCCTCACAAATGTGCGCTCGCCAGCGACTGCTGATGAATGCAAGATATGAGTAGGTCTCCCTCCCCCCGGACGGCACGATCAGTCGTAACCCTTTCTTCACAATGGCCCATGAAACACACATCTGTCAGCGCTTAGCCACGTAGATGCACCCACAGCCGCTGGAGTGGTCAGCCGGGGGTTTTGATACGATACTGGCGCATTCGTCATACTGACCGATTGAAGTGAGTCCAGGTACTGGCGTGAAGTGTCAGGTACTCCGCTCGGCAGATAAATAAAACACCTGGGGGTATTAAATGCCAGAGATGGTAATTATGCCCCCCGCACAGGCGACAACAATTCGGGGGGATTCATCCCTCGCAGATATTTGCTCCTCTGCCACAGATGAGCTACAGCTAACGTGCATGTAACCCACACATCAGTCAGGAGCAAAGCAAGCCGCCCCTTAGCCTTTAGAGGGCAGACGAAGACTAGAAATAGAGAGGTGGAGGAGGGGAGGCAGAAACAAGAGCGAAAACCATTCCATCCGTTCTGTATCCACACATATTTAATCTAGACAACACAAGCCCTTAGTCTATGAACCCACGATACACTTCTTTGTCATGCTGTGAACCCGCAGACGCACACCGACCCAACGGAAGTCTGTTTGTGTGTGTGTGTGTGTGTGTGAAATCACATTATACTGACTAACAGAGATTGACCAAGACAAAAGACCAGGCAGGCTCAGATTAGGACAGATTACTGTGCATGGGGGGCACAACAGGAGCTTTTTGTAACCTGATTCCCTGGCATCACACTCGAGCGACACTGGCCCCTCCCTGCTTCGCATAACAAACACAACGCAGACGACCCTTGATGCCTCCATGCCAGACTGATAAAGATAGGTGCCATTCATCCCACCTAGATTATCAGAGCAGCACAGTGTGGTTTATGGCACACAGATGGAGCCGCATAAAGATTTGAGTGTTTCAGCGGTCTAGTCTCAGCCTCACACGGCACACTGGACCACAGTCAGAAACATATTGCACATAAAAAGGGCAAGAGCTAGATGAAATGATCTGGTTCTGGTCTGATTAACTTCTGGGGGTCAAGGTGCATCAAGTTTGCTTTAAAACTAATTTGGTTTGTGCAATGAAAACTGATCCATGGATTGCATAAATTATGCCTGATTAATATTAATATTGACATTATTTGTTAAAATACAAATCAAATACAAATATATATTTTTCATTTCATATTTTAACAATTTAATTTTATATTTAAATAGTAAAACAGTATTAGCATTAATGTTAGTATAAACTACTCGAGTTTTGTTTGAACACCTCAGGAAAAAAAAAGGTACAAAAGCTGTCCCTGGGTTGGAACACTTTGTACCTCATTTACCCCTACAGGGTGCATATTAGCACATAAAGTGTACATAGTACCCAAATGATACATATTGGTATCTTTTAGGGGCATTCGCTCTTGAGGAACGTTTTCATAATTCCTATAACTATTGATGGAAGTACCTGCTTTTTGGCGTGTTCTCACTGCAGGAACTGGGAACGATTTTAGTTATAAGAACGCCTTTTGAGGGGGAACTTAATTAGCTCCTACTTCAGATTAGGGAGTAGTACCACAATAGGAACTACCAGTGACGTAAGTGTGTTAATTGGCTGAATGCACGCCATACGAAACGCCAGCACCCACCATTTTTAAAAAGTCACGAACATAGAAAACAGCGCTAAGACATAAACATACAGAAAGCATGTTAAAGTCATTTACCTGTCGTATTTGTCTGCGGCATTGTGTTATTTTCTCAGCCTCGATGTGTACTGTAGCATTGCAAGTTGTCATATGAGTACTGCATGAGTTTTCGTCTCTTAGCCCTCCTTTTTGCTCTTTTAATTGCATAACTTTAACGTCCTACAGAACATTCCATTCCACAGCTCTGATCATGGCATCCTCGATCCTTCGGTTGTTGAATGCCGTGCTCATATGACGTTTCTGTCGGCCGGCCTATGTCACTTCAGACTTCCTACTGGCTGTGCGAATGTAACCAGGAAAATGGCCCTAGGAGAAAACTTAGTACTCTGGGGATCACCCTGGTGGCTAGTTCCTATAACTGAGTTCCTATAACTAGTTAGTAGTAAGTAGTAGTAGTAGTAGTAGTAGTAAGGCAGTTATAGGCCTTTTGATGAGGTACCTTTCACCAAGAAAGTACCTTTTGAAAGGCTATCAACAGGGTTTGAAATAAACTTTTTTACTCACCAGCCAAATTGGCTAATAAATTAAGTCACCGGCTATTCAGAACTTCTAGCCAAAACAAAAATATCTGAAATAAACCAGATTATCAAAGTCACAGCTTACATTTAAATATATTTATTATTAAATCTGATTCCGATTCATTGTATTGCTTTCAGCTCCAGGGCAGTCAATCACTTTTTGCGGATACCATTCAAATAAAATAAAAATAAAAACTAAATTATTCTCTAATAATTGCCATGAGTTTACCTGCACATAGCAATAAAGACTTTTTGCCCAAAAGTCTTGGACATGTGGAATTTATGGAAACGTGTTGGAAAAAGTGGCCTCTTAATTGTCTCCTAGGGCTTTGGCGAAGAGTTAACCAGTTGCACAGCATACGGGAAGTGTGGCGGACATCACGGATAGGCTTATCACACACCGGTTGCGTCATTGTGTACTGTACTCGCATTCCCATGTTCGAGACAGTAGTCCAAAACAGTGAATCAGTGAATAAAAGTTCACTTCAAGAATGAACAAAGTGGTGTCAATGAGTTTGAATGAAGGTATTCGAAAAAAACAGCACAAACGGAAAGAGAAAACGCAATCTAAATGATCTCTATATGAAGCATATTTATTCAAGCCACAAAAACAAACCTGCTACTGAAACAATGAAGAAAAAACAACAACAAAAAAACCCCACAATACACAATCTTTAGGGAGAAGTCAGTATGTTTGTACATTTGTCCGAAATCGTCGTTGTTTATTGGAACGTTGTGTGAGTGACGCATGATTTTGAACAGCCAGAGTCGTAGCTGGGCACCAATGAGATTACAATGCTGCAAAAATAGAAACCAATGCGACAGACAAAATGTCCTGCTGTCACGATTGTGGCTGTTGTCATTACTGTGCAAGTATTCTCACACATATTTCAAAGAATCTGTGCCATTTGCAAAGAAAAAAGCTTGCTACAAGTTTGATGGAACTCATACACACCAAATTCAGAGTCAAACATTCGGTATTGATCCTAACAGTGGCACAGCTGAAAGCCTGGTGAGCTCAGTGTGAGGAAGTGACTTAGTTAATTATGCATTTTAATAGGAGAAAAATTATGCAGAGGAAGCTCAAAGGCACTCGCAATCAGAGGGAGAGAGAGACTGAATAAAAGAAAAACAGGGATAGAGGGAGAGAAGTCTGAGAAGAGAAGCTGATTAATGTATTTGGTGTGACTAGCACAAACAAACAAACAGAGCATGAGGAGTTGTGTAATGACTAAATCGAGAGCTTTGCCAGAGCTTTAATCTAATGTGGCTTCAATGCAAAATGCGAGGGGGAAATACTCCTATTAATGTACACAGAGAGGAAGAAAAGGAGAACAACTGCGTTTGAACTCAGCCTTATTAACAAAGACATTGAGCCATCGTTTGTCATTACAGTGCTGGAGCGACGACGCCGAGGATCTCTAAGCCTTTAAGTGTTTTATACTCTAATACCACAACAAAAAGAAATCATGGCCCTTTTGTTACTCTGAGTTACAGTCTATACTATTGACGACGGGTAGGAAATATAGTTGAGAAATGATTGATGTATGGTAACATTTTGGAGACAACAACACTTCTAAGAACTTCAGAAAGTCATGAGACAATGCTGGAGAAGTTCAGTGACATGGATTACAGTTACACTCATCAAGGCTGTTTGGGTAAAAACTGATCTATTGTGACAATAGCCGCGTTTCCATTACCCTTCAAATTGCGCAAATTGAAAATACGCTTAATTTCGCAAAGATTCCCATAAAAAGTTTTTACGCTCGCATGAGGTGGTTTTTCAGGCAATTCGAAAAAGGAATATTTCGCAAAACTGCAATGGAAACAGTTTTTGTGCATCTACAGGTCACCTGACGTAGACGGTGCGGTATGTTTGGACAGAAGACGATACAGAGTTCTTTATTAAACGCATAAAAGACAGAAGAACTACGGGAAAACTGGATTCTAAACCACAAAGAAATGCCACAATCAAGACCAATCATATGTGCAGCTCCAAGTATAAGGGTCTTTCCCTGCCATTAATGTTGGATAACACGCCTACGTCTCCTTCGGTTAAAAATATGGCTAGTGCGGTGGCTGTGATATATGTAAACCCATCCCAACATCGGTTGCCATAATTATTGGAAAAAATTACGTTCCAGTTGCATAACATCAGTTAATGGAAACGCCGTCATTTCGCAATAGATTTTTATCGACATCTAGAAAAAAGTTTTGCGCAAATCTGTAATTGAAACACGGCTAATGTTAAAGTGATGTTTACAACAATTTTAAAGCGATAATTCACCCAGACATTTAAATTCTGTCCTCATTTACTCACCCTAATTTTGTTCAAACCAGTATGACATACTTATAGATATGCTGAGGAATGTTTATGTCCATATAATAAAACACCATTTGACCCAATTGACTTTTATTGTATGGACAAAAAACATTGCAACATTTCACAAAATATCGACTTTTGTGTTCCATAGAAAAATGTCAGTCACGCAGGTTTAAACGAGTTTTTCATTTTTTTGGTATAGATATCGTCAAAGTAAATGAAGCTCAAAAGAAAAAAAAAGAAAAGATAGGACTTGATTTCATCTATCAGGATTTGTTAGGAATCTAGCCTGGGTTTCCCCATGCTGCCTTGAGCGCAGCGCGATTTTATTCACGCTGCTAGGCAGCCTGGACACCATGGACCAGATTTTCCCCTCAGCGAGGGGACCAATCACAGAACGGGGAGGGAGCAGCAAGACGATGACGACGTCTATGCGACACACCGAAGCAGTTTGTTTATATCTATGGATCCAACATGGCAGCAGACGCGAAGTTACCTTTCGATGCAGCCTTAGATAGTGTTCTAAGTAGTTTAGTCTTCTTCAGCCATCGTCTTCTTCCTCATCGAATTTCTGTCGCTCTACATACGTCATCTGGTATAATTGAAACGATTGGCTATGAGCTACGTACAGGCGCATTTGATAAACATTCGTAGTGCCCAATAAACTGCTCTGAACATTCGTAAACCACGCCTCAAATACGAGAAAATGAACATGTGGTTCCCAGACCACGTCTCAATGAGAAAGAGGTCTGACGTTAGCCAGGCTATTAGGAATCTGTTGATGAGGAAAATTGGGCGATGTGGTACTGCAAAAATTAATTTAGCTTATAAGATAGATTTTGAAAACATTGGAAACATTTCTCTCATTTTCTCTAAATCATGTATAATGTGACCAGGGACATATTATACATGATACATTTATTAAGAAACAAATAGGGTCAATTTTGAAGTCACGTTCTTGCCATATAGATATAATATTGACAGATTGTCCATCAATGGCTGTAGTAGTCAAATGGTCACAAATATCTTTTACAGAAAACACTTTACCTTCACTGAGCTTGAAATATCTTAGATCATAGTGAAAATCAAATTTAAACCTCTAAATAGTTTTAGGATTTTTACCAATGCTAAAAAAAGTATGTGTGTCTCTCAGCTGAGTACTTATACAAGAAACCTCAACTGAGTTTTAGGTGACAGCTCTTTTCTGTACACTGTAAATAAGACTGAGCAGAACAATCTGTTATAAGCTGACCCTTGTGCAAGAGACCCTGAGTCATGCCAGTGAGCCTTAATCCATCCTGGTCCTGAAATCAGATCTGAATTCACAGCAATATAAGCCATTACGATTCAAAGGCTCTTTCATGGCCATTCTTTGGGCCGCTCTACTTTGGATACAAGTTGTTGTGTGCTGGAAACCGCACGCAATACCAATCAGCAAATGATTGTGAAATTACGCCCCACGCTTACAACGTGTGTGTGTGTGTGTTTCGGGGGAGGTTATCCTGGCAGCCTTGGGCTAGGCAAGCTGATGACACCCGTCCCTGCCCTTGGCCATGGCACGGTTAGCCTGCCAGTGCCCACGGGCAATAGGAGGAGGGTCTAGTCCCCCCACCATCCCCCCAATAGAAAGCTATGATTTGCATGTAAGAGCTGTACAACATTGGAAGCAGAGAGCAACAGTGAGAGCGTGTGAATATGTGCTCCATTTATGTACACACGCCTGTCCTTATTATTCTTTATGCAAACCAACACATTGTTGGTTCCTTTATATCTGTAAGTTTTATGTAATTGTTGTCTACATTTAACCATAATGACCATTTGTTAATGAGTGACTCTGTGAACCCAATTCATAAGAGTAAACAATTAAGACCCATCTCCATCTAAAATAATTTGATTGATATTTAATAATAATTTGATTATTTTATTTAATTATTTATAAGCATTCCTACACTTTAAGCAATCTTTTTCCATCATTTTTCCAGTAATTAATGGATAATGATTTTTAAATCATTATCAGAGTCAGAATCATATGAATCAGACAATTTTAGCCCATTAAGAATTTATAGCTGATGTAGTTAAGTCTAGATGTAGTAAAATTAATTTTTCAAAAAATTATAATAAATTGAATAAATAATATTAAAGTTTTTTTTTATAAAGTAAATAAATAAAGCAATGAAAAATCCACTTTTCCATGAACCTTTTTAATATATATATATAAAGGAATACGGTGATATATCTCATCCCTAACCCTAATCTAACCCGAACCTAACCCTAGCCCATAAATAAAACATCACACTTTCCCTTATACATACATTTACACTTTAAGCTAAAATCTTAAATTCTATAAAAAATAAAGCTCATGGATATGTTATAAGTCAACTATCCAAACTCTGAATCCACAGGATCATCTGTCCTCAGGTTGTGTGTGTGCACATCCTTGTCTTACGAGGGATCTTGGCGGCTGTCTGTATCCCAGACACATCACAAATCTAATTTCATGAAAAAGGCATCTTTTCCTGACCTCTTTTCATGCATTGGTATTGGGCCAATCTCAGTCAGCATGAGGAGAAATGAAGAGAAAAAAAAAAGAAAAAAGAAAAAAAACATTCTCACCGGGACCAAACAATCCCAATCTAATTTACTTTTTGAGGCCAGAATATCTACATGAGTTAATAGGGGAGCAGAATCAAATTAACTATAATTAGTCAAAATGGAGAGGAGAGCGAGCGAGAGAGAGAGAGAGTGACAGTAAGGCGTGTGGGAAACCAGGAGCCTGTCTCATTTTGTCTCTCCTCTAGTCCCTCCCCGTCGTCAAGCCATCCCGCGCTTACTGCATTGACACATGTCCCGCTCGCTTCAAAGCTCGCAAACATCGATTGCATGTGGCACGCAAACAGCCAGGCGCGCCAAAACATTTCTGTTCTGACAGATTTCCCCCGTGAAAAACCAGCATGCGAATTTCACAAGAGCTGCAGACCTGACTTGTCTAATCTCTTCAGGAGGATGCTAACAGCGTCATCCACGCCGATGGGTTATTCCTGTAGATGGATGGTTTTTATAAAGGAAAGTACGTAAAAAAGCTTGAACCCTGAATGCCAGAAGTAAAGACGACACCATGTGTGTGTGTGTGTGTGGTAGATCGTGGCTGTTAAGCCACAGGAGAGGCCTGGATTTAACAGATTTTTACAAAGCACTTGTTTGTTTACACATGTAATGCCGCTGTAATAAGACTTTCTGCTGCTTTCACTCATCAGTTTGTTTATACTGACATCACACATGGAAACAGAAACTGTTTTTCTCCTTATAAGTAAGAGAAGCACTTCCATATGACTTGATAAATCCAGCATCATTCTCAAAGGAATCAGAATCTGAACATGTTTTGAAGTAATACGATATAATATGGTATTCAATACGAGTCATGCTCCCATAGAAGGGTCGTTTGATTGTGACTGGATAAGAGACTCGTGAGAGACTGAACCAGGAGGAACAAGTGAACTCGTGACTTTTTTGAAATTCAACAGCTGCTTTAAAGTTGCCGTTGAAGGGTTTACGTTGATGCGAGTGCGTCTGTGTGCATGCGCTCTCATGTTTTCAGCCCTCTTATGTGAAGATCTGTATTCAAAGTATGAATCTTTATGCATTGAGTGTGTGTATATGTGTGTTTGTATGCATTGTTATGTGAAGGTTTGATCTCAGACTGTGTATGCGTGTACAGTACGTCGGGCACTCACCGCCACGGCGCAGCAGCATCTTGGCGATGTGTGTGTGTTGGTTCAGCAGGGCATCGTGTAGAGGACTGACTCCCTGGACCTGACTGCCCAGCTGCAGGTTCAGGCAGTGCTGCAGAAGGGCCTGCACACACTCAGTACTTCCATGGTTACAGGCTTCATGAAGAGGCGTCCAGCCAGCGTGATCTACAAAGAGGGATGCAAAAGATACTGTGACATTCACAAGGCCTAGCTAACCTGCTTTTTGCTGATCATATTACAACCTATATTAAAAACTTTTTTCTGACGTCAGAAAGCAAATAAATCAGTGTAATTTGCAGCTGAATAATAGGTACTTTTAATTTTTGCCACATAATCGTATATTAATAAGAATTCAATTTTAATGTCGCACATCGCAAATCATGAGGTACAGTGTTTGTCTTTGTAGCATTTTGCTAACATATAACAGCTATAGCGTTGTAACGTTAATGTAAAGTAAATTGTTAAAAAAGGGACATTTTCTGACTAGTATATTAAATAAAGAACATTTTCGCACAATTGTTAATTCAGAGAGTTAGAGTAAACAAGTAATCAAAACATTAACTACTCAAATTGTTTTTAGCAAAGAGGCCTCAATCGGAAATATTTCAGTACGTCATAACGCAAACATACTGAAACATACTTGCTAGTTTTTAAACAGAACTCATTTTACAATTCCTAGTATAGTCTTTTTGAGTAAAAGTAAGCTAAAAGTCCCCACAAAAAAAAAAAATTTTTTAGCAAAGACACCTCACGTAATTGCGCAAACAAACATACTGACTCGAAAATGCCATTGCTAGTAGTTATCAAATAAATCTCACATTAAGACAGTCTTTTTTTGAGTGAAAGAAAGCTAAAAATATAATGCAACATCGTAAACAAAAATACCCACGATTATATCAAGATTTCAAAAAGAGATTGGAAAGCGAAAGGCATGCACACAATTAGCTTGACGCCACTATAGTAAACCGAGCCTAAAACATTGTCCGAGCCCTCCAAACACACCCTTACATTTGATCTAAAAGGTTAGACATGTGGCACGCACTTTCCTTTGTTTTCCTTGATTTAACTGTTCAGCACACAAACAAAGTAACACCTAAAAAGCGGGAGGATTCTACAGAGGGAAGGGGAGGAATGTAGAAACCTACCTTTAATGTTGACGTCCGTTCCAGGCAAGCGGAGGATACAAAGCAGCGTCTCCACCTGGTTCTTCTTGCAGGCTCGATGAAGGAGTGTCTCGCCTACACATGGATGGAGAGGAGAGAAAGAGAGAGAGACAAAAAGGGCAAGTGGAAGAGAGAAGTGGGCAACATCCAAAAATCAGGGTGCGTCCTGCCAACTGCCCCGTAATCGCTTACTTAATGTTTCTTGTGCTCGACATAGAAATGAATAAACAGGCACACACGACATGGAAAATGTAAAAATTAAACAGATAAAAGGGGCTGACCCTGAAAAAAGGGCTTTTTTGGTGGGAGGGGGGAGAGGGACAGGAAGCAGAGAGAAAGCAAAGAAAGGCACTCATCCGTTCTCTTTGTCGCAATTCCCTTTTCCGGACAGTGGGACTTCTTTACTTACACTAGCACCCCAAGTTGAAGGCAATAGTGGGAAAAGGATTCCTGGCAGTGTGGTATTGTTCAGCCGGGGGAAAGTTATGGTACAGAGCCCATACACAAAGCCTCTGATGGGATTTTTCAAACAGCCAGAGTTCAAAAGCTCCACTGGGCAGTACGAATGGGAACACGTGATTCTCACTTCTGCAAACTACAACAGCCAGACATAAAAGCCTCCAAGGACTTTTATTTACATTTTCCCTCTGCCTGCTCCCTTTGTAAGGCAGCCTTCATCCCTTGCTCTGCCGATACAATATCAAATCGGGAATATATTAGAGGGTGGGCTGCTTCCTTTTTTCATGTGTGGCTGAACTTCACAGGAAAGTAAAAGGCCAAACTTGAGTGCCTCTGCGGCTGCCATTATAATGCCGCTGTGCAAAGCTGCTAATAAATGCTTTACTGGGTCTCACCAGGGTGCCCATTTCTCTGCAGCCTTGGCTGGCTAGATAAAACCCGGCGTGCTAAAAGAGCCAAAGCGGAGAGAGGCAGTAGGGATGAGGAGGTGGAAATAAAGCAGACAGGCTTCTTTCTTCTTGTGGGAAGGAAAAAGGGAGAAGCGGCATCCTCTTTCACATCAATATGTTGGTTGGGTTTTCAAGAAGCCTCTTTAAGCCAGATCAAACAGAGAAAATTAGGTCAGAAGCAAACGTAAATGACCAGATAAGGCTAATCTGTCTGCGGCTTTGTGTACGCGGAGTGACGTCTGTCATGGTATAAAGAATGAAGATGTGGAAGTAAGTATTAGGATCATGGTTTAGACACAATCAATTAAATTATTATTATTTTAATTTTTTTGCAATTCAAAAATTCTGCAGACAAAGAACCTGTCTACATCCGGCTTTAAAATCCATCTTGAGCGATCCAATGACAAGTGGACTGAACTAAATGCAAAACGGTTTGTGATTGGATTACTTAAATCACATTTGTAAGTAGTCAGAAACACATGTTTTCAAATATGTCCTGGACAACATAAAATGATCACTGTGCTAAAACAAGACTTTTAAATTTGGCTGGTTATGTGATGCTTAAAAAAAACATCTGACCAGTGGTGTAAAGTATTTGAGTAAAATGTAATTAGTTACTGTACTTGCATGCAAGTACCTTTTTGGCTACTTAGTTTTACTGATTATCAAAGATATTAACAACTTTTACTCTCTACCTGACTGCATTTTTGAATAAGTATATGTACTCTTTACCTCAAATTGTAATGAGTAACGCAATTACACGTTACATTTTGCATGGCACCTAACTTTTTCTGCAGCAGTTTATTTCTGCTGCATAAGAAGTGATATCGCCATCTACAGGGCACTGAAGGTACTATATCTTGTACGTTTTGCCCAAACAGCAACCTTCCGGTCTCTCTCTTGAATCCAACACAGAAGTGAATTAAACTGCAATTCATTGACTGGCTGCTAGGGACATGCTCCAAAAGAGAGTCAATCCTATAGACCCCCCATGTTAAAATGCCCAACTTTACAGCAGAAAAAAAAAGTTACAAAACGTGGTTGTGGTCTATATAGCTAATTTTGTACTTCATGACAACATTTGTTTTTATAACTCATCCGTTTAAATTATATTAAAGGAGCTGTATGTAAGATTGTGGCCAAAACTGGTACTGCAATCACTTTCAAATTACTGTAGAGCAGTGTATCCGCTCCCCCTCCGCCCTGACTCGAGGTTGCCAGATATGCTGCAGGATCCAGCAGGAACGTAGGCTGCTACAAGGAGCTGCAGCTGTGGTAAGAGCAGCAGAGCTGGCAACCCGGATGCCGAAACACTTTTGACTTTGTGATTGGTAGATAGGTGGAGGGTGGGGCTTCAGGCCAAAACACAAGATGACAACATCAACATCAGTTGAGGGCTGCAAGTTCACTTTTTAAATGACAATATCCTGGCCGTACTACTGTTGTCAGCGATATAAGTATTTGAAATGAACATGATTTCTTAATGTCTAGTGACATATCAGGGCCATTTTATGATTAATTGAAATACATTTCTTACATACAGCTCCTTTAAGGCTTAAAGAGTTACAGGTGGATTGCCGCTGCTGTCTGTTAGCCACCACGTAACCTCAGCTAATTCCAGACGCTGAACTTGGCATCACGTCCCATCTCTTTGCCCATTTTCAGTTATCTGGGAGTGACACGCTGCCAAGATGGCGACGGTCGGCTCCGCCCACTTTGGTCTTAAAAAATGCTTTTCAGAAACCTACGGGTGACGTCATGGACACTGTCCATTGTTTTATACAGTATATGGTTTTGCCCTTACCCAAACTTGTAGGGGTGTAACAACATATTGTGTCACAATATATCGCAATACAAAAATACAACAATATGTATCGTGGATAGTGACAATATGTATTGTGCATAGTTCACCCAAAATGAAAATTACTCTGTGTGAAAGAAATGAAAGTTTACAGAGTTTAGTGCCAGTACTACATTAAACTACTATATATAATGTATAATAATGCAATGGGGGAATCTTTGTGGGTCCTGATAATGCCAAATGTCTTATGTTACCAGTAAAAAATGGCCTACATCAGGGGTGCCCAATCCTGCTCCTGCCGATTGACTGTCCTGCACAGTTCATCTCCAACCTTAATCAAACACACCTGCCTTTAATTTTCAAGTGCTCCTGAAGACATTAATTGGTTGCTTCATGTGTGTTTGATTAGGGTTGGAGATGAACTGTGGAGGACAGTCGATCGGCAGGAGCAGGATTGGGCACCCCTGGCCTACATTATTTGAAATATATCTAGTCAGTGACAGAGAGCAAAATAATTCTGTATTTTCAGCTTCAGAATCATGAATATTTTTATTCTGGTGTCATCGATTCATTGTATCGAATCGTGACATGAGGGTATCGTTACACCCTTACAAACTTGTCAATAAGGCTACTTTAAGTGAAATGTGAATGCATTAGCAGGTAGTGTCTGAATCGTAGGCATTCATATATGAGATGTAGACATGACTGCAGCCGGTGATGAGGCTAAAACCAGCATGTCCAGTGCAAGTAGTCTTTGACTATTTTATTTTACTTAACATTATTTTGTGTATCTTATACTGAAGAGATGTTTTTGAAGGATATTGGTTTACCTTTTTGAGCACTTGAGCTTAACTAAACCTTGAGTGTTTGTAGATGTTTAATAGGCTGTTGTATCCACCTTGACCAATTTTGAGGTTATTTTTTTTTCATTATTATTTTAAATAAACATGTGATTGCTCTCCACAAAAAATGAACTGTTTCTTCACTGGCATGATTCTAAAGTGCCATAGAATGGAAAACTGTATTTACCTTGGCATAGTTGAATAATAAGAGTTCTGTACATGGAACTGACATACTGTGAGCCTCAAACACCATTGCTTCCTCCTTCATATGGAAATATCGTGTTTGCAAAAGACCACTGAAAAACGGGCGAATCCCAACATAACACCGACTGTGACGTTGCAGTCGGGATCATTAATATTTACAACCCCAAAATTTGCATATACCAGCCCATGTACTAGGCCAGGCATATATATATATATATATATATATATATATATATATATATATATATATGTTCCAGGCTGTGCAGGGGATGTGAGGACTTTTCATACCTTTCCCACAGAACAGAACTGTCAACAGGCATGGTTGATGTTTATCTACAACACGATACCGCACCATTTTAATTCAAAGTTGTTAGTTTGCTCTGCCCATTTCACCACTGACAGTTTTCTAACCTGGGACAATATCAAGCAGGCCTCGCTCAGCGTTTGATACTGAAGGAGAGGGCAATTCCAACTATATTGCCATTACAACCCCTACTGCAATCAGTAAGTAACGTTAGTGATTTTATCCACTTCTTGACTGTTGAAGCCATTTCTGTTTAAATCAAAATTTCTTAGTGAGCTAACAATAACGATAATTTACCCTTTGTTGTCAACTCAAGACCGAACGCAAGATGCTAGTACAGTAACGTTAACCTTAGCTAACTAGCAAGCTCCAGGTAACGAGCATAGATAACTAAATAGTATGACAACCTATTTACACGGAGGTTAATATTATTTTCGGCCTGTGTTGTCATATAAATCTACAAAATACAACTGTAGATACATCTTTGTCAATCTCTTTTGTTGGGTAGTATTATAATTTAGCCTATATTTCATCAACAACACATAACTCAGGAGCTAACTAGGTTAGTTTGGTTGCTAACAGATAGCTCACTCGCTCCTTCAAGCTAACGTGACCTTCTCCACCACTTAAGTTGAAACGATGGCCATTTGACAATGCATCTAGTCAATTTGTTAAAATATTTTTTTTTTTTTTGAGAACTGAAGTATGATCATTTTGCACATTTGTATTTCAGAGTACATCACAGCTCCTGCGTACAAACCTGTGAAACAGCCAATCAGAGCAGAGCTCAACATTATTATTGATGACCCTTCCAAATAAGGCAATAAAAGCCCATTTCATTATAGGGACAAACCCAGGGTTGTAAATGGACATGTAAAACCTTATCTGGAGAATTTTTGCCTTTACTTAAGCCACATACATTCTATGTAGATATCAGAGAACAATTTAAAATATTGTATCAATGCATTCTATGGTACCTTTAAGTTCTGTTAAAATCAGATCAAATCTTTTACTTCAAATTGGAATTGGTGACTTGTAACTTGTAATGGAGTCATTTTAATAAGGTATCTGTACTTTTACTCAAGTATGGTTTTCAGGTACTCTTTACACCTCTACGTCTGACTGATCCAAAAAAATTATAATACTTCTGAAACAGTGTTTTGGGTGACCACTAGTCATCTGATTACCAGTGATATATCTTAATATCAGATGTAACAAGGTTCTAAAATACATTTTAAAATGACAACATTTGAATGTAATGTTCCAGAGCAAGATAAACCAATGACAGAACTTTAAAAATTAAATTAAATAAATAGCACATATTGATTTTGATATCTCTGTCTCAAAGAAAGGAACTACAGGGTAGCAAGCAACATGCCGCTTAACTCAATTGTCAAAGTACATGAAAGCAAGATCATAAAAGCTCACAACACAAAATCAATGAGAATAATTACAGTATTATGAAGAAATGAAACAGAATGCAATAAAGGTATGACTTAATGAGTGCCTTAGCACCATGACAAGTTCTGGCTCGCAACGGCCCTTTTTCACACCCTAATAGGCCCTAAAACCCAGTGATTAAACATTTCTTAACTCCCCATGTGTACACAGTCTCAGAAATGCCAGGCCCAATCTTCCCTCTGTTAAATCACTTTAATGGTTCCAATTTGGACACAACGCTTCCATTATAGGGGTAATTGCATACTCAGCATTTACAAGCTCGAAGAGGATAAATCCATCCTGTCCTTTTCTATGAATTGTGAAATGTGTGTTGCATTTGTGGTTGTTGTTGTTGTTGTATTTTCTTGTAGAGAGTACTTGTGTGGTTGTGACGTCTGGCATGACAGCTCTGCTGCAGGTTGGCTAATGGTTTAAATAACGGGCTATTTGCCACAAAAGTGCATTTTGAACACTGTGACGACTAGTGCTTTTTCAATTTGACCACTTTTAGGTTTAAGCAACATCCTGTAGTTCTGGGTGTTTTAAGAAGTTTAAGCGTCTAGTTCATTGGACTGTGAATAAGAAATTGAAAGAGATCAATAATAATCCTGTACTGGTTTTTATATTGTTATAGAGTGATATAGATCACAATTTTACACACCTTTTGCAAATTAATATTTATTGAGTGGCATCAAATAAAACGCATTTTTTATGTATTACTGACCTGATGAACCAGTGTAACCTAACAAACAAACAATTTAATAATTAAATTTACACAAATTGACTTTTTTTTGTCCTCTGTGATAGGTGTCCCTGGTTTGAGATCCAGCGTTGCCATTTAGGACAAATGAGGGACTCATACACAACTACTGTATAATAAAATGCTGCAAGAGGTCACTGTTGCTCAGTGAGGCTACACAAAAAATTAAGAACCAATAATACGCAAATCTGAAGTTTGAACATGACAATTTGTTATTTGTTATGATAAATGATGCAAACTGCATCCCAATATCCCAATCTGAGATTTACTCCAAAATCATCACCATTTTGCTTATAGCATCATTACCTGTAGTTGTAGGCCACAATGAAGTGTACTGAGCAGACAGACAGACAGCTCAGGGTGAAGTTAACAAGGTGCACCTTGAGGAAAAAAAAAAAAAAAAAAAAACCTGCAGCGTCTACCTACAGAAATCTACAACTGAGAGCCTGCGGATGCTTCATCAAAAATTGATGCGCTACACATCAGTATAGGGAGCACGTAGTGCAAAAACAACACAAGGCAGGGAGCAGCAGCCTTGAGTCTCCTGAAAACAGGGCTGTCTCTCTCTCTGTGCCCTCCCCCACTCCCTGCTCTGGTGTGGGGGTCTTTCTGATCAGGTGGAAGGGGAAAGATGAGCGTTGACACCTTGGTGGGTTCACATGGAGTGCCAACCTCCTAATTACAGAAACTTCCAGGCTCGGCTACCTCTGGCTTTCTCTTTCGCCCCCTCTTCTCCTCTCCTTCCTCACAGCAGAATCCTAATTGCAGTGTTTAATATTCTTAAACGGGTGATCTGACAAGCATTATGTTTGTGTGTGTGTCGCCTGGTTTTTATGTATTTTCAACCTCTTCCTCACCAAAGGATGGAGGGAGTGTAAAAAGCATGTGGAATGCAAATGCTGTTGCCTGAGGTTATGAAGAGAGGCTCTGTCGAGAGCTTTTGACCTAGCTGAATGCGCGATAGAACTGAAATAAAAGAGAGATACAGACATATAGATAGAATGGTAGACAGACAGATAGACAAATAGACACATATACAGGCAGACAGAAAGACAGGTAAATAGACATACAGAATGATATATAGAGAGATAGACAGACAGACAGACAGATAAATATTTAGATAGATTGATAGAACAATAGACAGACAGATACATAGAAAGAAAGATAGACAGATAGACAAATAATCAGATATACAGGCAGACAGACAAAAAGACAGGTAGGCTATATACACATAGACAGACAAAATGATATATTGATAGAAAGAATGATATAGAGAATGGCAGACAGAATGATATATAGATAGACAGAGAATGATATATAGAATGACAGACAGACAGACAAGACAGATAGCCAGATAGATAGATAGATAGGTAAATATAACAATAGATAGATAGATAGATAGATAGATAGATAGATAGATAGATAGATAGATAGATAGATAGATAGATAGATAGATAGATAGATAGATAGATAGATAGATAGATAGATAGATAGATAGATAGATAGATAGATAGGTAAATATAACAATAGACAGACAGACAAAAATACAGACAGATACATAGAAAGAAAGATAGACAGGTAGACAAATAAACAGATATAGAGGCAGACAGACAAAAAGACAGCAGTTATAGATAGACAGACAGACAGAATGATATATAGAATGACAGATAGACAGACTGACAGACAGACAGAGAGATAGATAGTTAAAGACGACGGCGAGTAGCAGCTCTTACCTGCAGCATTGACTCTGTGGTAACCTCTCGGGACAGTCTCTCTCCCTGAATATGAGCTGCCTGCTGAGTCTTTCACAGCTCTGAAAAGAACACACAGTAACATTTAGCAGACAGATTGAGACATCAGGCCATGTGTTTTTGAAGGGACAACAGTTCACAGAGCTTGTGGGTGAATAGATAGGATCTGCCATGTATGCTAAACATCAGCACATCATGAAACTGCTCATAAATACGGCTAAATTAAGAATTTATCCATAGCCAGAGGACAGGAGTGTTGGAAAAGCATGCAATATTTAAAACTTCCAAGACAACCTCCCACAAAACGATGAGACGCGATGAGACGCTAACACAAAGTTCACTAAATAGTCCCCACTTTAAACCACCACTCAAGCTACAAACATTATTATATCAATGTCACGACATTTTCACACTACCACAGGACGGAGTTGAGGGACTGCCATCTAAGTGCATCGCCTGTAGCAACTATCAGCCAGCCTGTACGTTAGCTGTACTTACTGAATCCTTTTATCCAAGGAGACAGCTTTCCAACCCCCCCCCCCCCGTGGAGCTCTCCCAGGATGGAGTCCCTGGCCAGTGTTTAAGGAACTGTCATTAAATGGCACCGTAAGTGCTACAGTGATGCAGGCAGGATTGCAGCTGATGTTCTGGTTGGGTTAAGTGTGTTGGCTGTCTGCTCAAATGTTGACTAAGGCACATCCATCCATCCATCCATCCATCCATCCATCCATCCATCCATCCATCCATCCACTCATCCATCCATCCATCCATCCACCCACCCACCCATCCATCCATCCATCCATCTTTGGAGATTAAGGTGGATTTTTGGAGATTAAAGTATGATAGGTAATAATCTGTTTTTAATTAATAGATTTAAATGATTATACTTTATAATGAAAAAATGTCTTCAATAACCCCTCAATGCTGGCTTGCAGGCAAAATCCTTTAATCTAGCTGATGCAATATTTTAGAGCACAGCAAAACTAGAAAGAAAAAAAATAACATTCACTTCAGAAGTTTCCATGACTTTTCCAAGCTTGGAAATCACAACTTTAAGTATTCCTGATATATTCAGGTTTTTCCTGACTGTGAGAACCATAAATAATAGGAATTATACTTAACTTAATTTTAACTTAAATTATACTTAAAACATAACTTTAATACTGCTTATTCTAAAACCTTAAAATTAAATAAATACCAATTCAAATAAGAGATGCACCAATACTACATTTCTCCACCGATACCGATAGCCGATTATTCAAAATGATATCTGCCTATAGTTTGACTTAGGGGGGAAAAAAAAAACTCTCCCAAATAATGCTGCAAACTATACAGGGAACCCTCTCAATTGGTACACTATAATATTAAAAGTTACAATTAACAACACAGACATTATATTCAACTGATATTTATATATATTTAGCAGATATAATAATTACACTCAAATAAAAACTAAATTGTTTGTATACAACTCAGTTGCACATATGGTAATTTTCATATACACTTGTCTTCATGGCAAATTTATTCAAACATACATACATAATTAAGAGTATTACTCCATTCTAGAGTTTTTTTATAGCTAACAAACTATGAACATTGGATAATTTCCTGAGGTAAATGCAAGTTTAATGATATATAGTTCATAAGCTGTTCTACTGACATTTTTCTGCGGTAGAAACACAGATTGAGTGTTTACATGAGACAGAATATGGATTTCGGTAATTTGTACTGTATCTTTTAACATACCCTCTGATATTCATGCATGTTTTTTGAAATATAACTTGTATTAAAGTGGAAGAAGACTCGCGCTCCGCACTGCCGCTTGAACTATGACGCTACAGCGACCTGTCACGTCTGTTAAAGTCCCCCATTAGTCAATCATTTTATCCCTTAAAACTCACCTTTGATCAACAAAATTACATATTTAAAAGTTTTTTCCTTGAAAAAAACATGTCATGCCTCAAAATAGCCTGAATGTAACTCTTCACCCTTGCCTTATTTAGTATATGCGGTTCTATGAATTTGCAAATTAGCCCCGCCTCCACTCACTCACCTCCACTAACACCAACTCAGAGATTCACTCATTGACGATCACACATTAACGTGATTGATTACAAGGTCAATTGTGAGGTCAGAAACACCAGCGATTTCAAACCGCGTTTTTTGGTTCACTGCAGATTTAAGGAGAAAATACACAGCAATAGTGCTGACTTATGAATTTGCACATGGTTTGTCTTAAAGCATATTGAAAACATCACATATAAATATAAACAACATTAAAAGCTTGATTTTCACCACAGGGGGACTTTGAGAGACTCTGTTAAGAGCATCAAAACACCATTTATTGTTTGAATTTTGTGATAAAATGAACAGAATTTGAAAGCTAAGACTTTGTATCTTATCAGAAGCAACAAAGCACAAAGCTCTTTGCGATTATTGGATGGGGTGCACGCTGCTAATATTAAGCTCGATGGTGTTTTATGCCCCCAATGGCTCCTTAGAGGCAGCTAACCCTACCCTCAACCTTAAACCTACCCATCCCCTCGCTGCCTGGAAGGCGACGTTGGGGGCATAAAACACCAAAGACCTAATATTAATGTTTGGTGTAGGAAAAAACACAGACCTGGCAACATTGACTTGAACTACGGGTGATTCATGGGGTCAAATAGAGCCTGCTTTTATGTAGCTATTTTTTTACTGTTAAAGGTGCTCTAAGCGATGTCACGCGTTTTTTAGGCCAAAAAATTTTTTGTCACATACAGCAAACATCTCCTCACTATCCGCTAGCTGCCTGTCCCCTAAACACACTGCACAGGCTCCACAAACGGCAAGTAAAACAAACTGGGCCAACCCGCACCACGAAACATAACAAACTGTTCCAGCCACTAACCGACAAGAAGGATTTAGGGGTGGGGTTTGGGGGGTTAGAGCGTGGATGAGGAGGAGGGAGGGTCTAGCTAGCCTCCGTTTTGTTTGACAATACTTTAAACGTCAACAAGAAGTGACGTCACCCAACATCCCTTAGAGCACCTTTAATGCGTTATTGTCGCGTTTACTTGCCCTAATTTCAAGATAAAAGAGATTTTCTTCACACACAGTATGAGTTGCAATCTGACACATTTTTCCGCACCCCTGATCATTAGCTTTCTTTAAACAATCGCCAGATAGTGAAAATAATAGCTTTTATTGGCCGATATATCAGTGCATCTCTAATTAAAATGAATCACAATTTTTTTGACATCTTTACAATTAAAACAGTCAATCACATGACATTGCCTTGTCAATGCTCTGGAATGTACACTAGTATTAGCTGGACCAACCTGAGAAGTACAGTTTTTTAAAGCTAAAGGAGCATGATTTTGTTTATGATTTGAAAGATGTTACTGAAATTATTACCTACATAAAAAAAAGATGCACAGGGATGTTGTCAAGATGGCCACAGAGTGGGCTGACTTGCTTTTAAAATGTGCAGATACGGAAATGTAGCAGCAGTTTGAGGGTGAGTGCTGAAAAGTTTCTTGTTCCCTAGTAATTGGATTGTTCAGAACCAAGGCACAATTTAACACACCAGAACAGTACAAACATCCGCATTCTCACAGACATATGGCCATTTACTTTCCTATTAGCGAGGAGTAAACATCACTGTCAGTGTCCAAGTCTGTGAGTGTGTATTTGAGTGAAGACACAATGTTCTTCCCGTCACCACTGCTTCCCTAAATGACAACACACTGTCAAACATGACAACATGATGTTGAGAATCATGATGACTTAGTATATGCAATCAATGTGGAGCAGAAATCTTAGAAGCATCAGTTAGAAAGGGTTGAATGTTGAATGAAACAAATCAGTAGCCTTACGGTTTCCACCATATGCCACTGTCTTCCAGCAAAAGTGTTTATGAAAATTACAGCTGTATCATTTTAAGCTATCATGCCAAAGTGGACGTCTAACAAACTAACAAATTTTGTAAAAAAAAAAAAAAAAAAAGTTTTATAAAGATTGTAAATAATTTCTTCTGAAATATTAACAGAACTAAAAGCTAAAATGTATATATTAAAAAAGGTAGGAATTACTGTAGAAAATAA
Source organism: Squalius cephalus (assembly GCF_949319135.1). Taxonomy (NCBI): domain Eukaryota; kingdom Metazoa; phylum Chordata; class Actinopteri; order Cypriniformes; family Leuciscidae; genus Squalius; species Squalius cephalus. The sequence continues at coordinate 20,387,139 of NC_137126.1, forward strand.
GCCCTATTGTTGAGCCTTTTTTTAAAGAGCAAAAGTAACTAACTATTCCCAGTCAGTGTTATTTTAGTATTACAGTTTACACTAAACATTAAACATTCTTTATGTTGTTGAAAAAAAGTCTCTTCTGCTCACCAAGGCTGCATTTATTTAATCACAAATACAGTAAAAACAGTAATATTGTGAACTATTATTACAATTTAAAATAATTAAAAACAATTTTTTTCTATTTTAATAAATTAACAAATTTAATTTATTCCTGTGATGACAAAGCGTCATTTTCAGCATCATTACTCCAGTCTTCCGTGTCACACGATCCTTCAGAAAACATTCTAATATGCTGATTTTCTGCTCAAGAAACATTTATAATTATTATCAATGTTGAAAACTTGCTGCTTAACATTGTGGAATCAGTGATACCATTCAAACATACAAGAAAGAAATGAATACTTTTATTCATCAAAGAAGCATTAAATTGACCAAAAGTGACAGTGAAGATGTTTATAATGTTACAAAAACACATCTATTTAATAAATAATACATTAAAATAAATGCAAAAAAAAAGCTGTTCATTGAACTTTCTATTCATCAAAGAATCCTGAAAAAAAGTATCACCATTTCCACAAAAAAAGTTACAAAAGCACAAAACTGCTTTCATTGATAATAATATTAAGATATGTTATTTGAGCACCAAATCAGCATATTAGAATGATTTCTGAAGGATCATGTGACACTGAAGACTGTGAAAATGCAGCTTTGCAATCACAGCAACAAATTAAATTTTACAATGTATTCAAATATAAAAGTTAATTTAATTCGTACTAATATTTTGCAATATTACTTTTTTATTATTACTTTTTCTTACTGTATTTTTTGATTAAATAAATGCAGGTTTGGTGGTCATAAACGACTTTGCTCAATTTTTTTAATGTTTCCAAACTTTTGACAGGTTCAGTATTTATATACTAATACTGCATTTATTAATATTTTGAATTACCTTAAAAATATATATTTTTTATTTCTATTCAGTTTTAATTCATGTTTATTTCAGTTTAGTACTTCAACTTATTTTATTTACGTTAGCTGCCAAGGCAACATTTCTAATTCTTTTTGTATATATATTTTTTTTCATCCAATATTTATATTTTATTTTATTTCTGCTTTATTAAAAAAAAAATTTGGTTTAATGGTTTTAGTTTTAGTTAACAACAACAACAACACTGTTCTCAGCTTCTCAGATTTAAAAGCAGCCATGGTTTTTCTAAGCATCATGTCTGAGCTGAAGCCTGTAGGGAAAAAAGGCAGATAAGCAGCAGTTGATTGAGCTGGTATGATGGGCACCCAACCCCAATTACCCCCACGACACCAGCAACAGTAACAGGGCTTGTGGTCTGCCATCACAGGTTGCCCCAACAGAGCAGGACAGCACCCTGTCTCTCTCCATTAGCCATCTTAAACCCCTCTAATGCCCCATAATGGCAGAAAATTGTCCAATTAAATTGTCCTACTGCACTCTGTGCCTCTGTCACACACGTATGGATGCAGACATAAAGAGGATCTTATAGTGATGTAAGTAGAGAGTGGTTATCTCAAAATGTGCTCTGATGGGATGGCAAAAGGATGTAGAAAATGACAGCTATTAATTATTGTGATTTTACAGCGGAACATCTTTCAAAAGTAAACACTGGTACTTGCTCTATTCATCAAAAAATATACAAATATTTAAAAAAAAGTGAATGTGTTCTTGCTTTTCTCCTTTGCTCTGTGATCTGTAGTGTCAGAGTGGAGGACAACAGCATGAGCAGAGAAGTGTGGCGAAGTTGAAACTCACTCTGAGCCTGGAACATGGGCAGCACTGCTGGTAGAGGCTTGATTCATCTCTGTTCTGTCATTCTGTCCCTTCAGGGTTTGGACTGATCCTCGTTCACACAAGCTCCCTAGAGCTTTGAGGTAGGTTGAGACCTGGCAAGAGACACGGAAAAAAATTAAATAATTCTCCATCTCTCACTGAAGGTTATATTCACTGTATTGTGTTATATGATGAATGCGGACTTCTGTGAAGCCGAAATGTGCTGCAAATAAAACTGTAGTCATTATACATCTACATGTCTATGTTATTAAATATGTACACAAGATAAAACCCACAATTTTTCGCAAGCAGAGTGGTTCAGAGCTGAGGAGCAGGCCCCTGCTGCAGCAGATGTTTCTGTAAATGGCGTCGGCAGTAAACATCCGGAGCCTTGTGGAGCGAATGGCTGGAATCACTTCCTTCAGCATGTCACAGTGAAGGTCTAAGTGAGGAGACAGGAAGGTACTTACAGCCATTAAGCTATTTCAACCTTTAATGTAAATTCTCAATGAAAATAGTGACAACTGGTGAAGAATCCCTTTTTCTATATACTCACCGGCCACTTTATTAGGTACACCTGTTCAACTGCTCATCTAATCAGCCAATCGCATGGTAGAAACTCAATGCATTTAGGCATGTTTATGGTCAAAACAACCTCCTGAAGGCCAAACTGAGCATCAGAATGGGGAAGAAAGGTGATTTAAGTGACTTTAAATGTGACATGGTTGTTTGTGCCAGACGGGCAGGTCTGAGTATTTCAGAAACTGCTGATCTACTGGGATTTTCACACACAACCATCTCTAGGGTTTACAGAGAATGGTCCAAAAAAGAGAAAATACCCAGTGAGCGGCAGTTCTGTAGGCAAAACCGCCTTGTTGATGCCAGAGGTCAGAGGAGAATGGTCAGACTGGTTCGAACTGATACAATAGAAAGGCAACAGTAACTCAAATAACCACTCATTACAACCAAGGTCTGCAGAAGAGCATCTCTGAACACACAACGCATCGAACCTTGAAGCAGATTGGCTACAGCAGCAGAACACATCGGTTGCCACTCCTGTCAAATGAGAACAGGAAACTGAGGCTACAATTTGCACGAGTCACCAACAAAAACACAACAACAAAACAGTACAATGACAAACTCACTTACTGTATATTAAACATATAACTTTTATTAACAAAATGAATAAGATGGCTTTATTAACAAATAAGCATCATGCTGATAAATTAAATCTGACTCCTGCTGACTCCAGGCACATTTAATTGTAGTCTCTGTGCTCTAACTGAACTTTCCAGCACCCTGTTGAATCTATGCCAAGACGAATTAAGGCAGCTCTAAAGGCAAAATGGGGTCCAACCCAGTACTAGCAAGGTGTACCTAATAAAGTGGCCGGTGAGTGTATATTTATAAAAAAAAAGTGATACACCAGTTTCCCACTGCACAATGGGATACCTTGGCACAGTATGGCAATGTGTTCAGCCAGGTCTTTAAAGCCTTTCTCCACCAGACTGCTGTTGAGTGGACTGTGTTCCTGAGCCCAGAACTCCACCACTACACACAGAATCTCCTGCAGAGTGACCGACATTCCCAGCCTCCACTCCTACACACAAACACACAGTAAACTCACCCTGCACAGCCTGTTGAAGCATCTGGAATGGACATGTCTCAACAAAATGTTATATTCAGTGTGGAAATCTCTTGGCATACTATGGTCAAACAGGTGTAATATGACAAATTTGAGTATAAGCTGGAAAATTCACTTTGTGCTTAGATCACAACAATATGTCGCATCAATTAATGCATATATCTTGCATATGTCTGTATATCTAAAATCAGGAGATTTCAATAAAATACGTCATCATAAGAGGCATCATGGAATTAGCGATTAAATATACAATTTTTATAATAATAATAAAAATAAATAAATACACACACAAGGGTCACCTATCATTAAGAAATTCCATAGGCATAATGGTTTCAATACTGAGCTAATATTTTCAGAAAACTCTTTGTAGTTTTTTAATGTAGTGTAATTTTGTAGTGTAATAATAATAATAATAATAATAATAAATGTTATTTATAACGCACTTTACATCAATTCAATGACCTCAAAGTGCTACAATGCAAAACAGAATAAAAACAGAAATATTAAAATAACACTTTTAGCCATAAAAGGCTTTTCTAAAAAGATGGGTTTTAACGCCTTTTTTAAAAGAGTCCATAGTCTGAGGGGACAGGGAGAGCATTCCACAGACTGGGTGCAACTGAACAAAAGGCGCGGTCACCCATAGTTCGAAGCCTTGTCCTCGGAGGCTGGAGGAGGTTAGCCTGTCCAGAACGGAGATGGCGTGAGGAGGAAAGGGGGAGATGAGTTGTTTGAGATATAAGGGGGCAGTGCCATGGAGGCACTGGTGGGACAGAAGAGAAACTTTGAATTCAATCCTGTACTGGACAGGAAGCCAATGGAGCGATTTGAGGATGGGTGTGATGTGGTGGTACTTCCGCACGCCCATCAGGATCCTAGCAGCACAGTTCTGAATGTACTGCAACTGCTGGATGTTCTTGCTTGGGATCCCGATGAGGAGCGCGTTGCAATAGTCCAGCCTGGAGGAGACAAATGCGTGGACAAGTTTTTCAGCATCGGGGAAAGTGAGTATGGGGCGGAGTTTTGCAATGTTCTTGAGGTGAAAGAAGCAGGTTTTACAAAGATGTTTAATGTGGGCCTCAAAGGTCAAGTGAGGGTCCATTCTAACACCAAGGTTTGTGACTGAGGATGAGAGGTGGATGTCGTGGCCGGAAAAGGTGATGCTGGATGACCGGGTCTGGTGCGGAGTGCCAACAGGAATGGCTTCCGTTTTTGAGCTGTTAAGTTGCAGAAAGTTAGCCGCCATCCACGTCTTTATCTCCTCCAGGCAAGTGGAAAGTGTGGAAAGGGCTGCAGAGGGGGTTGGGTTTGTTTTGATGTAAAGTTGGGTGTCATCAGCGTAGCAATGGAAAGATATTCCATGCCGGCTGATGACATGACCAAGGGGGAGCATGTACAGCGTGAAGAGGGTGGGGCCAAGGACTGATCCTTGAGGGACACCACAAGTGACAGAGTGTGTGTCCGATTTAGCACCACCCAGGGATACATACTCAGTTCTGTCCGTGAGATATGATGTAAACCAGGCCAGAGTAGTATCAGAGAGTCCAATGGAGGAGTCCTTCCGAGCTTGTTCTTTTAAAGTAGCCTGTCAAGACCAGTCTCCACAAGAATGCAAGGCTGCTCTTTGCAATATTAGAATTAGGAAACAGCAATTTCAATGGCCCCACCACAAAAGAAATAATATATATATATATATATATATATATATATATATATATATACACTGCTCAAAAAAATTAAAGGAACACTTTGAAAACACATCAGATCTCAATGGGGAAAAATATGCTGGATATCTATACTAATATGGACTGGGTAATGTGTTATGAACGAAAGGATGCCACATCGTTTGATGGAAATGAAAATGATCAACCTACAGAGGATTGAATTCAAAGACACCCTGGAAATCTAAGTGAAAAAATGATGCAGCAGGCTGGTCAATTTTGCTGAAATTTCATTGCAGCAACTCAAAATGGTACTCAGTAGTTTGTATGGCCCCCACGTGCTTGTATGCATGCCTGACAACGTTGGGGCATGCTCCTAATGAGACGACGGATGGCGTCCTGGGGTATTTCCTCCCAGATCTGGACCAGCGCATCACTGAGCTCCTGGACAGTCTGAGGTGCAACCAGGTGATGTCAGATGGACCGAAACACAATGTCCCAGAGGTGTTCTATTGGATGTAGGTCAGGTGAGCGTGGTGGCCCTTCAATGGTATCATTCCTTCATCCTCCAGGAACTGCCTGCATGCTCTCGCCACATGAGGCCGGGCATTGTTGTGCACCAGGAGGAACCCAGGACCCACTGCACCAGCATAGGGTCTGACAATGGATCCAAGGATTTCATCCCGATACCTAATGGCAGTCAGGGTGCCATTGTCTAGCCTGCAGAGGTCTGTGCGTCCCTCCATGGATATGCCTCCCCAGACCATCACTGACCCACCACCAAACCGGTCATGCTGAACGATGTTACAGGCAGCATAACATTCTCCACGGCTTCTCCAGACCCTTTCCTGTCTGTCACGTGCTCAGGGTGAACCTGCTCTCATTTGTGAAACCCACAGGGCACCAGTGGCGGACCTGCCAATTCTGGTGTTCAATGGGAAATGCCAATCGAGCTCCCTGGTGCTGGGCAGTGAGCACAGGGCCCACTAGAGGACGTCGGGCCCTCAGGCCACCCTCATGAAGTCTGTTTCTGATTGTTTGGTCAGAGACATTCACACCAGTGGCCTGCTGGAGGTCATTTTGTAGGGCTCTGGCAGTGCTCATCATGTTCCTCCTCGCACAAAGGAGCAGATACTGGTCCTGCTGATGGGTTAAGGACCTTCTACGGCCCTGTCCAGCTCTCCTAGAGTAGCTGTCTGTCTTCCTGGAATCTCCTCCATGCTCTTGAGACTGTGCTGGGAGACACAGCAAACCTTCTGGCAATGGCACGTATTGATGAGCCATCCTGAAGGAGCTGGACTGCCTGCGCAACCTCTGTAGGGTCCAGGTATCACCTCATGCTACCAGTAGTGACACTGACCCTAGCCAAATGCAAAACTGGTGAAAAACAGTCCGAAAAGATGAGTAGGGAAAAAATGTCAGTGGCCTCCACCTGTAAAACCATTCCTGTTTTGGGGGTTGTCTCACTGTTGCCCATCTAGTGCACCTGCTGTTAATGTCATTAACACTAAAGCAGCTGAAACTGATTACCAACCCCCTCTGTTACTTAACTGACCAGATCAATATCCCAGGAGTTTAACTGACTTGATGCTATTCTCTGATTAAAAAGTGTTCCCTTTATTTTTTTGAGCAGTGTATATTATCTCTTTTGATAATATATACATATATATGTATATATATATATATAATTTTATTTATTTATTTTTTATACCACATTTTTTTTGTGGTGGGGTCACAAATTATGTTTTTTTTTTTTTTTTTTTAATCCTTAATGTTACTGGGAGTGGGTTGTTAGAACTGATGAACAGGAAATAATGAAAAGCACATACAATCATGTAGACTATCATTATCACACAGTTGACTGAAAGACTCCTACCTGAGTGGAGTTGAAAGCACACAGTACAGTCTTAATCAGCAGCATGCAAAGCTGCTGAACTGCCCTGGAGGTCAGAGTCGACTTCTCCCAAATGTTCCAAAAGGTGCTGTACAGAACAGATGCCCGACTGCTTCCGGGTGACCTCCTGCACAGAGTAAGACAGGGTTACTGCAACATATATTAATACAGTGTACATAGATACAGTAGCTATGGATACAGCAACAGATCTGTTATGTTGAAATCATCAATATTCTAGTTTTAGGGTTACTATAATATAGTTTATGCAGTTTTAAAAAGGTAATCTATTGAATATACAATATATGATCCTGTACAATATAGCAGACACGAAGATGTGTGGTCATAATGAGGATAAAGTTGCTGATGTACAATCTATGTGTTAATATCTATAGTTAACACAGTTACTTAACTACTGTCTTTCTATCAAAAAAGACTGAATGCGCCTAAAAGGTGTACAGTAAGACATTAGCATAACTCCAAGCAGCTACAGATTGTGTTTTAGTTCTATGTTCTTTTTAACATGTTTTGACGGTGTTTATTTCGGAAAAATACTGCAGTTTCTCTTCTTTGGGCTTATGTAGGATATCAAAAAGTTGTTGTTTATTGAAGCAGAGATGAAGAGAGCTCAGGTGCTCACCCTGAGCTAGCAGCATGAAGCTCCAGCTGAAAGAGTCTTAGGAAGAACTCATGCAGGTTACAATGGAGACGAAACAACTCAGTGGATGGTGGGCTTGGCAGTGAGTGACAGGTGGGTCCGTTTGCCAGACACACTCTTGAATAAATCAGATAAAATTGCATTACTGAGAGAAACTCTGTTTGCTTATGAGCAGTTCTGACAGGTACATTGACAGTGTCATACCGAACTGACGTCTCAAGAAGTGACCAGAGTCCGCCCTTACACTCTGGACACTGGAGAACCTGAAGGAAGTACTTTGTGTGTCCAGGAGAACCCCAGGTAGGATTGTTGCGCAGGATACTGTGGAGAACGGTAATAAACATGCTGAGGTACAATGGTTTCGCATCGCCCTAGAAGGGAGAGAGCAAGAGCGAAGACTAGGTTATCTTGTCAACTCAGAACAGGGGAGGTACAAACAAGCTTTTTAAAAACATTAAAGAGTTCCATCTGTTATGGGGAGTTCAGATGATTAAACCAACCTCAGTGGTGATCAAAACATATCTAGAGAGGAAGGTGGCTGATGGCCGATATAATTCTGATAAATCTACCATTACAATTTAATGACAGCAAATAGACAAAATAGTAAACATTTCTATAATTATTGGAGTTATTATTTTTTAGACACAATATATTTACTAAAAGTTTTGTGTTTTTAAAAGAAGTCTCTTAAGCTTATCAAAGCTGCATTTATTTGATCAAAAATACAGGAAAAACTGTAATATTGTCAAAAACTATACAAATTTATTTCTATTTTAATATATTTTAAAATGCAATTAATTCTTGTGATGGCAAAGCTGAATTTTCAGCATCATTACTCCAGTCTTCAGTGTCACATGATCCTACAGGGATTATTCTAATTTGCTGCTCAAGAAACATTTCTTATTGCTATAAAAAAAAAAAAACAGCGGATACATTTTTTTTTTTTTTTTTTTAGGATGCTTCAAGAAATATAAGGTTCAAAAGAATAGAATTTATTTGAAATAGAAATCTTTTTCTAACATTATAAATGTCTCTACTTTCACTTTTGATCAATTTAATGCATAGTAGCTCAATTAAAGTAATAATTTCTTTACAAAATATATTACTGACCCCACACTTTTCAATAGTAGTATGTATAATATATAAACACATTTTGTGCAGTTGCTTGTCATATTCTATAACCATTTTCACTTAGCTTGGCTGTATGTTCCTTGTTAAACAAAGCCGTGAGTTTTTACATAAAGCAAAGAAAAAAAAAGGTAACACTTCAGTTTAAGGCCCAATTTAGGGCTTATTAGTATGCATATTACTAGGATATTGGCTGTTTATTAGTACTTATAAAGCACATATTAAGGATTAGTTCACCTCAGAATTATTCTTTTTTTAGAAAATGACCAATCGTTTCGCTAGATAAGACCCTTATTCCTCGGCTGTGATCGTGTAGAGCCCTCTGAAGCTGCATTGAAACTGCAATTTGGACCTTCAAACCGTTGGACCCCATTGAAGTCCACTATCCTGGAATCCTGGAATGTTTTCCTCAAAAACCTTAATTTCTTTACTTTACTTAATTTCAACTTAAGAAAGAAAGACGCGAACATTGGATGACGTGGGGGTGAGTAAATTATCAGGAAATTTTAATTCTGAAGTGAACTAATCCTTTAATGCCTTATTCTAAATGACCATATTCTACATTCCTTAATCATACCCAATACATAAACAAAACAACTACCTTACTATCTATTAATAAGCAGTAATTAGGAGTTAGTTAATAGTTAATGTCATGTCATGTCATCACACAAACAGTTTCACTTTGTGTGAATAGGTCTTTAGTAGTTGGTAAAAAATTATGCTGTTTTAAAGGGATGGTTCGGAGTAACCTAGGGTCCTTTGTACCATGACCTCGAGCCAAACACCCCCCCAGAAGCCTTTTTCCCCTTGGTCAAACATTATTAAAGTTAGAGCTTATTTAGAGATATCAGCCAAATGGCTTAGTGTAGGCGCTAATGGAACCAAGGTTGTATCTTGTAAATTACCCCACTAATAATGCCCAGAATGGTACCAAACTTCTACAGTAGTACAAATAGGTTCTGTACTCATAAAATGAGGCATTGGAAAGTTTGTAAGTACATCAGGAGTTTATTTAAATAACACTTGCCTGATGGCTTATGCTACCGCCAACCCGGACGTCGAGGTCACTTCCGTGATTTGGGAAAAGCATGTAAAAGTCCTGGCAGAAAGCGATGCATAAGTGGGGTAATTTACGAGATACAACCTTGGTTCCATTAGCGCCTGCACTAAGCCATTCGGCTGATATCTCTAAATAAGCTCTAACTTTAATAATGTTCGACCAATGGAAAAAAAGCTTCTGGGGGGGGTGTTTGGCTCGAGGTCATGGTGCAAAGGACCCTAGGTTGATTTTACTCCGAACCATCCCTTTAATGTAACAGAAACCACACTTCTTAAAACACCCTTAAAGAAAGAGAAAGTACTACACTTTGCTTTTTAAGAAAGATAATCCCAACTAAAAATAACAGCGCTTTATAAGGGCCTCTGGGATTCCGAATAGCTCTTATTATACATACATGCAGTGTGTGCTGCATTAGCTGTTGGAGCAGCAGGGCTGGGGGCTTCACTCCAGGCTGCAGGGACCCCAGGATCTCCTCCAGAGCTTGAGGGAAGAAGGCACACTCCACCAAGCTCTGCACATTGCTAAAATCTACCACTGGAATCTGAGTGTAAGACAAAGACATACAGGAAATAAGATGACTGATGATAATGTGTTCTCAGGGTCAATGTCAAATGAGTGCGTTTGGACATTTCCGCTTGAGAAACCAGTGGAGGCGCACTGCAATGTTTCTTTAATGGGTATGCCAATCATGAGTGTTCCGATCAAACGGATTTGCCTAAATCAGGTGACCTGGCTGCGATGAGCCCTCCGTTTATTACTCCTCAATGTGACACACAGGAAATTGAATGACCCAATCCTCTTGATGAGTCGAACACTTTAACAGCTTGTGTATGGCAGAAAGATGTGCTGAAAAGTTTCACACAGGTTTGAATACCTGAACAGGCAGGTTGGGTGTGTAGTAGCTGTAGAACTCTGGGACTGTCAAAAGCATTTTCTTCCGTTTCTGAAACGAGATGTCATGTAAGGTCATACTTTATAGTAGTTAAAGTGATAAGCGTGACAACTTTCTCATTTGTGCCCAAAATCCATCTGCGAAAGCCATAATTATGTTTCAAAATGAGTTATAAAAGTATCAGAATAAAAATATATTAGACCTCCATTATTACGATGTATTCTTTGAACATTTCCTCCAATTCTTTATGTGAAAAGTCATCAGTGACATCCATGGACTCGTCAGTGACAGCAGCAGCAACCTCTTTTCCATCAAAGGACTCAAAATTACAGGACCAGTTTAACTCGGAGCAAACATGCTGCAAAAGAAAAATAACAAAAGCATCACTAATATCAAAGCTTAAGGTTGAATATAAAAAGTCATTTTTTTTTAAAGAAATCTCAGTAACACGTAACACTTTACAATAAGTTTTCATTTGTTAACAATAGTTAATGTATTAACTAACATGAACTAACCATGAGCAATACATTTGATACTGTATTTGTTAATCTTTGTTAACATTGGTTAATAAAAATCCAGCTGTTCACTGTGATCATGTTACTTCACAGTGAATTAACTAATGTTAACAAATACAACTTTTGATTTGAATAATGTATTAGTAAATGTTGAAGTTAACATTAAAAAAGATTAATAAATGCTGTAGAAGTGCAATACATTATTAGTTCGTGTAAACTTATGTAGTTAGCTAACTTTAACTAATGAAACCTTATTGTGAAGTGTTACCGAAATCTCTTATGCTCACCAAGGCTGCATTTTTTCAAAGACACAGCAAAACATAATATTGTAAAATATTATTATAATTTAAAATAATAAATCTGTTTTAATATATTTTAAAATGTAATTTATTCCTGAAGCCAAAGCTGAATTTTCAGCATCATCACTCCAGTCACATGATCCTTCAGATATCATTCTTATATGTGACCCTGGATCACAAAACCAGTCACATTGCCACATATTTGTGGCAATTGCCAACAATACATTGCATGGGTCAAAATTTTTCTTTTATGGCAAAAATCATTAGGATATTAAGTAAAGATCATGTTCCATGAAGATATTTTGTAAATTTCCAACCGTAAATATATAAAACATTTATTTTTGTGAGTGAATGCAGCACAATCGTGAACATAAATGGACAACTTTAATTTTTTTTGCACCCTTAGATTCCAGATTATCAAATAGTTGTATCTCGGCCAAATATTGTCATATCTTAACAAACCATACATCAATGGAAAGCTTATTTATTACGTTTTCAGATGATGTATACATCTCAATTTAAAAAAAATGACCCATGTGACTGGTTTTGTGGTCCAGGGTCACATATACTGATTTGATACTTAAGAATCATTTTTTATTATTATCAATGTTGAAAACAGTTGTGTTGCTTAGTATTTTTGTTGAAATAAATTTTTTTGTGATGAATAAAAAGTTCACAAGAGCAGAATTCAATTGAAATAGAAATTTTTACTGTCAATTTTGAGCAATGTAATGATCCTTGCTAAATAAAAGCATTTATTAAAAAAAAAAAAAACATTACTGCTAATGAATATAAGAATACACTTTTATATTTAATATTAAATATTTTTATATTTTAAGTCCAATTTAGTATGAGACTTATGAGAGAAAAATTATGATTACCGAAAAAAATATCATAATTTACTCGCCATGTAGTTTCACCTACAATTTTTTAAGGAGATGTTTTGCAAAATGCTGATGCTGCTCTTTTCAATACAACAAACAAGTGACATAGCAGTGGCCAGGTGAAAAAAGTACCAAATCATTACTAAATATTACTTGTCTGCAATATTCCAAGGCATTGTTTTGTGCCATGGGCATCAAACTTTTGCACGTCAAGACACGCTGACCCAAGGTGTTATGTCCATACCATGCAGATGCAGATGCGTTCTATGAACAATTTTGTTTATGGGGCCTTTTTGTTCTGTTTGGAGTTTGACACCACCTAGTCATTATATGATTCTGTTGTATGGAAAACAGTCTTTTTTTACATTCCATGAAAGAACACAACACAACAGGTTTGGAATGACATGATGGTGAGTTAACAATGACAAATGTGTCACTTTTGGATGAACTACTCCTTTAAAAAAACGTACAATACAAAAAGTTACTTTACCCCAAAAAGATGTTTGGCTACATAGCTGACTTTATAGCGAGGGATTCCACACTTCTCGGCTCTCTCATCGGATGTGTTTTTGGATAACACGTGAGTTACAGCATATGATTTTAGCCAGTCTGTGTAGACAACAGCTCTGCCTGCTTTTAATATCCTGCAAACAAAAAGTGGTATGCAACATTCGCATTAGCAATTTCAACATGAGCCTCCAGCAAAATATCATCATTGAAGGCCCAAATCATGTTGTCCAAACAAAGTATTTTCACTGTGTACATCCTGACCTGACAAACATACTCCTCCTCCTTGGATCATCAATGTCAACAAGCACTACCCAGTCCTACAGGTGGAAAAGGGAAATGTCAAACATTTCTTTTAGCTGTTTTCTAAGTGAGTTAACAATATAGTGATGCTCACCTGAAACGCTCCAGACACTGTGCTGTTAGCCACCCTCTCTCTCCATGTTTTCAGTGGATTGGGTATCTCAGGGTTCTGAGCAGTTAAGTTTAACTCGTATGAAGCCTCTGGTAGCCACGACATTTGGTTCACACTGTCCAGAACAAATTCTGGGGTGACTATCCACTTCCCTGAAACAAATAGAAAGCATAGTCAACATTTGAGTTAGTTTGGGAACATTATTATGTTTTAATGTTTTTGAAAGAAGTCTATTATGCTCACGCATGCATCAAAAATACAGTAAAACAGTAATATTGTGAAATATTATTACAACTTAAAATAATTGTTTTCTATTTTATTACATTTAAAAATGTTATGTATTCCAGTGATGGCATAGTTGAATTGTCTTCACTCTTCAGTGTCACAAGATCCTTCAGAAATCATTCTAATATGCTGATTTGCTGCTCAAGAAACATGTATTATTATTATTATTATTATTAGCAATGTTGAAAATAGTTTTTGCTGTTTAACATTTTTGTGGAAACAATGATAGCATTCAAACATTTGTGGTAAGATTTAAAAAAAATATATAATAATAATTTCCACAAAAATGTTAAGCAGCAACTGTTTTCAACATTGATAATAATAACACAAAATGTTACCTGATTTCTGAAGGATCATGTAATACTGAAGACTGAAGTAATGATGCTGAAAATTCAGCCTTGTCATCACATAAATAAATAACATTTTAAAATATATTCAAATAGAAAATAATTATTTTAATTTGTAATAATATGTCACACTATTGCTGTTTTTACTGTATTATTGATTAATTAAATGCAGCCTTGGTGAGCAGAAGAGACTTTTTTCAAAAACATATAAAAAAAAAATTAATGAGTCCATTCCTGTAACGTGTCAACAAATTAATTATTTAATCCATTAAAGCACATGAAGGTCAAGTCTCAATTTCCAATATTACAGACCTCCGGCACAGGCAGCGAGAAACTTTTCACTTGCTAAAGCTTTTTGGACGATGAGGTGAGTTGTTGCCTCCTTATAATCCTGGAACAGAAACATGTTGGCATTGAAATATTGTGAACTGTAAATTATGTAAAAAAAAATTTAAAAATAAAAGATCTTTCTCATCTGACGTATAAAGTCACTTTACTAATCTGGTCTACAACCTTACCATGAGATAGGAAAAGGTCAAGAACTTTGAGGTTGAGTTTATTCTCATGAGGGGTTCAATTAGTAGAGAGAACAATCTGTGACTATATTAAGATGGTATTGAGGGCAAGGACAAAATTATACAGTCCGAAATACACTGTAACATCAGGAAGCAATTAGAGTCATTTTTCAGGGCTAATCACCAACACTTTATCATTTTCTGCACGCAGCGTAAGACACGTTTGATGCAATGGAGGAGAAGGTGGGCTCGTGCGAAATTTACAAAGGCTGTTTAATATAATAATATAGCAGTGCACTTATGCCACACTTGAATTAGCCAAGTAGATTCTGCAAACAAAATGATACTAGAGCATTTCTTACAACTAACTAGCTTATTTTTCCCCACCTACTTTTAGGTAACTGGTATATTATTATTGAAATATTTAAAACATAACAAGGTTGTTAAATATATTGCTTGATATGTGTGCTTGTGTGTAACGTACTTTCTTTAAAATAAATTACACTTGGTTTGATATTTTCTATCTAATGCAATCAGTCAAACGCTAAACTGCACAGATATTTCAGGGCCACTGTACAATACAATATGTCAAGCAGATGTCATAATTCATAAGGTTGTCTCAATTTATGGTAACGTTAAAGGTAAAGAATTATGTGAGATTGGTGAGGATACTTACAGAGCCCCCAATGTATCTGCCTCCCAGCAGTCTGATGCCCTGGAGTAACTGTCTTTTCTGGGAATGACTCTTGATACCAGACATTTGAAAGATATATTTATCGTCTACCATCCTAGTGAAAAACAGAGATGTGAATAATATCCATCATAAATGAGTTATCCAATGACAGCTTTCAAATAAAATTACATTGACTGGATTTGGCTGTTTACAAACACTACAGAAAGGAAACATCGCATGAAAAGTTGAATTTACTTAAGGGAATCTTCACAAATATAAGATGCGTACAATGTTTCTATATCTCACCTGAAACAGAAAGCAGTGCAATCACTCTGATATGACGAATTACAGAGTCTGGTCTCGCTCTTAACACAGCAGCGCGCCAAATGTCATCACTGGCCATTCGCATTATATCGAACGACACCTTCAGTACTGTATATATAACACAAACAAAACACACGTAATATGACACTAACTGTAAAAATAGATCGATTAGATCTTTTTCCGTTTCGTTGTTTCTGTCATTTTGCTAAGTTTAGTTGCACTTTCAAAACTAGCGTACAGTGTGAAGCCTGACCACGTTATAATAAGGGGTGACCACTATGTTCTAAATCACTTAAATATTATTATCTCCAATTTGTGGCGCATGCAGTTAAAAAAAAAATGCCTGTAAAGATAAATAAATTAAAAATGAGATTAATTCTGAAGTAAAAACAACGAATGAGAAGGACATTATAACAGTAACAAGTAGACGCTCCCCTCTTTTCTTAATGATTTAGTCTGTTCCATAACACGGAAATTCGGATGTTCTTCCGGTTGGTTGTCAAAGACGCTTTGCGCTTGAGAAACATAGCAGCGCGTCATCACGTGTTTATAAACAAACGGATGCGACGGCTGAACAGTTATATATTCATCTCAGTGAGCGAGCTTGACAGCATGTTTTTTAACCATCTGAAAGCCTTTTAATCTTATACGACACTTTAGTCTGCAATCTGATGTTGTGGATCGATATAAATGACTTGACATGAAAGGCACTCTTCCTCACGTTCCCATTAAAACACTCGCAGTCTCCATCCATTAGTGCTGTCTGCTGAGAATGGAAGAAAAGACTATGAGACTGTCCATTTACTAGAATTATTTGACACTATTAGATCCATGCTTTTAGATTTGATTGCTATAGCAAACACTTCTCAGATCGTTTAGATCATTTCACTCCAATGAAAAGTAAAGATTTGGGAAGAAATGCATCTGACAAGTCTGCTTGGATTTTAGCCCTTGCTAGTCTTTCATTGCTCTTGGATTTAATGTGATGAAGAGCCTCTGAAATCACAGCTTGAAAAGGTACTGTGTACTTTGCGTTAACCTCAGTGTTTTGGTATTTACAGGTGTGTGTGTGTGTGTGTGTGTGTGTGTGTGTGTGTGTGTGTGTGTGTGTGTGTGTGTGTGTGTGTGTGTGTGTGGTTTGATAGTGGAGTGTCCCATAAGTGGTGATGAAGTACAATAGGTAATTGCTTTGACAAAACCGTAGTGTTACTTAAGCACTTGAGCAACAGGTGTGCTCTAAGCTGTGTGCAAGGTCAAAGCAATATTACATAAGTAAATAATTCCACATTAAATGGTGATTTGAAACAATAGGCTACTTAAAAATTATTCACAAAAGGGGGGCATTTCCAACTATAATTAGATCTAGGTCTAGATGAAGGGTTGTTGACATGAAAAACTTTCAGGAAGTGATGTGATTTGGTGTGACATGCTGTTCATCTATTTTGTTCATATTTTTAAGAGATGAAGGCCATCAAATTAAATGTCATGGATGAAAATTTATTGAGTAAAGATTTAGGAAGATGGCTGCATCATTGTTTTATTTTTACACATAGGACTATTAGTAAAATAGGATGACTTAAGCAATCCTTGTTGCATTATATGCAAATGGCGACAGTTCATGTTTTTTCCCACCAAAGCGTGCATGCCTGTAACTCAAGAAGTATTAAAACTTTCTTAATATCATTTTAGATTTTGTTTCTTAACAAACCTTTCTTATGGCATCTTCATTTTAAAGTTATTTTATTGTTCATTCCCAGAGATATAGGGATGTTAAATTGTACGCATTTTCAGTCAACAAAAACTATGAAAATGTGGGTGACTCTTCAAACAGCTGATACTTAATGTCTTTAAAGAGTAATGTCTGAAGAACAAATAATGTTAAAACTAGAATTGTATCTTTTTTCCTTTTATCAAAACAACCGCATTCAATATATTTTAATAATATTGCTGTGCCAATTAGCCTACTAAAAATACAAAAATGGCCAAGTTGAGGCACATTAACTTCCTTTCAGACATTTGTAGAAGTAGCCTACATTTCTGAAATACAAAAGTGAAAGCCAAAATATTAAAAGTAATGAATGTATTTTTACTGACTATTCCACTATTTTGTAGAGGGGTATCAAAATGTCAAATTTCTTATGCCAACGGTGACAGTTCAAAATTTTACAATAGGGTCATTCCGTGTCAAATCAACCTTTTCAGAAACTTCCCCATCTCAAATTTTGGATTTTGTCAATATTTTTTTCAGTAGAAAGACAAACATAAATAGTGATGAAAGCCAAAATATTAAATGTCACAGATGTATATTCACTGAGTTATCCATTATTTTGTATAGGGGGTTCAAAATGACAATTTTCACCTGAGATTTGGAGCTAAATTAAAGGGTGTAAAAATGACTTAAGAAAAGATGGCAGCATCAATATTTTATTTTTACACAGAGAAAAAAACAAGTTTTCTCAAGTGTGCATGCCTGTAACTCAAGAAGTAGGCTATTAAAGATATCTTTCTATCCTTTTAGATTCTCTACAAACTTTCCTTTTGGTATCTTCATTTTAAAGGCCCTTGATTGTTCAGTGCCAGAGATATGGAGATCTTATTGCGGCTCGATGAGTAAATTGGTCAGTTGTACACATTTTGAGTGGTCAAAAACCAAATGTGGGTCACTTTGCATACAGCTGATACTTTTCTCTTTTAAAAGAGAAAACTAGAAAGGTTTTTCTATCATCACAATTGCATAGAACATACCTGTCTGAGTGCCATAAATAAAGTTTGCATTCCTGTAACTCTAAAGGTATTCAAGATATCTTAATATCCTTCTAGATTCTGATAATAAACTTTTCTTTTGAAACCTTCATTTTCAAAGCCCTACTATAGTCCTCCAGTCCCATAGATATGAGGATCTCAAAGCAGCTACATGTTCAAATAGTTGAATTTGACCTATTTTCAGTGATCGAAAACCAAATGTGTTTCACTTTGCTCACAGCTGATACCGTACTGCATTTAAATGGCAATGTCTGAAGAATAAATAATGTTACAACTAGAAATGTAGGCTATCTTGTTTCCCTCTATCAAAATAATTGCTTAAAACATAACCGTAAGTACCAAAAATCTACTGAAAATGGTTAAGTTGACACACATGAACTTGCTCTCAAAAGTGTATTTATAAGAATCTATATTTTAATCAGTTCTAACTTCTAGGGATATTTGGAAGATGGGATTTTGTTAATTTAACAGCTTCTGAAGCTACCAGGAGTTCAAATACGTAGTATGGTAACTATACGTTACCTCATTGACATCCCTATATGAGATTGAAACATAAAGGGCCTTAAAAATGAAGATTCCAAAAGAAATGTTTCATAGAAACAATAATCTAAAATGACATTAAGATATCTTTAACACTTCTTGAATTAAAGACATGTAGGCCTAAACTTTGGAAAATGTTTGTTTTTGGCTCTCAGAGAGGTGTGCTGTATTCAGTTGTTTTGATAGAGGGAAACAATATACATACAATATACATCCCCATATCTATAGGATTGAACCATATAGGAAAATGAAGATTCATTCATTGAAAATGAAGATTCCAAAAGAAAAGTTCATTAAGAATGAGAATCTAGAAGGATATTAAAATATAGTATCTTGAATACTTTAAGAGTTAAAGGCATGACAACTTTAGAAAAATAATATTTATGGCACTCAGAAAGGTAGGCTATATTCTATGCAACTGAGCTGATAGAAAAACACAAGATACATTTCATTTTAAGATTATTTGTTCTTTAGATATTCCTCTTTAAAAAAAAAACAAAAAAAAAGTATAAGCTGTATGCAAAGTGACCCGTTTTGACCACTGAAAATGTGTACAATTGACCAATTTACTCATGGAGCCACAATAAGATCTCCATAACTCTGGGATTGAACCATCAAGGGCCTTTAAATGAAGATACCAAAAGGAAAGTTTGTTAAGAACCAGTATCTAAACTGGTCTCATCTGAAGTAACATGAGCAAACAATGAGCAGCTGTATTTTTATTAACTAACATTAACAAAGATTAACAAATACAGTAACACATGTTTTGCTTATGGTCAGTTCATGTTAGTTAAATACATTAGGCTAACTAATGTTAACAAATGAAACCTTATTGTGAAGTGTTACCAAGATATCTTAATATCCTTTTATATTTTGTTTTTTTACAAGCATTGCTTTTGGTATTTTAATTTTACGGCTCTATGGTTCAATCCCAGATATGGAGATCTTAATACGGTTCCACAAGTAAACACATTTGCAGTGGCCAAAAACCAAATGTGGGTCACTTTGCACACAGCGGATACTTTATAAAGATTAATATCTGAGCAACAAATAATGTTGAAACTAGAAATGGATCTCGTTTTTTTTTTTCTTTTCTTTTCTTTTCTTCTTATCAACACAATTGCATAGAATATACCTGTCTGAGTGGACCATTATTCCATTCAGAAGTCGTCATTTAGCAAAAAACAACAACATGCACATAGTCAATAAACACAACCCTCGCGCATACTGGATTTATTTCCCCGGAACTTTTTTCTTTCTTTCCTCCAATTCTTTTCTTTCCTTTTTCATGTTCACCTGCATTGTATGAACTATGAATATTGTGCAGTTTGGCCTGTCTCAACCATGCAGCCAACAACCTTCTCACCATTTCAGAGTAAAACAATGCACTTCTTTAATATATTTAATATCCCGAAAGCTCTATTTATGAGTTTTGGGAGCTAGAACATGATAAGAAAAACCTTTTTTAGGCGGTTTTAAAGCAGAGGCACTGGCTGCTTAATATTTCACACCACTACCTCGAGTCAGCGTGGGGAACAGTTTGTAAGGGTAGACATGCAGAGAAACACTAGTGTGTCTTTAAGTGTCGAGAGAATACATCTGCCCCAGCTCTCTCTCTCTCTCTCTCTCTCTCTCACACACACACACACACACTTTTGCACAACACCAGCTCTCTTCCTTGTATGGCAGCTTTCAGAACTACTCTGGGACTCCACAACATTTGAGTTCAAAATAGATAACAAGACAAAGGAAATGGAGGGTGCATCTGCCTAATTGGGCCCTATGTGGTGACAGCATGAACCTGACACTTTTCCCACAACTCTCATGTGGATGAGACACGGGCGATGATGCGCATCCCTTTGTAACATCGGCTACACACACTCGTGCGCGCGCACAGACATTGACGCAGACGGTCCCAGTGTAATTACACTGTTTGGTTCCTAATCCTATGTCTTAAAAACCTACACAAGTCACTTTCTCTCTCTTCACTCTTTCCCCTTAGACAGTAGTCGGGGCTTGAATAGAGTTTAGAAAATAATAACATGCAAGCTTAACTGCGGAGTCTGTCAAGTAAGGGAAATAATATTTGTCCAGCTGGACAGCCTTTCCCTTTGTGCGGGCTAAATTAATGTTGAGATTTCTGTCTGCGAGAGGAGAAAGGGCTGTCGTGTCTGAGAGGAAGTGCGAGCTGTTTGGTGTTTGACAGGGATTATTAAAATCAGCCCAGATGAAGGGGAGAGGGGCGCCAGCAAAGCCAAATTGACACTGACACTCTCCATTACACTCCACTTGACTTGCGATGACGACGTTGATACAGTCTTTCTCTCGCTGGCGCACACTGGATCTGTGCGGAGCAAGACTTGAACATTGAGGGCTTTATAGCAATCTGAGGCCAGATGGATTGTTTATTTAAAGCGAGGGCAAGAAGATGTGTCAGTCTATATCCCGACGGCATCTTGTAATAACGCGAGGCCGCTCTTTCCGATATGCATGTATTACCACCCGAGCTGTACTGTAAATTGAATGGCACTCCAGCTTGACGCAGAGAGGGAGGTGGATAGATGAAAAGCAATGGATTGAGACTAGAAATATTTATGGCAGATGATAACTAGCGCCTTGTTCCAGCTGCGCTTTGACGCGCAGCCACTGATAAGGATCTTGTTGGAGGTGAAATCAAATCATTTCGTGTAAGGGGACGTCATGTGTGTTCGAGGATGTTTCATCAAACATAAAGGCTTCTCTTTTCAAGCTTACATTTGATCCCATACCGACAAATGCAATACACAAGCAGACATCCATTATTTTTTTCCCACTTCTTTTCTTTTTACTGGCTACGGTTACAATGTAGGTTGTGGTGCCCTGAATAGGTGTGAAATGGAGCTTTATAGATTATTTTACCCAATGCAATAATGTGCAGCAGAGGCAGTGTTCTTCTTTATGTTTCAATTAGGTTAGATTTAATAAAATAAAATAAAAAAAACCTCAACTTTCCTCCCCCCCCCCCTTACCAAAAACTTACAAAAAAGTAGGCTAACCTCTGATCCTTTCATTATGGGGTGGGTTTATGAATAATGATGGACAATTGCCAATAAAACATTGATTATATGAAACAGGTGGATATTAATGAATAAATCTCTCTGAAATGTGCACGCAGGAAAGGGGAAAATGCATTTGGGCGTCATTGGAGTATAGAATGTCCTAGGAAAGACAGAAACATGGGACAGAATGTATGAGAGGAAATGGGTGGAGCTTGAAATCCATCTCCTCCTCTCTGGACCTTATCGGTGGAGCTTGAAGGTCCAATCTCACCCTAACCCAAACCTTAAACTATCCCTAAACCTAATTAGGTTAAGCTCCACCCCTTTAATCCACAGAGGTGGAGCCAAGCACAACTCACTTGGCTTTGCAGCAAGCACCACTTGGAATGTGTCAGAATTACAGTATGTATGTGATCCCAAACATTAGCAATCCAAACCACTACTGTATTCTAGAAGTAAGCCCAAAAAAAATGCAAACTGTGACTTCTTATGTGCAATTTTTGATGAAACAAGCCCTAAAGGGTTGTTCACACCAAGGACGATAACTATATCTAAGTATAAAGTTTGAATAATCATTCTAATTCTATGATAATAGGGAAGTCTGCACCTCAGCTATAATGATAATGACACAGAGGATGGTTATCGTTGGAAACACTTTTAGAATTTCTTTTTTCCAGCCGACGAACAATAAAAACATTGACAGTCAATCAGAATCTACCTGCCTTTGAGCATTTAAATCGGCACGCTCTTTTAAACAGAACTTTATCGTTCCTTGGTGTGGACACTAATACAGTTATAGTTATCTTTATAATAATCATTCCTGGTGTGAACAGACACACCTCAAGTTGCTTGTGTATAATAATTGTAATTCCTTAACCAGAGCAGCTGAACAGCTGTGATTTCCCTTATAGTCTGAATATACAGTATATGAATTTAAGGGCTGATGTTTGTTTTTAAAGTTGGAAAGAAAGTTCGATAACACTTTATTTTACAGCGTCCTTGTTACATATGTTACATGCACTTATTGTAGTAATAACATTGTGCATAATTACATGCAACTAACTCTCAACCAAACCCTAATCCTATAGTAAGTACATGCAGTTAATTAATATTACTCAGTACTTAAATGTATTATTACACTGTAACAATGACACCTTAAAATAAAGTGTAACCGAAAGTTCTTAATTTTTACCAGTATCTATTTTTTGTAGGAAAAAAATGGACTGGCAAGGTGACTTCCTACATGACCATGCATTTGTGGAGCTGCAGGTGGAAGGAATCCCTGGTGAGGTGGACATCCAGAACCTGATCAGAGACACAGAGGAGAAACTCAGACTCAATGCCTGCAGGTCAGTGGACTAGAGGACTCGCATTTTTACACAGTGTTGTCCTTGGAGGTGAGGTGTGCAATTGTTAAGTGTTAAAATGCATTCTCCCATCCCAATTTAATGTGCAGAGATATCTACAAACAGGGCTTAGTAATGAATAAACAAATATGTTACAGTAATGGATCAGTGTGGCTGAAGATACTTCATATTGTATTTTGGTAAGTCATTTAGAATGGGGACCTCCAGTGCTGAGAGATTTTGTAAATGCAAACAAGTTAGAAATAAGAAATAAGTTTGAGAATCCATCCTGTCCTATATTCCACCATGGAAAATCTGATCACCCTATTCAGTCTTAAAGGTGTACATGTTTGTACTTCAAGTAGCCTATACTGCATGAATTGCCTATTTCAGCACTGTTTGAGAAGCTCTTTTTTTTGTCATGTAGGAGATGTAAATGCAGACTGGTAGCAGTTGTTTGGTGCTTGAGTGGACATTGTATGGCACTTCATTTGCAGAGCTGTTATTTCCACAGATGCTTCCTCCAGTGTCGGTAATCCTAAAATTGAGACCGCATGATTAATTGAGGCTTGATGAATAGCTTACCACTTCATCTGAAATCAATAAACTTAAACACATTCTGAATGCAAGCTAGAGTTAGGCATCCTTTTTTCCAATTTGATGGAAGGTTGTGGCATTATCAGATATTGAGGTTTTGTTGTCGATGAAGGACATGTTGAGGAGTGTCCCTGAACTTGTTTCTCTCGCTCTGTTTTAATTCGTAATCGCTTTATGCAGATAATGCACCGTAGAATCTCACCTGCGTCGGTAGTTTTGGAGGACATGCTTCTCATGACTAGATCTCTGTTTTTTTTCCTTCTCCACCTCCTACTCCACCTCACCTCTTTCTATTGTGCCGCCTGCCCGCTCTGAAAAATCTATCTCTGCCATGCTTTTATCCTTTATGTTGTTCTGAGGACACGCACAGACCAGAAGGGTCTACGCTAAATGTGTTGTGCGTGAACAAAGGCGGTCTTACTCCCCCCTGCCATTAGACACACGTTCTCATTCCTGTCTGTCCGGCCTCTCTCCTCTCCAAATGGGAAAGTAATAATTGAAGATTCCACATCTTGAAACGAAAACCCTTGTGTGGGTAATTCAAGGATTATTACTGAAGGCCAAGACAGTTTTTCTGCCTCTCTAAGCATTAAAGGGTTATTTTGTGTTCTTGGAGAAAGGTGGAAGATGGGGAACCATTATAAGAACAAAGAACCTGGATAATAGGGAATTGCGCTGAGAAGAGAGAGATAGAGGCTGGGGGGGGGGGGGGGGGGGTGGATAGGCGGGCGGGCGGGCGGGCGGTCGGACGGGGTGAAGATCTGGTGGTCAGTCGGAGCAGAGCCGATGCGGATAGAGGCTTCTCCGTGACCTCCACTAGGGTGGGCCAAAGCCGTGCTATACACCTGCTTCCTAATCCACTTATCCAAGGACAAGTTTTAGAAAAGAATGGGAAACCAGAGAATTTGCGACTGCCCGCCTCGTTTTGCGGTCCTAACCCATTTAAGGGTCAGCCGACAGGCTGCCTCCTCTCGGCTCTAGGATGTCGGAGATTTGCCTAAGAGCTGTTTCCTAATTGAAGGAGATTAAGATAGCCTGTCAAACAGCCTGGAATCTCCCAAATTGAAACACTGTTATCCATTAAGCTTTATCAAATCAGACACTCAGGGAGGCCACCGGCAGTACGCCGGCCCCTAATGAAGTGTCAGCCATAGTCCAGCGACGGGAGGCCAGGCTTCGGATTTCACCCCGGCTTACGGAAGATAGCCGCAGCAGCGTGCCAATTTACCTTGTGTGTGTGAGCTAGTGTGAGTCCTGACAAATAACCCGTTGGGGGTTTGGCACTAGAGGAGGCTAAGCGGGCCAGATCTTGAGTCGACGGGATCCACTTTCACGGGTCTCATTGGGTACTCCGTATTCGGGGAAAGAGAGGCCTTCTTTGATAGCTCCTAGATAGGCTATTTGTTTCCTGGGCACATGACTTGGTGCTCGCTGAAGCTGAGGCTTATTTGAAAGAGATCTTTTCCTCTCCCTCCCTATCACCCTGCTATTTCCTTCTCCGCTTCTCTCTCCTGGAGCGCGACAGCCCACCCACACTAAATTAATTTTGACAAGGAACTTAAGATAACGTCAAAGCGCTGACTAATCAGTGTATTGGGTTTCTGTAAGGCAGAGAGCTGTGAAACATGCCATCATATTTAATAAAAGACTCCCATTGCCTCTCTTGCTTTCTAGTCCTCTTGTTCTACCCCACACCCTCTCTCTCTCTCTTTACCTGGTCTGTCATGTCTGGTTTGTGCGGATTTGAAAAACAATTACAGTTTTTGGAAGCGTGATTGGCAGACAGGGAGGAAGCAGAGAATGGGGCTTAAGGGAGCTTTTGCTAGTCTCTGCGCTCAGGGTTTTGTGTGGAGCTGGTCTCCCTGAAATTCCTTTCAACTTCTCCTTTTGTTGTTGTTTGATTTAAAGGGTAGATTAATCAGGGAATTTTTTTTGTGTGCGTGTGAGGCTGTTGACTGCCTTTTTGGCTTTATTTAGTGTGTTTCTCTGAGACTCTTTCTCTCTGTCTGCCTCTTCTTTTTTTCTCATCCTGTGTGGCTCTCAGAGTCTGTGAAAATTGTGTTATTGGATCTGATAAATCTGGAGGGGGTTAGCGCACCTCTTCAGGTGAGGTCAGATGAAAGTGTGCTTGGTCTTTTTATCAATACTTCATAGCTATTTACCTATAGTTTTTATTTAGATCATTTTCGGTATATGTAACGATAAGTTGTAGGAAATCATTATTGTGATCACAGTTGTATTACGTTTTATTCATAATTATACCTTTAAAGAGTAATCTATTAAAACACATGATCAGTGCTTAATTTCATGTGTTACATCATGTGTAATCAAGTATTTTATAAAGTGTAACGATGAATGGTAAATAGTATAATGTATTTGAACTGTTGTTCCAAAACAGAGTTAAATAGAGTGTTCAAATCAGAGGGCTGAAATCAGGGTAGGAAAAATGCCTTTTATTTCTAAATCAAAATCATACTAACATTATAAGTGCCCCCCAGGAAACATGATAAAACAATGCAGTGACCCATTTAAAATAGCTTGAATATAACTCTACACCATTTAGTATACGCGGATCTATGAATATGCAAATTAGCCCCACCTCCACTCGCTCACACAAGCTCAGAATACCTGATCCACTAGGTCAACTTTACTGTAGAAAACACTGCGCAATTGGCAAGTGGAAATACTGGTTTAATCCAGCCATATACATTTGAACCAGAAACTGATTCAGAAGAAGAATTGGAAGAGTGAATTATACAGGCTCGTCTACAAGCCGGTGTCAGAATGGTAATGCGTTTTATGTATCGCTCTCTACAATGTCGGACACATAACGGTAATTAACATGATTAGCCTTTTGCTTGACTACATTATCAAACAGCTAATAATGTGTTGCTAATGTTACACAAACCATGTTCCTGTTCTCCATCTCTGAGTCAGACAGCTGCCTTCTTAAATCAGCATCCTAAGAAACACTTTGAACAACTTAGAACATCAGCGGAGAAAGGCATAGTTCATCATAACATCGTAATATACATCAATGTACCAGATTTTTAATATCAACAGAAAAATATACCTGGATAACCTTGATTCTCTTGAGACTTCGCAGCATAGTAATGATATGCTTAAGCCCGTTGACGTGATTGGTTACAAGATAGTTTGTGACATTAGAAACACCAGCGAGGCGATTTCAAACCTTCTTTTTTTCACTGCAGTTTTAAGGAGATAATACTCAGCAATGGTGTTGACTTATGAATCTGCACATGGTTTGTCTTAAAGCATATTAAAAACACTACAAACAACATTAAAAACTTGATTTTCACCACAGGGGGTCTTTAATGCTTTGTATAGACTTAATTGAAAATGTTAACATGTTCCTCAAAACCTTATTTATATTTATTTATTTAGAAAAACAATTCATTTCATAGCCATTCTTGTGATAATCTATTCATATTTGAGGCATGTCCCTTAAATATTTCTTGTTGAATGTGAAACTCTGACACATCATCAGTGGCAGTCGGGCAGAAGTTTGACAGCTGCTGCTCCTTTGATTGATGCCAGTCCTCATGAGTGCTCAGACCAACACTGTCCGTGACTCGCCTTCAGTGATCGCTGACCCCATCCAGCGTCAATACACAAAGGATTACGCAAGCGTTGGCGAGTGGCGGGAGTGTGTGCGGATGAGAGATGAGACTTTTATGAAGTTTTAGCGCTTTGCGGCTGCACAGATGGAAGCTCGTTTAGACCCTGCTGTTTGAGCAGAGTCCTGGGGCGACGCCTGGCTCAGCACCGGCTCTGAGCACAAATCCTTATTTTATTAGAAACATTAAACAGACTTAGTCAGTATATCTGCCTTTCTGCTAACTCTAGATGGCTACACTTAACTAATGTATAAGAGCTACAGTAAGCTAGTGATATCCTTGAGTTAACAATGTTAACAAAAAAACAAAAAAACAGAGCAACAAATAATTGGTGTGAATTTTTTCAGAGCGCCTCATAAACACAATAGTTCCTGAAAAAACAGCTCAAAATATACCAAACTGATAAAACAAACACTAAAAGTGAAGTAAATCCACACATTTTTATAGAATTTGGCTGCTTTTGTCAACACGCAACGACTATAAGCGGAATTTCACCTATAAAAGGGCGGTTTTGTTTGTGTGTCTGTGTCGACAGCATCTTTAGTGTGTAAAACAGAATTTTTATGCTCCCTGTTAGCGCTTGTGTTTTTACAGCGAGCTTTAGGCTGTTCATTAAACAGAATGGGAAGATTTGCTTTTCCAGCGCGGTCTGTCAGCACCTTCATGTCCTCTCGTCACACATATTTCCTTTTTACTACAAAAAGAGACACATTTGTTGGATTCCTGTCGGCAACCTTGCATTTTAACCAACGAAAAGAGCCCTCTTCATCTTTGCTTTCTACATTATTCAGCTGCGTATCGTTAAAATTAACAACCCTTTATGTTCACTTTATGTTTGCTCTATTTTTTTCGAGGAAGTAAAATCGTGTCAGGTTTAAATGGAATTTAATAAGCTGCCATTCGAAGGCATCTGGACTCGTGCATTACCGTAGTGTTTACAGCAGTGCTTTATGTCACTTTGTAAGAGTGTGTGTGTGCTCGCGTATATACCTGTATGGCTTTACGGCTTTGTGTCATGTCTCATTTTTCATGGACAGAAGGAGACAGAAGTGCTGATGCCGTGTGGTTATGAAGAAGATCGGCTCATCCTGTCTCGTTGAGAGAGACGTGCCACATGCAGACACAACTGATATATTGATGTCTGTGTTCATTAGGCCTGATATGGCTGATATCAGCTGTAGAGTGAAGAGTAACCGGAGGATGCTGGAGTATAAAGAGACAGCTGACGTGTAACAATTGGAAATGTTTCTTACATTTTGAGGGGGTGTAAAAGTTATTTCAATCCTGAAAGTCCATCAACTGCACAATATAAAGTCAGACAAAGATTATATTTAGTCCATATTTAGTTCATTTGTCATTTTATTGATAGTGAAAGCGTACAGGAGAAGGTGAGAGAAAAGGATCAGGACAAAAGGCAAGCTGGATTCAAATGTTGTGTCTCCCAAATGATTAAAACAGTTCAATGTGTGAAGCAGCATGTTTGTGAACCACTAGGCCACAGCTCCAATTGCTACTGTGCCAGCAAAGCTCCCCATAAATGCAGCATATTTCAACATAAATTAAATGCCTGTCATTCACAAAAGTATACACATACAATCATTTCACATTGTGTCTTTTTTTAATAAATATTGTTGGCTATATCATCACGCTTTGAGGTTTTTTATTGTACATTTGTAATATTTTTTTCAATACTTGTTGATTGATTGATTTAAATAGCGCATAATTTCGCATTTTCACCCACCTAAAAGGACAGAGCTGCTGATTATTTGCTTGAAAGGACTTGCTTATCGCAATTGTGTGTAAAAAAAGGCTTACATTTTTTCTCTAGCCTTTTCTGTTTACCAATGCTATATGGCGCTAAACATTACTCATTCACAGCTATTACTGCAAAATTAGAAACCTCATAAATTATTACCTTTTTTTCGGTTGTAAGTTGAAATTTGCAACTAGTAGTAAATTAAATGTTTTTTTTACATTTTTTTATTTAGTTATCTGTGTGGCATCTGCAAACAAGTATGCAGGGCAAGTAGGAATATGAACTACTGACCCAACTGAGCCAGGGGAAGAAATCCTTTAACACTGTGACATATTATGAATATTTTATTCCAATAAGTTGCTTTTGTGTCATTAAGATGTTATCAATGGAAAATACTAGTGCTGTCAAATCTATTAATCACATCTAACGTAAAAGTTTTTGTTAATATATACATATATATATATATATATATATATATATATATATATATATATATACACACAAAAAAATATATAAATACATTTTTTATATATTTTTTATAAAAAAAAAATCCATAAAAAATATAAACATTTTATATATATTATATAAACAAAAACTTTTATGTTAGATGCGATTAATCGCGATTAATCTATTTGACAGCACTAGAAATACATCACTGACATTCAAGACTGGAAGTTTGTACTCCTGCATGAGAGTGTGTGTTTGTTTATTTGATTCTAGTATTGAGCAGAACCTTAAGGAACTGCAGGCCAAGGTTGGTGAGTCCTGCAGCGGAGAGAGAGTGCCCAGTCCAGTAGAATGCCTCCAGTGGTTCAGTCAGCGTAACTTGAGCATCCTGAAACCAGTGGCTACGGGACACCAAGAGCTGTTGGACTTCCTTCGAGCCATGGTAACCAAAGTCATACTTAACCTCAACGCAATCTGTCCATCAGACGTCATCGTGACATGTTAAGGAATAGTATTCCACATTTATTTCTTGACATTTTTAATTCTCTCTTTCATATATTTTAACAGCAAAACTTGCTGAAGACAGAGGAGGCTTCTGAAGAGGCCGTTCTTCAGTTACTGCTGAGCATTTCTTCTCAGTGTGGTGTTGCTTTCCCTGCTTCCTGCCCTGCATCTTCCCAAGAGCACTCCCCAATCCCCGCCTTGTCCATGCCACGCGATGACCTCGCCCTGGAGGTCCAGGAAGCATGGGATGATGTTTGTTTCTCATTGCGGAACCACTTACATGGCAAACTCCAAATGATGGCTGAACCAAGCCAAACTGAAGGAGAACTGTGTGTTGGGATTAAGGTTCCTCAGAAGGTCTTTTACCTTCAGCAACTGTTATTCCTCTACCCTGATACAAAGGTCCTCACCTGGTACCAGCACCTTCAGATCAAGGCTGTACTTCGTGTTCTCCGAAACTGCCAGAGCTGCAGCCCAGGTGGCGAGAAGGGCTTCGACAGACTGACTCTGGGCTTTCAAACCGCCTCGCCAACTCTTTGCTCAATGCTTCGAGAGGAAATACAGGTGCTTAATGGGATTGCAGAACCACATAACATCCTGGCCTTTCTCAACCACGTCTACCTGAACACTGTGGCACAGGAACTAGGCGTTCTGATGGAGAAGGAGATTGAGACGGCACTGAAAGACAACACCACGCACAGCAGCAAAGGAGGCAAGATGTCCAGCAAGAAGTCTGCAGTAGGTCAGTGTCTTCATGTCCTTCTATTCATGTTGCACACAAAACTGGAAATGATAAATTGATTTATAAACTGAAACGACCAGTTCAATTCTTTTTGGCTGACTGCTACAGTACTGGTCAAAAGTTGTTTTTACTGAAATGTACACAGTTTAATGTCTCAATGTACTTTGGAATTAAATAATAGAACAAATTAACAGTTGGAGAATCGACATTTTGACCAAATATTGTTCTGAAAGTTCTTCCAAACACTGACGCAGGAGTTTCCTCAAATTCCCCTTCTGTGCAGTTCTTCCCACACCAGCTCGATAGAGTTTAAGTCTGGAGAATGTGCTGGTCATTCTCTGATTTGAAGCCTTTACTTCTGAGGTAGTTCTGACATAGCCTGAAGGTATTTTGTTGGTCATTATATTGCTGTAGGTTGAACCCCTGACTAACTGTATATCAGAGGGCATTGCATGGTTTCAACTTGATGTGGTAGACTTTTTGGTGCAGGGGACCAGGGTGCCACTTACTCTTGAACCGAAGATTTCAGTAGTCCACTGGCAACAAACCTCTTTTTCTTATTCAGGATATGGAAGTGTTCTTTTACAACTTTTGACTGGTAGAGTATGTGATTTCTGGGAGTCTGGGTGCACACTTTTTTATTATTGTTCTGAATAGCTAGTAACTTTATGTAAAAAATATTTGAAAGATGTTTAGATTTTAGAAAGCATAAAAAATTACTTAAAGAAACTATGGATCTGTGCTCAGGCGCTAGCATTCTCAGCACTGTCAGAATAAAAATCCCAGAGCTGTCAAAATAAAAGTCCTCTTCCAACACTCAGCGGCCAAACAGAAACATCCACAGATACTAATAAGAAAAAGAAAAAATGTCTAAATATCAGCCGATGTATCAGCCTTGGTGATTTACTGTGATTGTGTGCAGATGGCCTCTGGGCAGTTCTTGTCCGGAATAATCTGCAAAGTGAATCAGATTTAATGCCGATAACCAAATATCTATCTACATAAGACTAGAACTATACATTTTCCTTACTTCCAGTTATCTTGAGTTCATTGAATTATGTTAATTTTTTAATGCACCATTTGCCAAATGCTCTTATTTTTTAAAGATAGTAACAATCACTGTTTTTTTTTTTTTTTTGCTATTCTTCTGATATAACTCTTTAACTGACAAATCCGTAATCGCTTATTGCAGCTCCTTGTACTGATGTCAGCATCCATTTTGAATGGACTTATTAGGGCTTCGCTTCCATTTAATTCACCTTCCTGCCAGAATTCTCTAATTTTTACATGCAGCAGACACTCTTATTCAGGGCTGAATAATTGGCCCTACGTCTGTGGGGCCGCTGGATTTGGGTGTACAGACTTTTACGTGGAGCCCAGCAATCCTTCAAATTAATTACTAGAGACATTGCAGGTGTGTATTGCTGGAAAGTGACTGGAATGTGTGTCAAATACTTGCGTACACGGTATCAAGAAGCCCTTAGGCAAAATGTCATGATTGAAATCGTTGTTTTTCTGTTAGTCATTTACTAAGAGCAACACACTTAGTTATTGGCTTCTTTATGGCTGGTTTTCCAGCTGTCTTAGGAAATCTGAACATGATGCAAAATCAAACAATGAGCACTTTGACAGTTGTTGTTGGTTGCAGGGTTTGTGTTTGAGCTACATAGCTGAATTTTATTAAGTAAATGACAAATATAGGCTTCACTTTCAATGGAAGCTATCAAAACAACGTGGAATTTCTTTTCTTTATCTTGTTAGGTGTTATTTATTGTTCTTTATTCATTCTCCATATTTTGCGGAAAGCTCGTCTGGGAGAAGTGATGGTAGGGGTGGGTGGGTGGGGGGTGAATCTTGACGCACTGTCCCACGGGAGCGCCGCCGCTCCTGGCATCACACACTGTCAAAGCACTGAAGCATTTAACAGCTTTTCATGCGCAGATATGCCAGTTTCTTTAACCCCTCCATCTGAAAAGGATGAACAGACTTTGTTCCCCCCCTCCTTCACCAGATGTGGGAGTCTCAGCCCTTTGTACCCATCTTCTTCCATCCCTTGCTTTTCATCCCTCTCACTTTATGTCGGTTTTTTTTTCCCCTCGATTTTTTCTTAGAGGTAATGGGGTGAGGGCTGGGCTCAGGAGACCATACAGGTCAGCTGATCTGGAACAATGAGGAGTTTAAACCCTTACTATCACACCTCAGTGGATTTGTAGCAGACAGGATAAAGAACTGAAAAGGTGGAAGTGAGTGTGTCTGTGTGTGTGTGTGTGTGTGAAAGAGAAAGAGCTGGCTGATGTTTGTATGTTCTTGCACATACAGTTTATGTGCACATTGCATAATGTATTTGACACTCCCAGACATTGTATATTCCACTCCGAGAATGCAGCATATTGGAGAAAACTATATGCTGTGTTTCTGGCATATAGTTTTCTCCAATATGCTGCATTCTCGGAGGAGACTCAGAGAAAATCAATGCAGAAAATCAATATTATTTTACTCACTTTTCTGTAGGGCAACATTTTTTTGTTTGTCAGACATAGGGTCCAAAATATATTCAACATATACACACACATTACCGGTCAAAAGTTTGTAAACATTACTATTTTTAATGTTTGTGAATCAAGTCTCTTACGCTCATCAAGCCTGCTGAAAAGAAAGTATCACAGGTTATACAAAAATATTAAGCAGCACAACTGTTTCCAACACTGATAATAAATAAGTATATTAGAATTATATTAAATTATATTTTAAAGTATATTAAAATAGAAAGCCATTATTTTAAATTGTAATTATATTTCACAATACTACAGTTTTTTCTTATTTTTGATTAAATAAATGCAGCCCTAGTGAGCATAAGAGACTTGAGCATAAGAGACACAATGAAACAATATGACACCTTCACAATTTCTAGGTCACTAATAATATATGTAAATTTGTGATGTGATCTTGCGACTTTGTAAAGACAGTCAGATGTTCTTCCAGTGAAGCTCAAGAAGCTCTTCGGATCTCAAATCATGCTGGAGAACATGATCATCAGGTTTCTCGGAGGAGTTCGTGCAGCTCATGTATTGCAGACACTTTTATTTAGTCTTCAGTGTGGACGTAATGTTTTGTTTATTTGATTTGTCAACCAATTCACACCAGCCACTGATTTTGTTAGTAAATTTGACTAACCTGCTCAACCTGTGGAACATCAATGAATGCATGCAAGAATGGACAGAAGTGGAGACTCTTTTTACTCAAAGAAGGGCCGCCCAACCCCTACTGCATCCCAGCTGGACTGTGCCTCTGGCATTGACAGAGCCGTTTTAGTGTGTGTCAGTGAGCAACGGGCTGCAACAGACAACCCACTGCACGCTACAGCACTCAGACTCCCTCAGGCCATCAGGGGGCTCCACATGTGGTCCTTTTGGGCCCCGGAGCCCCGCCAACCACAACACCACCTAGAGCGCACGTCCTGTTTTGTAAGATGGACCGATCTTTGCATTTCCATTTGCATTTAGCTACATGTTTTTGCCCCCCCTTCGCGGCTCCTTTCCACATCGGACGAAATATAAACCAGCACATATAAAAACAACTCTAATCCCCAGAGCATCCGCATCTATACGGATCTCTGTGACACTTGGCAGAGTCGTTGCCGTGCTGTCACTAGCAGGCGACGGAGAGGTGGCTGGTGGATAAATGAGGCTTTTTTCTGAATGGCTAATGTTCTGGGTCAAGTCGCACGTCAGGAACAGGAACGTCCGCCGTTTCTTTTTTAAGATCGGCCTCTCTCTTTTTTTCTCACCTTTCTGCCAAAGAGGCCAATCAACAGAGAGAGTGAGGAAATGAAATCAGTGGCTAAATTGTTGCGTGATTGCCCATTCCCTAAAGAGGCTGGGCATCATTTGGAGAAAAGCATTTAATAATTGCTTTTAGGGCCATGTCAGACACATGCAATTCCCCGCACTAATGGCCCAGCTAGGCAGAACACGGCCCCAAGGGTCAGTGCAGGACAAGCCAGTCAGCGAGAGCTGGAACCGCACGTCTCTGTTTGTGTGTGTGTGTGTGAGACGGAGGGAAGGAGAATGAAAGAAGGAATGAGGGAGCAGGCATGGAGGAGATGAAGTGGCAGCAAGTGTAACCCAAAGGGGAAATGCACTTCAGTGTGAGTTTAATACTCCAGGCCGGGGATTTGGCAACCTGCCACACAGCAATTGTTTACCTTTTTGCTCACTGGCTGCATCTGTTCTGTTTTGTAAACGGCACTAAACTATCTGCCCGTAAACACTGGAATCAATAACAACTGTTTGGGGATTTCCCAGCCTCCCCTACGATTCTTTCTTCTTCTTCTTCTTCTTCTCTCTCCCTCGCTCTCTCTCGTTTTCTTTGTGCCATTTCTGTCCCCCCCACCACCCCCTTCTAGTCAAAGCAAGTGTGATGTGAATAGTTTACAAAAAGGCTTTTTTTATGCTGGAGAGCACATTAGAGGAAAAATGATATGGCTTTGCACTTATGTTAGGCTATATATCAATCCTTATTCCTCACTACACAACCATGCGTGATGCACTGTAACTTTTCTGTGATGTTGCTACACCTAAAAATTCTATGACTCCATATCGAACCTTTAACATCCATGGAATCTTTCCATTGTACAAAGAATGCCCTTTATAGTGGAAGACGCTTCTTAAGATTTTTAAAAAGTTCTTAACACTTTAAGAACTGTTCACTGAAAGGTTCTTTAGGGAAACCCAAAGGCTGATTCTATGGCGTCACTGCGAAAAATCCCTTTTGGAACCTTTAATTTAATAGTGTACAGGGACAGTCCTCCTAGTGGAGGAGGTTTTTTTTTTTGTTATGTCAAGCTCTAAAGTATTTTATGAGGTAGAAATTGTCAGAAAAAAAATATTTGTAATATTTGAATATATTTCAATTATTTTCTTGTTCTTAATCCTTATTCATTAAAGCATGGACAGCTGGATAAATAAGGCATTTGAATATTGTTGTGGAAAATATATTCTTTTGTGTTCTGCAGAATAAAGAATGTCTTACAGGCTAGGAGTGACATGTGGGTGAATAAATAATGAATTTTGCAGCTTAAAATATCTTTAAACCATGTCTTTGTTTTTTTGAGCATAGCGACCAGCAAAGACAGGCTTAACAAGCTCAATGGCATGAGTTTGTTGGAACAATAAAGCATTTTGAAAATAGTTATTTTTGCAATTAGCCACCAACTGTTCTTCACACGAATCTATCTTACTTGTTTAGAAGACTTAAAATGTAATCATATTTTGTAGCCCGAATGGCCCTAATCCCATTCACTTTATTACTGTCATTATTATTTTTAAGGAGCAGCTTAGAGATTCCTCCTAAAGCATTAACAAAAATGGTGATAGCTCAAGCATCATCCCTTTCAAGGTCCGAACCTCCAGTTTTTTGTCCTCTCCCCTGACCTGAAAAATGTAGTACAGGGTTTGTATTGTGTTACTGTTGCCCACAATGCAATTGGAGCTCTATAAGCTTCCTCAGGTCATCCTTCACAAAAGTATATGCAAAGTTCTTGAACACATTCTTGAAAATATTGTGGACATATACAGCTTTTACATCCTTATCTTGTATTATAATTGTATTATATTTAGTTTTTAGATTTAGATTTTTCTCAAACACTTAAGTGATGTTCTGTTAAACATTTCTGCCTCATCCGCTGTGCAGTGCTCACGTCTTCCCTCTTTTACTACATCTGATATGAGTGTGATGCCCTTTTAACGACCCTGGCAAGGCCCTGACTCTCAGCTCTTTTCACAGTAAACGACACGTATCACTGCTCTCAACACCTTCAACACCTCTACCCCATCAGCGTGTTGTAATAACCCCCATTATGGCTTCAGTGGCTGGGCCATCCTCCTGCAAGACTCCTAATGGTTAGCTATGAGAGAGGCCCTAATAAGCCGTTAATGGTGGGGTAATAAATAGCCCGACAATGGCTGGGTGGGAGGAAAAGACAAGATAGAATGACAGCGGAGCATTAAACATAAAGGTGAGATGCCCACTCTAAGTGTGAGTTAGTGCAGGGGGTGTTGTAGAGGACGGGTGGGGTTCAAGGACACCTCTGAGAGGGATGGAGACTGAGCAAGGGGCGGATGACTAGTTTGGTGAATGATAGGCAAGTGATGTTTGGTACCATTTTGCATTATAGCCTATGAAGAATACAACGGCATGGAATTTATAGAACATGAACTTTTCTTGTCACAGTGATTGACGTTGTAAGGGTTCTGCTATAGAGAGGAATTAGTGTGTGCAGGAAAATCTATGCGTTGTGCGTTTCTAAATATACACTGAACAAATATATAAACGCAACACTTTTGTTTTTGCCCCCATTTTTCATGAGCTGAACTCAAAGATCTAAGACTTTTTCTACGTATACACAAAAGGCCTATTTCTCTCAAATATTGGTCACAAATCTGTATAAATCTGTGTTAGTGAGCACTTCTCCTTTGCCGAGATAACCCCCCCCACCCCCACCCCCCCCCCCAAAAAAAGGTTGTTGATTGACATATGGCATGTTTGGTTAGATTAAAAGGAACCCTGGTGCTATTGCTCTGTTAGTGCAGTTCATTTGAACAAGTGTGAACGCTGCCATCCGCACCCTGGTGCGCACCATAAAAATGGACCGAGACCCCTGAAAAGATGGGTCTCGGTCCACTTCTAAACGAACTCTGGTTCTGTTTTGAAATATGAAATATGAACTTAACATGGACCAAAGACATGTAATCAAACTAAAAACAGGGCATGATGTCTCAAGGTGCGACCCTAAAAAGGACAGAATTCTTAAGCATACCTGTTTTTTCACGTCATAGTCGCGATGTTGCCCATCACACAGCATTGTTTTGGATGTTCAGTAAGTTCTGTCACGAATATACATCATAAAAGCTGACCGATCAGGTTGTGAACATATTTCGATGACTTTAGGTTTGGTGTTAATTTTTTTATTGTGAACACTAACCGGACCAGGACTAAATGTGTTTGCTTTTTTTTTTTTTTTTCGGACCAAAAGAACCAAGCGAACCGTACTACAAGTGTGAACGCATCCTAACAGTATCATAAAGGTTGTCCATACAATTAATGAGCTATATTCCAAGTCTAATGAACGTTTAATATATTTATATCATATAGAATTTCAAGTAATTGTGTGAGGAACAGACCAAAATTTTAAATGAACTTAAAATCAATTTCCATAACTTTCCATTTTCATTACACTTCTATTTTGATAACATTTTAATAAGAGTTTGAGGCAAAATGAGACTTTTTTTGTGAGTGAAAACTAGTAATTTAAATAGTAATTTGTGATTAAATTTAATAAAAATTTCCCACACAGATTTCACAGCAAGTTACATAGATTTGTTGTGTTGACCAATAGAAAGCTAGTTTAAAAGTGAATTTTGTGTGAGCTGTGCTTCATTTATCGCTACACTATTGACGATGGAACTTTTTTTTTTGTCCACACAATTTCACTATTGTGACCACAAATGTGATGATAAAATTAAAATTTTTGGCTGGAAAGAGTTTTTTTTTTTTTTTTTTTTCCTTCCAATCACAGACCCTACTCACCCATTTTACAACTCTTTGCACTTCTGGCCTCTGGCTGGCATTGCAGAGCACTGGGCATCAAAACATCAAACACAAGAACTGTTTCTTCCCACAAGCCATATCTATCAATAACTGTTAGCACACCAATTATTGTCGTTTATTTGCAGTGCATTGATCTCTAGGGCAGTAAAGATGTGCATTATGTAAGTAATGCATATAATTTAAGCAAGTGCTCAGAGTTCTTACAAATCCTAGGCCAGTGAAGCACTTATTATAGTAATTCCATCATGATGTTAATGGATGTCATTGAGATGTTTATTGTTAATCCTGGAGTTGTAAAGAGATACAGATGCTACTATAGGACTCACATAGACATTCCCAGTACACATGTGTTACTTGTGCTACATGTGGCGCTTAATGCACAGGTCTTATACATTATGCAGTATGTTTGGAGTTATTTTACTGACAGGCTGATGTGCTTGTATGAGGGGGAGCGGATCTCAGTGGAGTGGATCTCCATGCATTCATGTAGCCGTTTTCCCAGTTCTGCCTCACAGTCTCCCTCTGGACCCCATTAATGAAGAGCCAAGATGCTGGTATGACACACTCACCCGTGAAAAAAAAAAAAAAGTGTGCACTCCTACACACACACATATACATCACAAATGCATGAATTCCAAGGTGCTCCTTAACTCACCTCATGGGGTCAGTCTCTGCATCTCTATAATCTACTAGTTTGCGAAATTATAAAATTACACACACAAAAAAAGCAAAACAACTTTACGGACGATCAATGTATGTGCCTGATTAAGTGGAGAGAAATGAGAGCATAAGATTGTTGGCATGTTGTCGGCTTGACGATAACAAAGTGACAATATGGTGTTAGAATCCAGAGGCGATATTGTTGCAATTATTGGGGCTCCTTTCTTTTTATTTCTCCCCTCCCTCCATCGCCTTCCCACTCAATCTTCCTGGAGCTTTCATAGCTGGGGCTAATGCCTTCCTGATCCACTCCCCAATGCCTTTTCTGTCAGAGGAAGTCATTTAAGAGCACACACAAAAGTATTTGTCGAAGTGTCTGAAAATACCGCAGCCCTCTTCTCCGCGGCCCATTCTTCAGGCCTAATGCGGAACATCCCCTGGGTGATGGCTTTGGCAGCTGCAGAAATGGGAGAGCCACGCTGGAGATGAGGGTCATCGGCGGGTTACAGGAGAAAGTTTGTGCCCAGCAATGTTTGACTGTAGATTCTAGAGGAAACTTTACGGCCTCTGTGGGATCGGTGTAGATTGTGAAGCCACGGTTCACAGCCCCCCTGATGTCAAATGCACATTCACAAAGTCTTTCAGTTTTTATTATTTCATTTATTTGGGAAAGGTGCAATCTTGGATTCCATTGTTGGAATGTCCTTAAAGTAACCTTCAAAAACTTTTACAATATCAATTTTCTAAAAATGCATCATGAAAAATTAAATATTATGTTAAAATTTAAAAGACCAGCTTGGAGGTCAAGGTTTTGGTTGGTTTGCGTGGTCCAATTAGCCCCTGCTGGTAGAAACCGTATACACTAACAGTAGATTTTTTAATGTTTTTGAAAAAAGTCTCTTATGCTCATCAAGGCTGGATTTATTTGATCAAAAAATACTGTTAACATGTCTGCATTTTCAGCAATCATTACTCCAGTATTCAGTGTCACATGATCCTTCAGAAATCAACTGGGCTTGTTCACACCTGGTCACTTCATGCGTTTTCTCTGATCAGATAGCTATCCGATCGTGAAAGACCAGGTGTAAAATTCCATCCGAAACGCTTTCGAGACTGATTTAAATCCACTCAAACCACTTCAGGACGTGGTGTGAGATGCATTCCAGACGAAACTGGACAAGTATAAATCCATCTGGTTGCTGAAACCACAAACGTAAATTTTGCTCCTCCCAAAATGTTACAAAATAAACATCTGAGAGTGTCTTATAGGCCAGCTATGACATGTT
Source organism: Squalius cephalus (assembly GCF_949319135.1). Taxonomy (NCBI): domain Eukaryota; kingdom Metazoa; phylum Chordata; class Actinopteri; order Cypriniformes; family Leuciscidae; genus Squalius; species Squalius cephalus. Next base: position 20,427,609 of record NC_137126.1, read on the forward strand.
ATATAGTAAGTCGCAGAAGCTCAACACACAATCATCTTCATTAAAAGTATTGAGACTAAATGATCTTACCAGTTTGGTGCCGCCTTTTTGGAACCTGTGACATTTTTTTTTTCTTTGATGAATAGAAAGTTCAAAAGAACATAATTTATTTGAAATGGAATATTTTTTTCTAATAAGTCTTTACTGTATCTTTTGATCAATTCAATGCGTCCTTGCTGAGTAAAAGTATTATATTTCTGCCTAAAAAAAATGACTGACCCAAACTGTGTACTAATATTTAATTGTTGTATAGTAGATGTTTCACCAATGGGCAGATTCTTTTGAAAGACTCCTAAATGTGTGAAATTGACTGGTTTAGAGAATGTATTGAAGGCTGTTGTGTAGTGTAACATTTCTGGACTGATGTTGATGTGCTTACATTTCAACCCTCTAAATCCTTAACCCATATAAATTGTCTGTATGACAGACCTTCACATTTGGTATCTCCAGAGAGGAACCCATCAAATAAGATTCTACAGATGGATTCATTTGATATATATGTCCCTGTATAGTTCTGCACATCTTTAAAAAAGCTTTTGCATCTGACTTGTACAAAGTAAATATATGCATAATGCACAATCCTTCACTTTTTTATGCTGGTTTGGTGCTGGTCAAGCTGGTGGACTAACATAGCCATCCTGTTCATTTTCAAAATGTAGCTGCTGAAGCTTGTCGACAAGTATGGTCCTTTTTTTTTAGCCATTTGACTGAAGAAGTTAAATTAGTTTACATGTATTTGCATTTAATCATCATTTTATCCAAAGTGACTTTCAAATGAGGAGCATCACAAGCAATCTATCATACAAGACACAACAACATTTGAAGTACCACAATGGCAAGTTTTAAGAGTAAACCAGCGTTGTGTAGAAGTAAAAATTAACAAAATATTTTAGCTAATTACTAAGAAGTGCCTTGGTTGTGTTTTAAGTAAGTGCTCACAAAAGAGTTCAACTACTTCTTAAAGTTTGTGATGGACTAAGCAGAACGAATGGAGGTTGAAAGCTCCACCATAGAACCGCAACACAAAATACGCTGTTTTGTGCATGGACTAACTCTATGTTTTGTCCATTTACAGCTCCTCAGGATCTTCCACGAAGAGGGCGAAAGTTCTGCCTCACCTCCCATCAGCTCAGGTGCTTGACCCAGCTGACCTCAACCTTACTGGAGCTGGAACAAACTGTGGAGGACCTGGCAACCCATCTGGGTTTCCTTAACTGCGCTGGAGAATCAGCCTGCAGTGTCAAAGGTACACTTTAACAACCATCGCTAAACATTACCACATCCAAATGCGAACTAGAGTCAAATCCATCCGTTGCAGGTCAGTGCAGCTCAGCAATCCTGATTTAATAGGGAAAATTCTGTCATCATTTACTCACCCTAATGTCATTCAAAACCTGAATGACTTCCTTTTGAGAAGATATTGTGAAGGAGATATTGTTAAAATGTTTACAATGAAGTCGTTGTTTTGAACAGCACCGTTCAATATTTGGGTTCAAATGTACCCCAAAAAATGTGTTTTCGACTGTCTAATAAAAATTCTTGAGCAGCAAATCAGCATATTACAATGATTTCTGAAGGATTATGTGACACTGGAGTAATTATGCTGAAAATTCATCTTTGCCAGCACAGGAATAAATATGTCGATATAATAAATATTGTAATAATATTTCACAATATTACTATTTTTACTGTATTCTTGATCAAATAAATGCAGCCTTGGTCTGCATAAGAGACTTCTTTCAAATACATTGCTTATCCGACAAATCTTACCGACCCCAAACTTTTGAACGGTAGTATATATTCAAAAACAATTGATCGGACAAAAAAAAAAAAAAAAAAAAAGTTCTTCAATACATCTTCTTTTGTGTTCCGCAGAAAAAAGTAAGGCTGGAAACAATATGAGTTTTCATGTTTGGGTGAACTATCCCTTTAAATATCATAGTTTCTGATCTCTTAATCAACGAAACACCCATAGTAAGCAAATGTCCCCCTGCAGCAACTGTGAAAACATATACAGATAACTGGTTTATGTTGCTCTCAGACTGAATGTGATATACGCCAGTCAACAAGATATATGGTTGTTTTTTTCCCCAGATGAATATCACCATAGTATAAATAAATGGCAGCCGATCAAGATTTCTGACAACAGTCTCCTGCAAATCTGACATGTGAAATGATTTGTCACCATGGGAGCGGAAAACCTCCAGCTATATTGTGCTCGACGGAGCCTTTAAATACGACAAGCCTCCTATTCCTGCGTATAATAGCGACATCTCTACAGGCAGCTTATGAGACCAGACTGCTGGCCTGTAGCAGTACCTTGTATACATATGCTTTTTTTAATGAGAGTTTTCTCGCCTTTCTTTACAGCTTTTTTACCGTTCCTTATGTGTGTGTGTTTTGTTTTCGCATATAGAAACACTTCTACACGCACAAATTGAGGAGGCCGGAAATTTCTTTTCACAAATTTTTTTTTTTTCTGCTATGAAAGTGACTGGTGCGTATAGTAATTTCTGTAAAGGTTACATTAAAAAACAGGACAAGCAGAAAAGGGCTGGATTTACTGAGAAGTAAACAGCCTTTAAAGGGCAGTTATCCAAATCATTAATTCAGCCAATCAAACGACTTAATTACCAGAAATTCATCAGATGGGCTTAAAGGTCAAAAAGTGACATGCTGGCTGCTTCTCCCCTCCTTCGCCTGGCTCGGCTCTCTCTCTTCTTCAACTAAATTGCCTCGCCCGGGGTCTCACTTCCGAAGCGTCTGATTAGAAAAATGCGGCCTTGATGCATGCACTTTTAATTTGCCCACAACAAGCACGCACACACACACACACACACACACACACACACACACACTTATCCTCCCTCTAACCCTTCCATGGATTAGTCCAGATATGGCCATAGCTATCAGGGGTTCAAATCAACTCCAAAGCCTCCGAATTTAACAAAGCTTACTGTTGCAATTACTGCGTCCGCTTTTTAGTTTTTCCCCCCGCTTTATTGGGTGAATCACGTTGTTGTTTGTAGGTCGTCAATGCGCAGAGGAGTTTAATATGTTGGCCTGGCCTGACCCTGGCACCCCACACATTGACTTCATTTCCAAAGGCACCATGTAGAGCGTGAATGCATATGCTAATATGCTAACGGAACATATGAGATGTTCCTGCGTGAAATGTTTTAATGAGCTGGAAATTAGAGGATTTGGAGCTCACTTCCTTTCGTAAAGCTGTAGTGACAGTTTACTGTGGATGCATTGTGAGTGTTTTTTGCTTTTTCCATGCAGGGGTCCTGAAGAAGGTCAGGGATGATATGGAGGGGACGGCAGCAGAAGACAAAGCCGCTACTGATCTTGTTCTGCAAAGCACGGAGGTGATACACATCCCTTATTTATTCACTTCTGGTGCAAATACTGTAATACTATTTTTCATTGCACCATTATGATTTTTGAAACAACCCTCCAATATAGAACTTTACTGAATGCGTTTTTATTGTAATCAACATATATTGTTCTTGCGTGAGGTTAAGGGTTTAAACAAAACCCTAACCCTAAAAACTCTAAGAACACCCTACATATTATTGAGTTGGTGAATTTTGCATTGGCAAGCAGTACTGTACATTATATCCTTAAATGCATGTTTTGTAACCATTAAAATACTGTATATTCCAGTCTGACCAGATGTTGCATGGTATTTGTGTATTTGTGTGTGTGTGTTTAGGTGGTATCTCTTGAATTTGGGTGGAGGGCTACATTTAGAGACCTCATTCCTCAGATGGCTCACTGTGTGAAGGTGGTGTTGGATGATGTGTGCAATAAGAATCTGGAGCAGGAGGAAGCCGCACATGCATCGAGCTCTGCTAACATCTCCATAACCCCTGTTGACCACAGACACGGTCCAGAGAGAGACTCTCCCAAGATGGTGGCGAAGGTAACTTAATAGAAATTTTAATAGTAAGATGAAGAATCACACACACACACACACGCACGCACGCACACACGCACGCACGCACGCACGCACGCACGCACGCACACGCACACACACTCACACACACACACACACAAGTGGGAGAGAGAGCGGGAGAAAGAGTATGTGCTTTCCGTACATTATAAAACGGAATTTTGTTAAATTGTCGTTTTTGTCCTATTGTTTACTATATTTATTTGCTTGGTCATTGTCGTTGTGCTTTTTTTGTGTTTTTTTTTTTTTCTGTTGTAAGCTGTACCTTTGAAATAACTGAAATCATTTGGCGAAGTGACATAGAACTGTAATGCGGTCAAGACCTGTCTGGAACTACTTTAGCCGTGCGTTTCCCTGAAAATAATTGCACACCTTAGAACGTTTGTCAACCATTCAGATTCAAGCATTCAACAGCCCCGTAAAATAATTAATGTAATGTAATGTCATGTAAATGACAAATGAGAACTAAAACACAGCATATAAGAACTAAACACAGAGAACTAAAACACAGCATATATATATATATATATATATATATATATATATATATATAGCCTATACTAAGTATAAACAAAGATGATTGGATTAACAATCATGAGTAACCATAGAAACAAACTAGAACGCAATGTGTAACCTAGGAGACAAACAAGTGGCGGGAAACTGAGAACAAATGAGACATGTAACTGAGGGATACAAACTAAAAGTCCATGAGGGTGTAACTAAGAATAATCGTGAAAAATTATAAGGCCGCACAGTGTAAGTGCTTTTTGTGTATGCGTGGTTTCAGTTGTTCCTATTTTTTGCGTATATTTAGTATAATTTTTAGTACGAAAGTTTTTGGTAAATCATTATTTGCTCATGAAAATGTTCGTACGCAGCTTTTACAAACAAATTTGTGCGTACATATGCTTAATGAGACCCAATGCGTCCTGGCTGAAACAAGTATGAATTTCTTTACAAAAAAATCTTTCTGACCCCAAATTTTTTTAATGATATATGAGTATTCTCAAAACATAGTTAGGTAATGACTTGTTTATATGCTTATTATAGTATCACGTTAGCTTAGCACTGAGCACCGAGTTTCTGCCCATGTACTGAAGAGCATTCTAAATAGTCTCTTATGAATGAGGAAGCTTGTAGGCTGTATGCATCAAGGCAGCTCACTAGGTTTTGAAACAGAGCTATAGAGGAAGGTATTTGTGAATATTTCCTTACCTTTCCAGTCTCTTTTGAAATACTCCAGTGGTTCACAGTGACATGACATGTCTGGCACCGTGGCTCCAGGAGCCTCTCTGGTCTGTGAGTTTGCTCTGTGGCCCAATGTCTTGCCTCATTTTATCCCTCATCACGGAGGTCCCCGTCTGAGACGAGCTCCACTCGCTGCAGCTCGGGCAGATTGATGAGCCATCACAGCCTCAAAGGATGGCCTCTGAGCTTGGATAGGATGCAGGTGTTTCAGTTCATGCGTGCTCCGTTCACCAGTCCTTTTTCTTCTAGTTAAAAACATGTTTTTTTTCATGTCCACACTAGACAAAAGTCATATTTTTTAACGGAACTTAAAGGGATAGTTCACTTTGAAATGAAATTTTGGTATGTTTTAGCTTACCTCAAGGGCATCCAAGATGTAGGTGTCTTTTTTTCTGCAGTAGTTTCAATTTTGATATTTTTAGGTCAAACCGTTCTTGTCTGACAGTCATATCAATATCATTCAGGTCTACGGTCACTGTCTCAAAGAGCATGCACAGAGTCCAAATTAAAACAATTCCCCATCGTCCAAATTAAACAATTCCCCATCGTAAGTACACATTGATGGCCTAAGACACGAAACGAGCGGTTTGTGTGAGAAAACGAACAGTATTTATATCGTTTTTAACTCTTGTACACAGCCACGTCCAAGTGATCTGAGGGCGCGCGCGCATCCTGGTATGTGACGTGTACGCAGACTGGTGCATAGATATATATACACTAGAATAGATGTCGCCTTGCCTACGGCATTCGTTCCAATGAATTCGTTCCGACAACATCTAGTGTATATATATATACACTACACAAAATACAATGTATGGTGTACCACAAGGTTCAATACTAGGACCAAAATTATTTACATTATACATAAATGATATTGTTAAAACTTCTGATTTGTTGAAATTCGTAGTCTTTGCAGATGATACCAATATATTTTGTGAAGGAGAGAATCTTCAACATCTGTTGAAGATTGTCTCTCAAGAGTTGGTTAAGCTTAAATTGTGGTTTGATTTAAACAAATTATCTCTCAATATAAAGAAAACTAAATTTATGATTTTTGGGAAACGTAGAATTCCTGAAGACTTAACTATTGAAGTACTGTGTGATAACACCAGATTAGAAAGAGTTTATGAAAACTCCTTTCTGGGAGTAATAATTGACCATAAGCTCAGCTGGAAACCACAAGTCAATTGCATTAGTTCTAAATTGGCAAAGATCACTGGTATACTCTGTAAAGTGAGACCCATGTTGAACCAGGAAACAATGTATATTTTATATTGTGCGCTTTTTCTTCCTTATTTGTCCTATTGTACAGAGGTGTGGGGCAATACCTATAAAACCACCCTAAAGACGATATGCACTATGCAGAAAAAGGCAATAAGAATAGTTTGCAATGTTGGCTATCATGCACATACAAATGATTTATTTTTAAAATTACAAACATTAAAATTTAAAGACATAGTGGATTTTAAGACCACACAAATTATGTATAAAGCTAAAAACAAAGTACTCCCTAATAATATTCAAAAATGGTTTAAGGAAAGAGATAGTAGATATAATTTAAGAAGGAGAGGAAATCTCTCTCAATCAATGGCACGTACTACACTTAAAAGCATGTGCATATCTGTCAACGGGGTGAGGTTGTGGAATAATTTACCTATAACAATTAAGGAAAGTAAACATATTGTGCAATTCAAAAGAAGGTTTAAAATGTCTATATTAGAAAAGTATATAAATTAAGGTGGACATGGGACAAACATCTAATTTCCTCTTCAAGAGGTTGATTTGAATTACCATTCGTCTGTTTCTTGCCATTTTGCATATATTTAATTATTATTATTATTTTTTTATATTATATTGTGTGATTTATATTCAGATAAATGTACTTTAAATGATTACGTTTTTTCTTAATAAGGATAAATTATGATATCTTGCAAGAGTAAACAGTAGCCGTTTCAAAGCTAGATGTGTAAAAGGGGAAGGCAAATATAAGTTAGCTTCTTCCTTCTCCTTTCTTGTTTTTTTTTCCATTTCTTTTGAACATGCTGAGACTTTTAGTTTTATTGTTTTCTGTCAAAATATGTTTTGTTGCTAATGATCATGTTCTGAAGAAGAAAAAGAAAAAAAAAAAGAATAAAGTTCATTCATTCATTCATTCATTCATATATCTATGCACCAGTCTGCGTACACGTCACATACCAGGATGCGCGCGCGCCCTCAGATCACTTGGACGTGGCTGTGTACAAGAGTTAAAAACGATATAAATACTGTTCGTTTTCTCACACAAACCGCTCGTTTCGTGTCTTAGGCCATCAATGTGTACTTACGATGGGGAATTGTTTAATTTGGACGATGGGGAATTGCTTTAATTTGGACTCTGTGCATGCTCTTTGAGACAGTGACCACAGACCTGCATTAAATGACTGACAGACAAGAACGGTTTGACCTAAAAATATCAAAATTGAAACTACTGTGGAAAAAAAGACACCTACATCTTGGATGCCCTTGAGGTAAGCTAAAACATACCAAAATTAAATTTCAAAGTGAACTATCCCTTTAAGTGATTAAAACACATACACACACACACACACACACACACGGTTTGATTTTAGAATGTACACTGTGATTCTTTAGAACTTTCTATTCATCAACGATTACTGGGGGTGAAAAAATGCATCACGGTTTCCACAAAAATGTTAAAGGGATAGTTCACCCAAAAATGAAAATTACCCCATGATTTACTCACCCTGAAGCCATCCTATGTGTACAGTATATGAGTTTCTTCTTTTAGACGAATACAATCAGAGTTATATTAAAAAATGTCCTGGCTCTTCCAAGCTTTATAATGGCAGTGAATGGCCGTTTCTGTTTTGAAGTCCATAAAAGTGCATCCATCCATGATAAAAGTGCTTCACACGGCTATGGCTATGGTTAATAAAGGCCTTCTGAAGTGAAGTGATGCGTTCGTGTAAAAAAAAAAAATCAATATTTAAAACTTTATCGACTTAAAATAACTAGCTTCTGGCAGGCGGCCTACGCAAGTCTACTTACGCCAAAAGAGTGACATTTGACAACGTATTAAGCTTGGAAGAGCCAGGACATTTTTTTTTATTTAACTCTGATTGTATTCGTCTGAAAGAAGAATGTCATATAAACCTAGGATGGCTTGAGGGTGAGTAAATCATGGGCTAATGTTCATTTTTGGGTGAACTATCCCTTTAAGCACAACTGTTTTCAGCAGTTAATATTAAGAATTTTTTCTTGAGCAGCAAATCAGCATATAATGATTTCTGAAGGATCGTGTGACACTGAAGAATGGAGTAATGATGCTGAAAGTCATTTTAGCATTATTACTGTTTTTTCTGTATTTTTGATCAAATAAATGCAGTCTTGGTGAGCATAAGAGACTTTCAGACACATTTAAAATTCTTACCAACCCTTAATTTTTTAACAGAGGTGTCATATACAAGTACCATATTTTCTGGACTTTAAGTTGCAGTTTTTTTAATCATCTGAAACATGCTGTGACTCATATTCCAAAGCGACTTATGCTATTAACTTCAAACTTATTCTCAGGTACAACTTACTTTGTGGAAAATATGGTAAATTCCTTTAGAGTGTTTTCATATTTCTGCATTTTTTTAAGAACTGACCTCTGCATGCAAAGCTGCTTTACAACCTTCGTCGAACATAAAAAATAGATGCTTTTGCACAACATGGCCTCATCTCATGAAGTTTAGAACGTCAGCGTTCATGTCTGATTTCCATACCGTTTCATTGATGCTGCCGACACCCCTGGAACCACATCACTAACAAGTGTCAAAATTTGTTCACACTCAAGACCTGTACGACACATTTACGTGTAGGTCAGTGCTTCAGAATGAGCAGCCCTCATCTCAAAGGTTAGCATGTGCATTTATTTGCATTCTCTGCTACCCTGAGTGTCTGAGAACCCCTTCTTTTTGACACGTGTCACCACGGCCCATAAGTAGGCAGCGTTATGCTAGCCCAGACCTGACTTAGCCAGAACGTAGTCAGTCCAGATGCATTACAGAGATCAATACTTCACCCATTCATATTCATACATTCATGCTTTGTTTCAAACTCTCAGAGTCGCCAGACCTCCCGTCTGCATAATATTTCAGCAAACCATTTATCAACCTGAAACCGCGATCCAGCTATTGACCACCTCGCGTTGACGATCGTCCTTAACCCTGTGCGAGGAGAAGGATTTAGCACTTTTCAAAGGTGCAAGAAGACTGCTGCAGAGTTGAGCTCTTAAATGTTTTAAAGCTTTGCTGAGAAATAACCTTGTGGTGGCTGTCCTGTTGGAATCCATATCTTTGATCTGCTCTAGTTAAGGGTTCTCCGAACCGGAGCAGCAGGCTTTAGAAAGCCATAAATCTCACCGACACCTCTCGGGTGCTCATCACCTTGGATTGGGGCGAATCTTTGCATTCTCGCCCACATATCTCTCATACTTCCCACTAAGCTTACAATAACAACACTCAGTCTGTTTTCGACTCGCTGTTTCAAGACCTGTTCAGCCTTTAGGGGCTTCCAGTTTGGCGGGTCTCTTTTAGGGATGTCAAAGCAGCACTAGAAAAATGATACCAGTTTTCGTATTAGGATCATAATACAGTGCCAACATGTACAACAGGTCATGTTGTAACGTGGCTACGCAAAAGTGGTCAAATGCACCTCTTCAAATGTGCCTCTTTGTCTTAAGTGAATGTGAACAGGAAAGAAACATCACATGTGTCATTTTTTGTCTGTTAGGCCTTGCAATAAATGACTAATGATGATAAATGACTCTTATGATGTTAATATTAATCAAAAAATATTAATTAGAAAAAAAAATCACTCACTCTTCTATTTATTTACTGTTTTTTTTTTTATTTGTACAAACTATTTAATTTCAAATATTTATTCAATTGATAAATGCTTGCAATATTATAATATGTTTTAATTGAATTAGGTCATATTTATTGGTATAGTTTATTATGATGATATTAATTAATGAGATTTATTCAAATTGACAAAATATACTAATATAAAAGCAAATTAAGTTAATAATATAAATAAACTATAATAATTTTCTTTTATTGTTATAATTTCGTTATATTACCATTTTACTGACTTTTTATTTGTCAGCAGTATTTACCTAATTGCAGCATACCATCGTTAAATTTTTTTTATATATATTTATAGTTATAGTTTATTATTAAAATAATTAAATTATTCAAGTTTAGTAATAATAATAATTAGTAATATAAAAAATATTACAAGTAATTATAATATTATAGTTAATATAATAACAAATTACTAACTAATAATTGTCTTTTATAATTATCATTTTATTATAAGCTTTTTACTGACTTTTTATTTGTTCAATTACATGAAAAATCTATATTTAATTAATTTATAAATATTTACAGCATGCATTTAAATATATTTTATTACATTTTATAGTTATAGTTTAGTAAAATATTTCAAAATAATAGATATTAAAATGTACAAATTATACAGGATTTTTTTTTTTTTTTTTTTGCAATATTGAAGCTTGTATTGTGAGTAGCCTAGTGAAATCTCACTGGTATTGCTACTAAAATGTTGTTATGGTGACAACCCTAGCGTGCTGCATCTGTTGTGTCTGAACATAATGGAATAGCAAGCTGTGTAATGCAGATGCTGAAGTTTAGTGGAGAAGTATGAAGTCACCTCTCTCTTGCCTGTCCATGCTTGATTGATAGACCTGCTATTGGAAAAAGTTTCCATTTAACATGTGCTGGGTTTTTTTTTCCTCTATGTTCGCAGAGGCCTTGGGACACGGTAACTCCCTGTGGAAGGGGGAAAGGGTGGAGTGGAGGGAGATATATACACCACACGTGTATTTTACTGCTCTCGAATAGCCCGGCACCGTAACTCATTTCTATTGGTATATAAATTCGACAGTGAACCCAGCACGTGCGTCTGGCTCTTCGGCATTGGCCCTATCCACTGCCGTAACTGTTGATCTGCATTAAGCGTGTGGCTGGAAGGAGGGATGGAGAAAGGGATGAATGGAAGCGCTAGATGGGGATAGATCCACAATGATGTCTTCATTTGTCAAGTGTTGGAGAAATATGGGTGGAGGAAGTTTGGTGTATGTTCCGTTCCAGGCCTGCCTCTTTTTGGCAATAACCCTTAGGGGTCTTCCTTTCAAGCAGCGTGTCTCCCGAGGCAATGTAAGGCAGATGTAACAGGCACACACACTTTCGTAATCATTTTGAAGAGAAAATACCATTGCTGATTCCCTGTTTCCTCCAGGACAAATGTGGAAAAATGAGATAAGTGTTGCTGCTCTCTCCAGGCTCCACAGGAGGGGAACTGCAGGTATTTGAATCCGAAAATGGCCCTGAATGTCTCTCACAGTCATATCGGCATGGATGATTCGGTTATTCTATCGCAATAAATGCTAGTTGGTTCGCATATGGTGGAGTTGTGTGAGCTGCTGAAATGCAATTTCGGTCTTCAAAAAGGGAAGTTTGAGTGTAGTACGATAAGGAATTTCTTAGTGTATAGCGCTGAATGTTTTTTGTTGGATTTAAGAGGGACAGGATGGAGTACATAAAAGTTTTTTTTTTCCACAATAACTATCTGCAAATAATTCAACTGAATGGTCATGATAGTAAAGAAGCACTGTTTAGTGTGGATAACAGTATAGTTGCACCAAACAAGTGTTAAAAAATAAATCCGTCAGTGTCGGAGATGAAGCCTGTCAGGTTGTTCATGTGCTTCAATATGTTGTGTTGTGTCATTTCTCTTTCACTTATTATTTCCCGTCAAAACTGTCCTGTTGATTTACAGGCAAAATAAAATAATAAAATAAATTGATTCATTAATTATACACATGATTATGTTTTATTCATTGTCTTTAATAATGTGGAATTTTGCAGGGGCAAAATAATTGAGTTGTGAAGTGGGGGACACATTAAAGGCACAGTATGTAAGTTTCGCCACTAGAGGACGCTTATTCAAAACAATTACGAAGGCATAGCCTGATGACGCTGTGAATGAGCGTGGAATCATGGGAGTTGTCGTCTTACAGCTGAGGAAAAGCAATATGATGAGACTCATGTTCATGGATGATTTATTAATGTTACTGGTATGAGCCTGGGACATTTTACATTGCTGTTTTTATTATGCTTATATGCTGCAGTCGGCCGCTGCCGCTCATTCGCATTCGCCTCCTTCTCTGAACTTGAACTTGGTTACAGTTACATTTGATCACTTAAATTCACATTATCTTATTCCATTCTAATGAAACAACCGTTTCACAAACAAGTGCTGAAATACTCATACAGGATTACAGGTTACTTTATTTGACGAATTAAAATTGTGGGGTAACGCAGCTCTATTTTACTTGGTCAAAACAATCATACTAAAAATACATTTGAGTGTCCTGAATGTTATGTTATAACGCTACTCTGTGCTTTCTGTGACTGGTATAAGACACTTGTTGCACATTGCAGTAAGCTAGATCACATTATAATATCATATTAATAAAAGCTGGATGACTAAATCAAGAAAACAAAGGATTCGAAAAATAAGACTAGCCATGTTGAGCTATATAACAATGGTTAGTTTTCTGTCAATAAAGTTATCCAAACAGTTGCTCACCTGTCAAAAAAAATAAATAAAATAAAATAAAGAAGCGTCTTTGGTGTTTCCATGGTTTCAACCGAAGTTAAACCGTAAATCGAGGGTAATGCGGATATGAAGCCATTGACAAGCGACGCAATGAAACGGCCCGTTACACTGGTTAAAATATCTGATTTCTCTGGATTTAAACATTGTTGGAAACATTTGGGATAATGTAAGTACACAAGTCAACAGAATATATAACAATGTTCTAGTGGTTTTTGGTTATTTTAATCCAAAAATCATACATATCGTGCCTTTAAGGCATAAGTATTGATTATCTATTGATCATACAGAAAAACCTTTGAAAAACTCACATATTCACTGTATTTCCAGTTCTGTGCAGACATTGTGGAGCAGATGGATGCTTTTCTCCCTCTGGCTGTGGCGTTTAGAGAGGACACCCTGCTGCCCGTGTGCTCCAGCTACGTGGAGGTGTGTGGCCGTGTGACTTCTTTCCTTCTGACGAGGCTAGAGGAAAGGGCAGGGGAAGTCCCGGCCTCAGCTCCCCTCAAGAACCTGCCCATTCTGATGGCCACCAGTGACTACATTCACCAGACACTCACTCACTATGAAAGCCAGCTCAGAGACATGTGAGTTAAACACATTTTTTAAAGCACTCCTGTTTGTCGATTATATTTTCTTAATTTATCAATATGTAGCAAGGACGTATTAAGTTCAAATTGATCAAAAGTGACAGTAATGGCATTTACATTGTTTCAACACATTTATATCTCAAATAAATACTTTTGAACTTTGAATTAATCAAATAATCCAGGAAAACGTTCACACAAAAATAGTACACAGCAAACTGTTTTCAACATAAGAAATTATTCTTAAACACCAAATCAGAATATTATAATGATTTCTGAAGGATCATGTGACTCTGAAACAATGCTGAAAATTCAGCTTTGCCATCACAGGAATGAATGACATTTTAAAATATATTAAACCAGAACTAAAAAAAGCTATTTTGAATTGTAATAATATTTCACAATATTATAGTTTTTTTTATCAAATAAATGCAGCCTTGTTGAACATAAGATACCTCTTAAAAAATCTTTCAAGGGTAGTGTTAGTGCACACTAGTGTAGTGTTTTGAGCTAGTCCAATGCAAGTCATTTTAATGGTAAGATTAAGTAAAAAAATAAAAAAAAAATAAAAAAAAATATATATAATTTTCTTAATTGTTTTGTTTTGTATTCCAGTAACTATATAAATATCTTTAAAACAAGATAACATTTGTGTAAGTTATTAAGACTTGTTATTAGAGAATATACATTATTTTTATTCACTTTGTTTTTAAATATATTTTGAAGTTTATTTTTCTTATTTCTATTTTTAAGAAAATATAGGTTTATGCTTAATACAACAACAAGAAGAAGAAAACAAATAGCCAGAATCTTAGTCTAGATTCTTAACATTTCTAATTTGCATGTATTTGCATTTCAAATGCATAAACAACTGATAAAGATCTTAATGTTTGGCCCAAGTATACATTTATCAAATGCAGAAGCTGTACCGTATTTCTGTAGTGGATGTGGCGTGAGGAATGACAGTGAAGTCTGATCCTCTGTATTGTGGTAGCCCTGATTTCATAAATAACTCCAAATCTCTCCATGGATGATAGGTAGGCTATATTAAAAAAGCCAGCTTGGGTTTGACCTGTGCATTTGTACATAAAATGAAAAGTGTTTGGAGAGGGTGAGCACTGCTAAAGTTCACCGGTTTATAGTGCACTTTGTCAAGCCTAGGTTTTCCTGGCAAGGCAGCCTGTCAGACGGATGTCAGATTTACTAAAATGCTGTAATTGGATTGTAAAGAACCGGAGTGAGACGTACGTGAGCTGGTGGGCTCTGACAGAACTGTTCACCTATGTGTTTGTAAGGTTACAGCCGAGAATGAGCAACAGAAAGAGAGTGAGACAGACAGAAAGGGGTGTCAGACCGTATGTGTGGCCTTATTCTTAAAGAAGGGGACTGAGAAAACATTAGGGGAGGAATTAGGAGGTGTTGAATGATTGACAGGTAATAATAAGAGCCATTTGCTGATATTAATCACTTAGTGGCTCTTTGACCTGTAAACTACACCGCTTTTGCTTTAAACCAGGCCTTGTGTCTTTGATGTCTCCAACACCAGGCCTCTAACTCTGCTGCCCATTCAGAGAAGCCAGGATGTGTTGGCGGCCCTGAACGATCACCTGACCAGCTACTGCGTCCATGTGTGCACCACTAGTATACTGCAGGATGCCGAGAGCCACTACTGGAGTGACCCCAACCCTTTTTACGAGGTACAGATGGTTGTAGCTTTTCTGGCTATATTTTAATAATAGTTCATGTTACGTGGAAGCCTTGTTGAGGGCTTCTCTTTGGGGTTGGGTTAGGTTATTGGAAGACAAAACATCCTGTGCTTTTAAAGCGTGCTCAAGGATAAAGCTGTGGTGAAGTCAAACAGCATAATCACATTCAGAACTTAAGTGTATCTGTATTGAAATGCAGTGACATTGGGCAATAAATGATACATTGTATTATTGTGTTCTTAAGTAGTCGCCCTCTTAAATTCTTGGCTGTTCTTTGCACATTGTCCTTGACTGTTTAGTTGATCCAACCTCAATCTTTAGTTGATCCAACCTCAAGGCCTGCCATACTAAAGAAATACAAAAAAAACATATTCTTCAAAAAAAAAAAAATGCTTGAACGTTGTACATATTTGTAACCAAATTCCAGTCTCGGCAGATCTGACAAATTTTACAGAACCAGAATGTGTTTGTGTAAAACCTTCTTGCCTTTCCATTAAAGAAAAAGAACATTAGGTTGTTCATTGACTATATATTCGATTTTTTTTTGTGGGGGGTGGGGGTGGGGATGGGTTGGAATACTTTTAAAATCCTATTTTTATATCATTTTATATTATTATTTTATTTAAGTCTATTTGTTTTGTCGACGGGGGATTATTTGGTTAAGCTTTTGGAGCTTTTAGCTTGATTCATTTGTAAGAATCAGTTAAAACGGTCCGTTTTAATCAATATATTTAATCAAAATTTTCATTCAACAGTTTGTTTGCATCATCATCCAAAATTTTTTATTTAAATTACATGAAAATTGTAATTAAATTGTCTTATTAAAATGTTTTAGATTACATTTACATTTGTGCAAATTAATAAAAAAAAAAATTCTATAAGGTTTTATTAGGTCACATTAGTGAATGAACGATACTTCTACAGCATTAATCTTAATTCATTTTAATTTCAACATTTACTAATACATTATTAAAATAACGTGTATTTGTTAGCATTAGTTAATGCACTGTATTTTATTAATTAACATTAACAAAGATTAATAAATATTGTAACAAATGAATTGCATTGTTAATTCTTAGTTAATAAATAAATGAATGTTTAAAAATGAGACCTTATTGTAAAGTGTTACCAAATATTCGTATACACTAAATAAATATCCATATACACTAAACATTCTTTTGTTTATTTATTGAAAAACAGCCCTTAACTATTTTTAACTAGATTTTTACTTCTTGCTGTAAGCATTTCGAATTGATTTCTCTGCAATTGTTAATAATAAAAAAAATGATATATATATATTGTTAATTAAAATTCAAATCAAACTTATAAGCCTTTTCAGACCAAATAAGAAGTATTGATGTTTATATTAAACACGGTCATAAGTAAAAAAAAAAAAAAAAAAAAAAAAAAAGTCTATCTAGCTACAGTATATTGGTAGCTGCATAGCTCTCAGTCCTAGTTCTCATAATGACCCTTCCTCTAGTCTTTTCAGTGGGGCTTGTGTTGCCCCGAGGCAGCTTTAGACTAACCATCTGTGTGTCGAAGAGTCTAGCCGTTCCCGTAGCCCTAACCTTACCTCCATTAAGATATGGGCACACTCATAAGCGCTCTCACAGATGCGTACGCACACATCCGCCCGTCGCGGGGCTGTGGGGCAGACTGGCCTGCTGTGTGCAGGTGTGAGTCTGCGCCTCTGCTGACCTGTATCCCCTCTTCCCCCCCTCCTCCCTTTCACTTCCTCCCGAGCAAATGCCAAAGGGCCCGAGTGCTTCCAGAGGCCCAGTCGCTAGCGCTAAATCCCTGGGTCCGGACGTTTGGTCATGCTCCTGTGTGTCCCTTTCTATGGCTGACTTAGCCGTGGCTCACTGGTGGACCACGTCCCAGCTCTCATTAGGAGATGTAGTACATGGTTGTTAATAATCTCTCTTTGGTCACACTGTGAACTCCTAATGCGGCTTCCTCTTTGCCTGAAAGTAATTAGCCTCTTAGGAAAGCAGACTCTCTCGTCCTCTTTATCATTTTTCTGAATTGTGTTTCCATTTCTTGCTTTTTTCCGTTAGAGCTGTTGAGCAAGTATCATACAGTCCTGAAAGCATCTCTCAGCAACGCAAGTCTGAGCCTTTAGATCACTCAAGCTTATTCCTGTTATGCTCTACATTTGTGCTCTGCAGCTTTTTAAAAATAATATTGTGTCGCAAATCATTTCTTTAAAAGTGCAGAAATAGCTTCATACTTAAACTTTATTCATTAAATCTTGATTATTTGCACAGTGACACGATTTTGCATAATAGGATTGAAGTTAATAGGATGGAAATAAAGAGCTGAAGCTCACTAAATGTGGCAATTTGAAATACATTTTTTATATTTTCAAATCTTTTTGACATTTTTAAAAACATTATACAGATTTCTGTCATTTTATCGAAGGGTATAATGTTTTAGAGCTGGGATTTTCAAACTTTGTGTCTGGGGAGCCCTAGGAGGCCGGTGGAATTACACTTGTTAACTTAATATATTTATTAAAAAATGTTAACGTATAACAATATTTTCTTTTTTACACATTTAGGCAATTTGATATTATTACTGTTTCATAATTCTTTAAAAATACATATAAAGTGTACACAAATATAAATATAAATTATTATATGAATGCATTTATTTAATTTATTTATATAAATATAATTGTATTAATACAATTATTAATAATAAAATAATTTCTTTTTGGACTATACAGTTCTCTAATAGTGGCTAGACAAATATATGATGGGCATTTATACTTAATATATATATATATATATATATATATATATATATATATATATATATATATATATATATATATATATATATATATATATATATATATAGTTGCCCTTGTAAGGATATAATCATATATGATGGTTTTTGGCATCATCAGAAAGTTTGAAAACCTCTGTTTTAAAGTGAGACAAACCAGCTAATACATCACATAATTCATCAAATCTGTTGTTTATACTTGTTCATGTTTATGCTGTTTTCCCCCACCAAAAAGTGATATCACATCCTGGAGGATGATGTCATGGAACTGGCGTTTGTTAGTTGCAAAAGTCTAACAGGATGGAAAGCAAAATTGAGAGCACAGGAAAAACCTATAAAATCCAATTAAAACGATATTCCCAAGAAAACCATGTTTTATTTGAACTATTGTGATTAGAGAAAGGAAAAATGCTGAAACATCTGGAGAATTTCCTAATGAATTCCCAGTTTTTAAAAGATAGATTTGCTATGGACTTGGAGACATGGTTAAAAAGCAACATCTGCTCAAACTTTAAAATTCACTCCTTTGTTCAATTTGGGATGTTGTGAGGGAGAAAAAAAAAACCCAATATGATTTCCATTTTAAAATTACAAGTTATATTTCACCCAGTATATTAAGTCTCACATGATGAGACTTGCATAACAGGAATGACCTGTTGCCATCTTGACTCAGTGTGCATGCATGTCTGGGTAATGTTCAGATGAACAGTGATTGAATATCCAGATTATAACTTCAAAGTATCCATACGCTCTCTCTTTCTCTGTGGTAATGAGGGGTCCAGGTGCAGCGTGCAGGTTGCATGACCATGAGGGTCTAGAGGAAGATTGTCTGGAAAGACCTTCTGACTTTTTTCCTTTCTCCTCATTTCGGTATTTATTTGCAGTGATATCATCATCATCTCTTTACCAGTCTCTCTTTGTCTCTTTTTTTTTTGTCTCCTCCACCATTTTTTTCAGGGTGAAAGGTGTTCTTTCTCCATCCAGATGTGGCACTATTTTCTCACAGGCCTGCGCAGTGACCTTTGGGGCGCTGTTGCCCCCGTGCAGGCCCGGCAGACCTTGGCCCAGGTGCTGTGTGAGACCCTGGAGGTTTTAGTTCAGAGGTACTCAAGAGCGCGACCCTCCTACAAAAGACTCCCTCAGATCAGGTACCAGATAAGAGGATCGTTTGAAAACCTGCCGTATTTAACATTAGAACTGTTGTTATTTTTTTCAATGTCTCGGGTGGGCATGGAATTCTCAGTTCCTTTAAATGGTTCCATTCACCATTGTTTATTCCATCCCATCCCGTTCCACAGACAATATTTCAGTTTGTGTGTGTTGTAGTTTTTCCCTCACCAACATTATATTAATAAAATACCATCTCTTATCGCTATAGATAGATAGATAGATAGATAGACAGACAGACAGTTAGATAGACATACAGACAGTTAGATAGATAGATAGATAGATAGATAGATAGATAGATAGATAGATAGATAGATAGATAGATAGATAGATAGACAGACAGTTAGATAGACATACAGACAGTTAGATAGATAGATAGATAGATAGATAGATAGATAGATAGATAGATAGATAGATAGATAGACAGACAGTTAGATAGACATACAGACAGTTAGATAGACATACAGACAGTTAGATAGATAGATAGATAGATAGATAGATAGATAGATAGATAGATAGATAGATAGACAGACAGTTAGATAGACATACAGACAGTTAGATAGATAGATAGATAGATAGATAGATAGATAGATAGATAGATAGATAGATAGACAGACAGTTAGATAGACATACAGACAGTTAGATAGATAGATAGATAGATAGATAGATAGATAGATAGATAGATAGATAGACAGACAGTTAGATAGACATACAGACAGTTAGATAGACATACAGACAGTTAGATAGATAGATAGATAGATAGATAGATAGATAGATAGATAGATAGATAGATAGACAGACAGTTAGATAGACATACAGACAGTTAGACAGTTAGATAGATAGATAGATAGATAGATAGATAGATAGATAGATAGATAGATAGATAGATAGATAGATAGATAGATAGACAGACAGTTAGATAGACATACAGTTAGATAGACATACAGACAGTTAGATAGATAGATAGATAGATAGATAGATAGATAGATAGATAGATAGATAGATAGATAGATAGATAGATAGATTATATAAGATGTATAATTATAGATGTAACTTCTGAAATTAATTATAGCTGTAATTAAATGCAAGTATTTTTTAAATATAAGTGCAATGTAAAAGCATATGTACACAATAAGTTCATTTAAATGTTAATGATTCATTTAAATGTTAGTACATAATAGTTAAAAACACTTATTATAAACCATATATATATATATTAGTGCTGCACGATTAATCGTATCGCAATCGCAATCGCGATGTCAAGCCTACGCGATTGTATGACGCAAAATGCTGCGATTTTATATTAAATAAACAAATTAGCGCTGTTAACGCACTTATTAATGCAAATGCTTTTAAACCATTCATGCGCGATAAGACATAAAAGAACAAGCTGCCTGTGAATGTCCTCCTGACACACACACACACACACACACACACACACACCGACGCGCGCCAGTATCAAGTTCTCTTTCGCGGTAGAACGAACAACACACATGTATGCCAAAATGAACGCGCTGCCTGTGAAGTGACAGACAGAAAGACTCGCGCTAATATCGTGCGTGCGCACAAAACAGCATGACAGAATACAGTTCTCTTTCGAGCTTGAACGAACAATAACACACACAATTATGCCAAAATGTCTTTTTGTCGAGTGTCTTCATAACATAAGAGTATCTTATGATGAACATGAAGAGTTGTGATGACTCGTGAAAGAATGAGGCGCGTGTGAGATCCGAGTCTCTGACAGCGGCTGGTCTTAAAGGGACAGTACACAGTAGCCACTAATGACATCTGTCGCTAAAGTTATTCTTTTTTTCTTTTTTCTTCTTCTTATTATTTTTCTTTACCCCTGACATGTATGGTTATATGTACTCTTGTATGTAAATTATGTTTTGTTCTTGTTAAAATGCAATAAAAAAAAATAAAAAAATCTGTCGCTAAAGTTAATCAAAGAACAAAGGGAACAGAGAAAAACACTCACTGCTCTTGACTAAAGAACTTTTTTCTTTAGGCTGATTATCACTAATCTGTGTGTGCATTTATTTTCCTTGAGAACCAAGCAAGTTGACTCATGAAACCATTTGTTTATTATATCGCATATCGCAATCGTAATCGCAATATTGACCTCAATTATCGCAATATGACATTTTCCCCAAATCGTGCAGCCCTAATATATATATATATATATATATATATATTGTTTTTTTCTCTCCACCATTATATTAATAAAATGCTATTTCCTATCATCTTACTTATTGTTTAATCTGTGTGTGTGTAAAAAGAGTGTTTGAACATGCTGGATTATTCTCATTCGGTTGTTGCGTTGTGGAAATGTGTCGTGCTGAAGTGGCCATGCATGGTTAAAGTCACCCGTCTTCGTCTTATGGTCAGCAGTCACACTCAAACACACAGTAACTGAGAGCAGTCGTCCATGCTGTCTGATTGAATGATCTTACCGTATTTCTGCCGCACTGAGACGCACAAGCCCACCTTCTATCAGGAACCTCGGGCTTAGCAGACAGTGTTGAATGCTTTAGTGATTATGCCGGTGTTCGGCCCCGGGGGTCAAAGCAGATCTCCAGATTTGTAGAACAGTCTCTCTTTGTTAGCACATGGCCCTGCCTCAGCGCCTGGCGGAGGGCCCGGTTCTTTCATGCTAGACGGGCCCAACCGCCCAGGCCTTGTGCGTAGCATTAACACATACTTAAAGTGGTTAAAGATGCCACAAGAGCACGCTTCCCCTCCACTCCAGGACTGATGAGAAAGAGCAGATCGCCCAAGGCTGCACTGAAGGAATGAATGGAGGGAACGTTTTTTCTTTCTGCAAGGACACCCGGTTATGAGCTCTTCAGTGCCGGGTGAGCTCAGGGTCTGCCAAGCAGATGGGCTCTGACTCTGCTCCCTTCTCTTTTTCTCCTATCTGGTGAAAGGGGAACTTTCGCTGTGCTATAAAGCAGAACTTGGTGGTAGGTGATGAAAAGTTGAGTTTAATATGGAAACCAAAGTGGGTTACTCAACCTCTCTGGATGCTGAGAGACTGTACAGAAGTACATCATACACTCATTTAGCGGTTTGAACTGAGCAGAGCATGCATTTATTTGAGGTTACTTAATGATAAATATGTATCTGAAAGTAGGGATATATAGATAGATAGATAGATAGATAGATAGATAGATAGATAGATAGATAGATAGATAGATAGATAGATAGATAGATAGATAGATAGATAGATAGATAGATTTATGTATTTGTTCAGAGACAGTATAACAAATAAATGAGTCATTCATTGAAAAATGAATAAGAGAGAAATCCAAATGCTCAGTATTGCCTTTTTGGCTGTAGCATCACCTGTTTGTTTACTCTAGAATGTGCATGTGTTTTATTAGGCCCTGAAAAGTCTGATTTTGAGGGGATTTGAGATAAAGACACTCAATACTTCTATACTGAAGTTAAGGTTAAGGTGTAAGTTAGGGTTTGGGGTTAGTATTTGTTTCAGTGTTGACAATCAGCACTGTGATTGGCATGACCAATAAAATCTGACTATTAATATCATTGATTTTCAAATTAAATAATCAACAAGCAAGTATGACCATAGAGTGTAGCTCTATTAAATATCACACATTACACATAAAATACAATTTTTTGCTTGTAAATTTTGGTTATCTGTCTCATTGCCTCCTCCAGGGTTGATATTACAGCTCTTCTGCTGTGCGTGGAGCATCTGATGTGGAGTATGTGTGAGTCTGTGGAGGAGTTGCTAAGGCCAGATGCAGCCCGTGGATCTTGGATGTGGTCCATACACAGCCTGTGTAACCAGCTACTGACCGTACTGGTCATCCTTACATCACCTCTGGCGGAGCTGCACAGGTGACACAAGAGTCGGGATAAACTTGCTGGATTATTGAGAACTACAGGAGCAAGATTAGTCGTTTGATGAGAGTGTGTTTATTTATTTATTCGTTCTCTCTCTCTCTCTCTCTCTCTCTCTCTCTCTCTCTCTCTCTCTCTCTCTCTCTCTCTCTCTCTCTCTCTCTCTCTCTCTCTCTCTCTTGCTCTCTCTCGCTCCTCGCTCTCTCCAGGGTTTTTCAGGGAGGCTGTGGTGGAGGAGGCAGCAGAACTCCAAAATTTCCAGAGGGAGTGAACAGTCGTGACACAATGTGGCTGAGCGTAATGAACCCTACACTGTTCACTGAGGAGCTGCTGAGGTACTGACAGTATTGAGCAACAAACCAAAGTGTTCAGTCAGTGGTCAATGATTAACCCATTAATGGCATTTTCCTCCCCAGAGATGTCTTATAATTAGAATTACACTACCGTTGAAAAGTTTGCCGTCGATTAGTCTCTAATGCTCACCAAGGCTGCATTTATTTGATCATACGGTAAAAACAGTCATATTGTGAAACACAATTACAATTTAAAATAATGATGTATTAAAAAATATATATTTTAATATATTTTATTATAAAATATTTATTCCTGTGATGACAAAGCTGAATTTTTAGTATCATTACTCCAGACTTCAGTCACATGATCTTTCAGAAATCATTCTAATATGCTGATTTGGGGCTCAGGAAAGGTTATTATTATAATTATTGTGGAAAACAGTTGTGCTGCTTATATTTTTGTGGAAATCGAAAGTTCAAAATAACAGATTATTTTAAATATCAAGATAAATAAACAATGTAAAAGTCTTTACTGTCACTTTTGATAAATTGTATGCATCCTTGCTGATTAAAAGTATTTTACTGACACAAGTGTATTTTTCACATAATGATTATATAATGCGACTACTGAGGTGGACACGTCTTTAATAATAATAATAATAATAATAATAATTATTATTATTATAATAATATACTTATTACTAATACTTAGCTACTTATTTATATTTATAAGGAATTAAATGTGATTTCTGAGGTGGACACATATGTATGTAATAATAATAATAATAATAATAATATTCTACTTCTTCTGCTACTTATTTATATAAAATATAATGTCCAACAAGTGTTCCAATCCGATTACATAATTGTAATGTAATTAGGGCTGTCAAACGATTAATCGCGATTAATCGCATCCAAAGTAAAAGTTTGTGTTTACATAATATATGTGTGTGTATGGAGTATAATTATTTTCTATATATAAATACACACACATGCATATATATTTAAGAAAAATGTGTTATTTATATATAAAATATTTATATATAATATAAATTATATATAATATAAATATATATACACAGTATATACATGCAAATATTTCTTAAATATATACATGCATGTGTGTGTATTTATATATAGAAAATAATTATACACCGTACACACACATATATTATGTAAAAACAAACTTTTATTTTGGATGCGATTAATCGCGATTAATCGTTTGACAGCCCTAAATGTAATATTATTAAAATAAAATACTTGTAACACATTACCCCAAGATTCCATAGACACAATAAAAACATAACCAGATTGTGCTGTACCTCGGTTTCTGAGCCCATTTTTAAGTTTTATTACAAGAAAAACACACACAACGTGGTGAGTTGTTGCAGCTGACCCAAATAAGGCTAGTGTGGCCTTTCAGTTTTCGTTCATGTGTTAAATGCACACAAACACAGTCACTACATTACTGCAGTCACCAGGCCCCCAGACTCACGGCCCTTAATGCAGTCCAGATGCAGATGCCATAGTTAGTCATGCTGTTTATGTTGACATGCGCTGCGGGTCTTCAGCCTGGGTGTGAAAGGCTGAAACGGAGCCTGTAGGAGGACTGTGAATGTCAGCCACATCTCACATCACCCTCCTCAAGCCCCCCAGCACAGCTCCAGACTCCCACTCCAGTGTGATATCATCGCGTGTCCCGCATACACAAATCACCGGTCGTCAGCCCCACCGGCTCCGCTTCCATGAAGTCTAAGGGATTTAAATTAGTGCATTTTTATTGCCTGTTCCTTTTTTATTTATTTATTTAGCCTCGCTGTGTTCAAGACTCCCTGAGGGTCTCGCGGTGAGGGCCCCACCAGAGCCAAGAGGCCATACACCAAAATCAAACTCTTCTTCTCACTCAAACACTCCAACAAACTGACAGTTTGGATTATTAAATAAAAAAGTAATAAAGAAACTAGAAATATCAATAAATCAAGGAGCATTATGGGCAGGAAGGGATTTTTTTTTTAGTTACACGTGTGTAAGTTCGAGATACAGCGAAACCTGACCTCATGGTGTAGCTTACAGATTTATCAGGACCATTAAAGTAGGATATCGGGTGGATTACCGGGCCTTTGACATGACAAATCTGTTGCTTAACTAAAGCATAATGTTCTCCTGTTATGTTGCAGAGCTCACCCTTCACTTTAATACTTGTTCTGCAACCAAGGTCAGAGATAAATAATGATATTTAGTGGTTTGTGCTAAATTAAGCATGACTATTATTACCATTGAGATGTTTATTTATTTATTTTTATTTTATTGCATGGGGCACATTTATATGATACTTTTAGAATGACAATTAAAAGACTTGATACCAAAAATGTATATGAAATACATTTATTTTATGCTAAGTATACTACAAATACATTTACATATGGATGTACTTAATATAAATACCCTGCAATTGTACTGTTGGTATACTAAATTTGTATACTTGAAGTCGGCTAAATTGAATTTTGTGGTTAATGCACTTTAGTTATCCGTAAGTATGCTTAGGTGCAACTAAAGATATACTTAAGTATATTTGATTTTGCTAAAGTTGAACTATTGCAAGTACTATTAACTATGAAACTATTATACTTTAGGTACACTTTAAATACCTTGCATTTCTAGACTGATATTATACAGAGAGATCATACTATACTATACTCCTTTTTATTTTTAAGTGAACTATTCCTTTAATGGAAATAAATACTTTTTTCACTAGGGTACATATTGCTAAATAGCCATAACTTTTGCTAACTGTACTAACTATTGACTTTTTTGTTAGAATTGTTTACAAGCTGTTTCAATACAGATTATCAATGTTTGATTAAAGGTACTGTTGTTCGGCGAATTTTCACAGGCAAAATTACAATAGGAATCCACGCAATCAGCAAATAGGTGTTATGCGCAACAAACTTCTGTATTCTGTAAAACAAGTCGAATTTCTTCCAGTTCAGGCCTTTTGTATGTGCTTTGTTAAATATAGGACAGGAGTGAGATTGCAAACCTCCATATGCAGATTGATATCTAAAAGTTTTTCATTTTTGTTTTTCTCACTGCCATTTAGATATTTGAATCGAATAAAATGGCAACAATAAAAAGAACTAGCTAGGTTAGCTGATGACCTTAAAAGTCCATATATCGCTGTCAGTTCGTACTGCTGTTAACACTTTCTAAGACAAGCGGATGTGATGAGACCCGTTCTTCTGTTTGTTCATGTGACTTTTGTCATAAAGCCTTTTCACATACAGGTGAAGAATTTCCCCTTGCAGATTTTCAGTTGATCATGTGAATTGGCTGAGATGAGTGATGACTAATAGATAGACTTCTATGTGAGTCAGGCTTCATATATCACTACACTATTCACAATGGACAATGGACCTTTTTTTGCCCCAACTTGAACTAATATAACCACACCTCAACTTACCAGATGCAGGTTTTTGTTTTTCTATTTCTATTTTTATAGTATAGGTTTAGTATTTACAGTAGACATTTAGAGTCAACGTGAATATAATATATCCAGAAAACTAGATAGAATATTTTTTCTTAAAAAATATAAAAATTAAATTCATTCCCCCACTCAGTCTCCCTGTTTTCAACAGAGGTGTAAATAATGTATTGTATTAACAGTACTTTTTTTTATTTAGTGTGGCCCTAATGATGTGGTTTGGTCACCGGAAGAGAGCATAATAGCGCAGGGATGATGGAAACAGTAATTGTCCGTCGTTTGGGTAGACACTATATTACATTTTACACAGTTGAAAATGAGGCTGTGAGGGATAGAATTGCAGTTAATATAAATTATATAAAGGTCCTAATCACAATTCAAAAGAGTAGAGTTATTTTTTTTGTGAAAGATATTTCGTCAGCTAAATTGAATTAAACAGTACAACCCATTGAACACACTGTACTTGTATCTCTCATAGTCTTGTTTTAAATCCTGTCATAAATTAAACTTGACGCTACCCTGACTGAGGTTTTTATGGTTTTCCATATGTGAGGGCTGTTTAAACTGTCTTTAGACAGTGGTTGGGCAAAATGAATATCACATGACGTTCCTAACATTCTTTACCTTACCAATGCTTTCTATAGAACAACTGTAATGTGGCTTTAGACTTTATCTATCTCCAGTCTAATTATCTTTTTTAAGCATCACTGAAAAGGTGAATAAATGGATAATTGACATTCTAGTATTTTAATAGCATATTTGTTCCTCAACAGGACAGGGCAGAATAAATGGACCTGAGTACATTCTTTTAGTTTTGTTTGTACATTGTTATTTGGTTTACTTTAATACTGTCATGATTAGAAATATAAATTATATAATTATACATGTATCACATATTGGGTTTGTGGAATTAAAGGGATACTTCACCCAAAATTGAAAATTCTGTCATCATTCTGCAATCTCAGACTAAATCCAGAGGAACTTTGGCAACGTCTCCAAGATGCTTGAAGAAACCGACCTCCAAAGCTACAGTACTGTGAAGTTTTAGGCACTTGTGTAAAAATGCTGTAATGTGAGGATGCTTTCAAAAATAATGTCATAAACAGATTTGATCAATTAACTTTTAATGAAATCAAATCAATATTTCATGTGAACACCCTTCCACCTTTTTGTCCTAGGTACACTTACACATAGTTTTTCAGGTAGCTTTGCAGGTTGGTTTCTTTAAGCATCTTGGAGACGTTACTGCAGTTCTTCTGGATTTAATCTGTCTCAGTTTTTTCAGTTTCTTCATGTAATCTCGATGATGGTGAGATCAGATCTCCGTGTGGATCATACCGGCTGTTGTCAGACTCCTTGTGCATACACAAATCTCACTGGATTATTACAATTA
Source organism: Squalius cephalus (assembly GCF_949319135.1). NCBI lineage: Eukaryota > Metazoa > Chordata > Actinopteri > Cypriniformes > Leuciscidae > Squalius > Squalius cephalus. The sequence continues at coordinate 20,455,830 of NC_137126.1, forward strand.
ATGCCAAAAGCAATGTTTGGAAATGTAAACTGATATTTCCTACTGACACACTATAGCAAAAGATATAAATAACTGTCTTAAAAAAAATACTTTTTTCAATATTTATAATAATAATAAATTTATATTTAATTATTTAACAGACACTTTTGTCCAAAGCAACTTACAAATCAGGGGGACAATAAAAGCAGTTAAACAAACAAAAGAGCAACAATATGTACGAGCAAGTCCCAGTTAGTCTAGCGCAGGCTTTGTTTTTTTATCAAAACATTTATTAAGCATCAAATTAGCATATTAGAATGATGTGAAAGTTTAAAATTACATTTCAAAATATATCACAATAGAAAACAGTTAAATGTAAGTTGTAATATTTCACAATATCACTGTATTTTTCAATCAAAGAAATGCAGCCTTGGTGAACATAAGGGACTTTTTTTCCAAAAACAAACAGCAACAATAAAAAAATCGTTCTAATCCAAACATTTGAACATTGACATGACCTTAATTGATGTATTTCTGTTGTTTAAGGGATTTTCCAGCATCTGAGGGATCCTCTTTATGTCTGTTTGAGCTACTGGTATCTGGACCCTGTTATAATCCAGCTCTACTTCTGCAGAATATCCTTCACAAGGACTGCTTGCTGCTACAGATCATCATCTCGTACTCATGTAAGACTCTTAATCCCATGACACACTTCTTGTTGAACTCTGCATGTACCCTTCCCAATGATGCTGTTTTTTTTTTTTAACTCTTTCTTTAATAAAGCATCCTGAAAGTTGGAAAAATATCAAAACATATAGTTTTGTTGGCTCGCATGCAACAAGAGCATACAAGGTGACGTTCTTTGAAGCCCATGGACGCTTTCATTGGTTTCCACAAATGAATTAAATACAGTTTATTGGTGGAAAAACTGATTAGCTGTAAGGACGGCCCAGTGACCTTGCTGCTCTTAATAGCCTGCACCTGTTTTTAATGGGTCTTTATTTCGCACGCATCTTCTTATTTTAAATAGGCTGTTGTGTGCACTTGTGAACTGACGATAACATCGTTCGAGTCGCCTAACACCTGCGCAGTGGAACCATGCCGAGTCCTTTCATTCTTGCAAAATAAGCCATAGAAATCGTTAATTGCTAGTCTAACATTTGAAATTACGCTCTGTTGAATTTGCTAACAAGTAAATGCTAGCTGAGGTCTTAAAAGGCTCGTCTCATTCAGCCACATTTGATACTACAGTAGTTTGCGAAGCAAGGCAGATCCACCTGGTTTTTAAACAATCTCATGCTCTTCTCAGCTTCATCAGATTTGTGTTTCGTCCTCAGGCACATCGGGAGATTCATCCGGATTGTTGTGAGAATGTTGTTTTACTCACTCATCATCGCACTCATCAACCTCCTCATCATTTCTGAATCAATAGAGCTCAGTTGTAAACACTCATGTGAGGGCAAAGTGAATGACCTTTAAAGATTTTCCTCTTTCTTCCTTCCACTCTGAAAAGTCTAACCTTTAAAGGCTGTTTTGTGCTTGCAGATTAATTCACATTATGGCGGAGCTCATTAATAACCGAGCTCGGCTGAGAGCACGTCTTCCTGCGTGCTCTGGTGTGGGAATCACGTCGTCGTAAATCAACACTGCCTGGCCGCGGCCTGGCTAATTAAGAAGAAACGCGGTGGCTTGGTTGTCTACCGTTTAGAGAAACCTCTTTAAAAAGTTCCTCGCTTGAGTCGCTGTCTCTCAGCACAGTTTGGGAGCGCTTAGCGCTAAGCTGTGCTCTAAATAGGAGCTTGTTTGTGGAATTCTTTAAGGGACTGATAGCGATGTCTTGTTCCAATTAAGGGCCTCCAGTGGAAACTCATCTGTGAGGCCCGGTAAATCAACAGGTGTGTTTGTTGGCAACACGTCAAGGTTGCAAAAGGTTTGTTAACGGAGGATAGAATTGGTTTGTGGAATCCCCTCCCCTGAGAAACACCAGCAGTTCATTTATCACGGTTCATCTGGCGGCTCATAAACGGATGATTGCGAAGAGGCAGCTCTTTAACCTGTCCAGCCCCTTGTGGCCATTCACATAAGTACACTAATTTTTTTTTTAAATCCCTTAGTCATTTTTGTATGCCTTTTTTCATTTAATGTCCTTTTTGGAAACTTGGAGGATTTGTGACATGACAGGCCTTAAATAGCATTTATTATTTATTTAAACAGAATTTTGCTAATTATTCTAGTTATTATGCATACAAGACTTTTGTAACCTCATTAATTATGTTCATATTAATGAGAATTCATGGAATAAGTGTACTTTTTGTTGAAAACTTTGAATGCAAAAAGCTATTTAAAAATATACATTACCTTATACATTAATATACATTTTAATCAAGAATCTTGTTGTTGCTAAAATAAACATTTGTGTTCCGTGAACGATTAATTATTGCATGTTATTTCAAAGAGACATAACTTTTTCTTTTCAGCTTACTCCTGTCTTCGCACCACCTGTCAGTTCCAGATGGATAAAATCAAGTCATTTTAAATCATTGAGTATATTTTAGTAAAATGTATTTTGAATGTGGTCATAAGAACGTGCAATACCAAAACATAATTGTGGCCAAAAGTATTGGCAGTGACATAAATGTTGTGTTTCGCAAAGTTTGCTGCTTGTTGATTCACATTGTTTCTAGATTATTGTGCAGAGTGATCAGATTCATTTTAAATAATTGCAAAAAGCTTCAATGGCCAAAAAAAAAAAAAAAACTTCACCAGCTAACATAATTTCACTAATCATATCATCAGGGCAGCAAAGAAGCCACTTGGCGACACTTCTTACTCAATCCCATAGAGAACCTGTGATTAATCATCAAAAGGCAAGTGGACAAGCAGAAGTCCACAAATTGTGATCATCTCTGAGCACTAATAAAGCAAGAATGGATCGCCATTATTCAGGATTTGGCAGAGAAGCTGATATCCAGCATGCCAGAATGAATTTCAGAGGTTATGAAGAAGGATCAACATTGTAAATATTGACTCTTTGCATATATTAAATGTCAATAAAAGCTTTTAAAACTTATTAAATGCTTATTTTCCAGTATAGCGTAAAAACGTGAAAAAATAATCTACAAATACTGAAGCAGCAAATTTTGCGGAACACAAAATCTGTCACTGCCAATAACTTTACAACTACACCACAGCTCTGATTTTAAACTTTTTTTTTAGTAGCGAATGGATAATTTCAGTGAATAGATAGAACAAAGCACCAAACAATCTCTCACAAAGTAAGTAAAATGGCATCTATAGCCTCCTGTTTTCCTTGCACATGTAGCAAAAGAAAGCAGAGTCGATTCCTATCAGTCCCTTACCAGCAGCAGAATTCAGGTTCCCTGTTAAGCAAAACAGTTTTAGCTAACCACACGCTCTACTACGACAGGTAATTTAGGCCTGTCATTTCAAAACAGTCCAACATTTGTCAAAAAAGTGCAAACAGCAGCCTGCTTTTTATCAAAGACACTCATTGAATGCTGCACTGCATTCAATCGCTTATTCAAACGCCTGTCATCGCTAGAGAGCGAGACTGACAGGGGCTGAACCAAATGCACAACCATCCTGCATCTCTACAACCCCACAGGCCTGACAACATTTGGACAAGGGCATTCAGTCACATCTTGGTGTTGTGGTCTCATCTTTCACGTGTTTGTCCAGACAGTCAATTGGCTTTTGCCTTAAAATGGACCTTTCGCACTGTATTGATTTACAAGACATTAATTTCCTGTGCTAAGCTCATATGTCTTGCAGTGTGTAAGCTCAAAGTTGTGTTTAGTTTAGACCTTTGTTTTAAAGAAATTTTAATTAGGACTATTGGCATATATTAGAGCTGCATGATTAATCGTTAAAAGATTGCGATCTCGATTTAAACACTCACTCGATTCCTAAATTACATTGATTCTCCTGTCTATTTAACCTTTGACAAAATCTTACCTGAGCATTCAAATCTGTTGGTGCTGCCGCTGACCCAGAGAGAGAAGTTATTATATATAGGTATGAAACGGCACAGTATCGTTATTCTGTGTTACAAATATTAAAGTAATCACAGAAGTAGCTACTGAGATAAAAGTTTATATTTTAATATAAACACTGATGTCTACGGTAGAGATCAAAATAGAGTAACTTGTATTGATTACATAGTTATGCCACTAGGTGGCGATAAGTGACTGTTAAAATTGTCACTGAATTATTCATTCAAGAGATTTGTTCAAAAACACTGATTAATCCAGTAATGAAACAAGCAAACTATTTATGAGTGAGTCATTGAATCATTCACTCAACCCGATTTTTAAAAAATAAATCGTTCATATTAAAGGTAGGGTAAGCAATTTCGGAGAGGCTAGAAATAGCAAGTTAGCTTTGAAAGTATAAGATCTTCCAAAACAAATGAACGCGCACAGCAGAGTCTGCAAAGCATTAGTAGAGATGGCATTAAATGACCTCTTGTCTCAAAGCACAGAACATTACAAGAATAATGAACGTATACAACTTACAGACCTCTTACTTGTACCACCTGACTGCTGCAGATTCAGTTTGGCATTGATAGCGTTGCCAGAGAAACGCAAAATCCCGGTTAGAACGTCACGGGTTGCCATCTCGTAATTGCGGTTATGATATAGTGTGAACGCAGCGTAAGCTTGTTGTTTTGGTTCAAGAGGAACTGTGAAAGGTGCCTGCTGTTTGTTTACACCTATCGATGGCATTGGCTGCATCCTAAACCATATACTCCGAGTAGGTACTTATTTTGAATAAGAAATTACTTCACAATCGCTAAAAAGTATGTTCTATATAGTATGAATGTGCTTAGAATGAATGTAATCTGGACCTAGTTGCCATGCTGTTATTATCACGTGACCTACCAGCGTCAGTTACGTCGCATCACTGCCATTCACAAATCCTCTCCCGTGGCCTCATGGGACAGAAAGTGTCCATTGTATGCACACTTCAGAATCTTACTGGAAGTAGTAGGTCGTCTGGGTACATATATTGACAGGCAGGTAGGACATCGTATCGAATACAATGATTGGACAATCATTTTTTGGTCCTGAGACTTTCACAGAAGATATATGTACATGTTTTAATATTTACACCACTTCTATTACTGATTGCTATCAGGATGTTTCAATCAGTATAACAAAAAAATGTATACAAAAATTGCCTACCTACTTTAATTAAACATTTTTAAACAGACTGCAGTAATTAATATTTTGTCAGAACCTCTTGTACTTTGTTTAGGTGTCTGTTCGGAATCATGGGAGAATCATGATTTTGAAGAAAAAAAAAAAGATTAGCAATTTATTCAGATTCGTGCAACTCTACTATATATAAACTACCATTCAAAAGTTTGGGGTCAGTAAGATTTAATTTTAGTTTTAAAGAATTTAATAATTTTATTCAGAAAGGATGCATTAAATTAATAATAAAAAAAAGTGACTGAAGACAAAAAATCTTTCAAATAGATGCTGTTCTTTTTGAACTTTATATTTATCAAAGAATCCAGATTTTTTTGAAATTATGGTTTACACCAAAAATATTAAGCAACCGTTTTCAACTGTGAGGATGATAATAACTTCAACAGCAAATCAGCATATTAGAGTGATTTCACTTAAGAGTAACGGCTTCTGAAAATTCAGCTTTGCCGTCACAGGAATAAATGACATTTTAGAATATATTAAAATAGTTATTATCTTAAAGGGTTAGTTCACCCAAAAATGAAAATTCTGTCAGTAATTACTCACCCTCATGTTGTTCCAACCCCGTAAGACCTTCGTTCATCTTCGGAACATAAATTAAGATATTTTTGATTAAATCTGAGTGCTGGATCACTTCTCCATAGGCTGCTAGGTGACCGAAACTTGCTGGCCCAGAAAAGTTATTAAAGAGATCGTTAATATAGTCCAAGTGACTACAGTGGCTCAATCTTAAGTATATCAAGCGACGAGAATACTTTTTGTGCGCAAAAACAAACAAAAATAACGACTTTATTCCATTATTCATTTCCTTCTCTCTGGGCCTCTAGTTGGTTCACGTAGTGTTTTTGCGTAGCGCGTCTGTGTTACACGTCACCACGTAGGCTCACAATTGGCCGAAGGTGATCATGTGTGTGATGCGTGTTGACGTGCAACACAGACGCGCTGCGCAAAAACACTACGAGGCCCAGAGAGAAGGAAATGAATAGTGGAATAAAGTCGTTATTTTTGTTTGTTTTTGCACACAAAAAGTATTCTCGTCGCTTGATAAACTTAAGATTGAGCCACTGTAGTCACTTGGACTATATTAACAATCTCTTAATAACTTTTCTGGGCCAGCAAGTTTCGGTCACCTAGCAGCCTATGGAGAAGTGATCCAGCACTCAGATTTAATCAAAAATATCTTAATTTGTGTTCCGAAGATGAACGAAGGTCTTACGCGGTTGGAACAACATGAGGGTAAGTAATTACTGACAAAATTTTCATTTTTGGGTGAACTAACCCTTTAATATTTCACAATTTTACTGTTTTCACTAAATTACCCTTCATAAGCATACAAGACTTCTTTTAATATCAGTGTAGAAGGTGCCTACCTCAAACTTTTGAAGGGTTGTGCATATGCTTTGTTTTCTTTATTTAAAAAAGAAAGAAAGGGAGAAAGAAAGGCATCACCTGACACAGCCAAAAATGGTCCTGTCAAATATCCTGAAAGTCTCTCCAACCAGCCCCAGGCCATTCTTATTGTTAAGCCATGCTATTTTTAGCATTGTGGTTATTTTTTATTTTTGACATAATTTAAAATAACCATTGAAATGTGCTTTCAGGTCTCTGTGTGGACAGAGGAACAGAGGTGTCCCCTGATACTCAGACAGCAGCTGCAGAATTTTTAGAAGCTGTTTTTGCCATCCTGTCCTCCCTAAACTACGTCCCCAGGGCTTTAAGTCGAGCGCTAGAGGGATACATGGACCGGAGACACCTTTGGGAGCACTTTTACAACTTAACAGGTGCAGAATTTGCCATGATTTGCCCTGCATTTGTTTAGACTTCAAAAAGACACAATTTTAGTCAGATGTGGCCATTTAGTTACAGTCCAGTTGGAAACCACTATCACTATGTGCCCCCACTGTGTCCTCTAATTGCCTGAATATCAGATCTGACCAGCTGGAAGCCCATCATCAAATCAAAGCCATAATTAAACCTTTAGCTGTCTCTTTGAATGCTTATTTATTTACATGTCTGCCTTCTCCTTTTTCCTCTCTGTAAAAGCCACAGCATGAACATTTTCTGTTGTGTTAATGGTTGCCGTATTGATTTTGCACACTGACATAGAAACTGCAATTATCACCAGACACCTTTTGATTCAGGGGGTTTAATCCAAGCTGGAGTGCTCATGTTTTTTTTTCTGTTTTATTACATGTTAGTGGTAATTATAGTTGCACAAATTAGACAAATGACAGAGGAGGGAGCAGGAGAGTGTGTGTTGTATGCAGTTGTACTGATGTAAGGTGTTGTGTTTTAGGCTTAATTGACCATGTCCATTCCTACTTAAAGATAATCTTATGAAGCTTGCTTAGCACCTTGATTGTGCCATTTACAAGAGCTGTTTGGGCTGGTCAGGAAAATGACAGTATTACAATTATTTAGTTGTTTCTTCTACCCTCTACTTTTTGGCACTGTGGAAGAAATTTGAAAACAGAACTCTGAAATTGAACTAACTTTTAAAATGTATTATTTTATTTAATTGTTTACTAAAAGCAAGAATTCTGACATTTTGCATGTCCTTGTTTCTCTAGAAAATGTCCATAGCATAATGTCAACAAAATGAGGCAACAAATCAAATTATTGTTAAACAGCGGTTTATTTTAATTTGGCTATGTTATGAATGAATAATTGAACAAATGAATGAATCAATAAATGAATGTCTGTGAATGTATTCATATCTGTCTGGGACAAGAGTAAAACAATACAATCTATACATAAAGGTATTTTAAATAGTTCAAATGTATACATAATAATAATAATAATAATAATAATAATAATAATAATATAACACAAAGAAAATAGATTATTACAAAAAGAATAATATAACAAAAAAGAGATTATGACAGAATAATAATAAAACAAAAGGAAACAACTGGAATCTATTAGCTTTAATAAAGAGTGCCCATAAATGAAGAAACACCAATATCCTCAATACATTATGTCCCTCTTCTTCTCTGAGGTAGTGTCCTGTGACCAAATATAATATAATGATAAAACAATATTTTTACACAGTGTCACTGTCTAATGAATTTACAAAATAATTTTGGATGTAATTATTAAGTCTCAATAACCTTTAATTAATAATTATTCTCTTTCTTCCAGACTCCAGTAAAGATGAGCCAGCCTTATTTAAATACATCAGGTCTGTTGTTTGTAAATCCACTACCAAAATCCTGAGCCACCTGGTCAGCATGATGCAGGAAAACAAAGACCAGTCTGGACCCCTGGTTCGACAACACCTACCCGAAAATGTCCTGAGCAAAATCCCAAAAGAGTGGAACTACATTCCACAAGATCCCAAGCTGAATGAAACCAACAAGAGTATGTAAAGCTTTCTCCATCCATCCATCCATCCATCCATCCATCCATCCATCCATCCATCCATCCATCCATCCATCCATCCATCCATCCATCCATCCATCCATCCATCCATCCATCCATCCATCCATCCATCCATCCATCCATCCATCCATCCATCCATCCACATTTGTAACTTATTAGTTGTTGTTTTTTAACCACTGAACATATCTGTTGTAAATGGTTCAGCCTTATTTAAGAAGAAAAAGAAATCAAACCAACTCTTTCTTCATTCTTTCTTTCTTCCAATCAGGCAGCATGACTCTATCTATCCAAGCCCTCTCTTTTATTTTCACCCACCTTCCGTCAACCATAGCCTCCCTTCCACTGCCTGTGCGCTTCCTGTTCACCATGGCTGAGAAGAGGCTTTCCCAGCATGCCAGACAGCTGAGGTCTACCGGCCTGCTCCTCTGGGTCTTATTGGTCTGCCTCTGTCAGGATCTAGAAAACGGGGACACCCTGGAGCTTCTGTCTGGCCTGCCCCTGGAGAGATGGGCCAAGGATAGGCTGAGTCTGCTATCAGAATGTCTGCAGGTCAGCCTGGGCCAGCAGAAGGGCGTTCCCAAACCTCTGGTCCATAAGGTGCTCCAGTGCCTGGAAGAGAAGAAGCCCAAATGGACCTCCATGCAGCTGCAGAAGGCACGAAAACTTTGCTGCGAGAGGTGAGATTTTTTTTTAATGAGCCCGATGGAATATACTGCCAATTAAAACCAAGATTTTAAGCCCATAAGAGCAAATTCATAATTAAGCTTATTCATCATATGAAAGATGATTTCCGGCTTTTAGCATTTGAATGTGTTTAACCAGTTATCTAATCTAACATTATCTTCAATGTCTAGCTGCTGCTGCCGTTTGATATTTTGATGTCATTTTAAATACTTCAGTCTCGCCCATCATTCATTTTTTTAGAAATTAACTTCACCCTTCATCCTTTGGCAAAATAATTATGTATTGTTTTCTGTGTTTTCTTTTCCTAGCCTGTAGCTCTTCGTTTCAAGCTTTTTGATATGTGTACTTCAAAATGGGTTTGATGTCACCCACAGGATTTGTGTGCAGAAATCTGACTTGAACCACTGAAGAAAGTGTTGCAATCCTTGAATCATGTACTTTAAATCATCTTAGTTGTGTCCCAATATACTACCATATACTGTGTGCACTATGCACTTATACACTCTGCACTTACTGTATACACTACACGGTTGAGTACGTGAGTACATAGTGCATAAGTACATAGTGTATGAACTTTATAAAGTTATTTTGTCATTTAACATTGGAGTCTGATAGCCTCTCCCTCCGCTGCGTAATTAAATCTTCAACAGTTGAGTGCATGAAGTGTCAAAAATTACACACTTCTTTTTTTTCTTTGCTTTTCTTTTTTTTCCCCTGGTTAATTAAGTGCACCACCCGGGTATTTAATGTGCACTTTCTCTATTTGGAATTTTCAGTGTGAACGCACTACTCACGCTATTTATACTGCATTATAACGGCATAGAATAGTGCGTAAGGACGCAAATTGGGACGGACGACATTTTGCATTTGTGAATTATTGAGCCCTAATGATAAAGATGGGCATGTACTTTAAATCATCATCTTATGGCAGATAATGTGTACCTTAAATCAGGGGTTTCAAACTTTTTAATGCCACATACCCCAAAATATGCTATACCCTTCTGAGGGACTTCTAAATTATAAAGGCAGCTACACTTTTCATGTAGAAACCTGTGACACTGAAAAATATATATTTAGGTTCTTATTTTTTCTTTCTTTCTTTCACTGTTTTTATCTGAGACCCGAGTTCTCCAGACCCGAGTTTGAAAACCCCTGCCTTAAATAATGATCCTGTACTAATAATTTCTTTAAACTATTGATTTTTGAGCACTTTTGAAAAGTGGCCAATTCTTCATGCTATTTTTCACAGTTGGCAAAAAAAAGAAAGAAAAGTTTTACCGTATATTCCAAGTCAGGTCCAGAACAAAAACTCAGAGTTAATTAGCCTTATTGAAAATGATTTAGCGTCATAACCGAGCTAAAAAATATATATATATATATATCAAAGTTTGAGTGTTCCGAGAAACGCTGATCCCAATGACAGGAAAAACAAAACAAAAAAATAGAGTGAGGAGGGCAAAAAAAAAAAAAAAGGGCGATAGCAAAAAGGAAGAGTGATTATGTATCGCCTGTCTTAGACAGTCAGTGGAACCATTACTATTCATTAAAATAACCTTCACTTTCAGGCACTGCCTCCGGTGTAAACAATCAGCGTACAGTGTGTCGGCGGAAAGCGGGTTTTCTGAAAAACACCCACACCCCAGCTTGTCAACACACACACACAAACGCATACACACACACACACACACCTCCCTCATCTCTTGTCTTTGCAAAGTAATTTGTAGAGGAGAAGATGATTGTTCTCCATCACGGTGACCCTGGCAGGCTTTGACGGCATGCATGCACAGATGAAGATGAATGCAGTGGATTCCGTGGGCGGAGGGGGTGTTCTGCTTCTTTCGGGGCACATTGGTCCTAATGACGTGATTGATAGCTTGTCCCGGATCCGACGGGCCTCTCATTAATCAAGCCGCTGACTGGATCCAATCATTTGCTTCACCTGCACACTGATGGACAGGGAAGGATACAGGCACAGGTGCTGACACCCCGTTCACCGGCTGGGCTGCCCACGGCCTCGCCGCTTTTCTCGGTGTCATTGAAGCTAAAGGCCTGCCTGACAGGCGACACTTTCCTTGTCACTTTGTGATTGAAAAATAAAAAAAGGAAGGAAGAAGGAATGAGGGGAAACAATGACAGGGGGTGTATCGGATGGGAAGTGTGGCGAGGGTGATGAGGCATGTTGGATAGAGAGGAAGGGCACGAGAATGGGTGCGTTGAGGGGACCTTGAGGTTACAGCAAGCAGCACTGTGTCTCTGACTCTTGAGCTATTCTTCCTGATGCTCTCTTTTCTACATTTTTTTTTATCTCTTCATTTTCGTCAAAAGGAGGAACTTCAACTGGCAACATGCAGCTCTTGGCTTTTTGCACTAAGCATGTGCAAATCTTTGTGTGTGGAACACAACAATGCCCACTCTAACGAATATTGGCAACAGCTACTCTTATTTGGATATTTGATCCCATCACAAAAATATCACAAAAGCTACAGTTAATGTTATTTGATTGTTTTGAATAAAATACATTTTTTTTGGCTAAAGACTTATTGTGAAGAAATAAAATCAATCAATTTATTTATTCATTGTAATTTTGCACACTTCTGTTGCTAGCAGTCTGCATAAAATATGAAGGTATCTATACATTTTGTAAAATATTTCTCCAGAGTTTTAGATGTATGAACCTTACCATAAAAGTATGTTTGTGTATAGAGTAAAATAACTGATTTATCTCTTTCCAATTTGAACATTTTAATGTTAATTGAAAATTTGTACTTGTAGCCCAAACAGTAAGGAGTGTGGGTGCAATGTGCAATGGCAAGGTCATGGATTCGATTCTCAGGGCAAGCAAGAACTGATCAAATGATAAAATGTTCTTTGAATGTAATGTAATGTTGCTTGGATAAAAGCCTCTGCCAAAATGACTAAATGTAGTATTAATATTTACACTATTTAACTATAATAATTCAAATCTCCCTTAGAAAATGAACTGGAATCTTGTGGTTACCATGTAAAACTGTCTTTAGAAGGGTTTAAATTGAGTAATATAATAACCATTTTCCATTTATTTCATGTTATTCCCCCCCTCCCTCTCTTCTTTATGTGTTCCTCCATCAGTGTGTTGGAGCGTGTGGAGAGCGGCCCGGCGCAGGATAGAGGTGGGCCCGCGGAACTGACTGAGCATAAAATAAGGCAGTTGCTGCTGGAGCTGTGCCATAGAGCAGGTGGCAGCCAGCACCTCCGGCAAATCCATCACAGCATCCAGCTCAATGAGGTAGCGAATTGCTGTTTTTCACCAAGCAATTAGGTGGCTGTTAGCCTGAGGCAGACAGTGTGACCTGAAGCTGAGGGGAACGCCTGTGCAGAGACACAACTGCATCCAGATGTTGCTGCGGGCCCTCTCGTAACAGCCTTGACCTGATTGAAAAAAATCGATTGGAGAATAACAACTTAAACAACAGAAATAACAGAAATTAAAGGAAAAGATTCATGAATTAGTCAAAGTCTTTCTCTACACTTAAACTACAGTTCTATACCCAATGCCCCTTTGCTCTACTTAACAATAAGAACACATCTTGGGAAATTAGTACAACTCTCACTTAAGTCTAATCTTGAGGACAATTCTTTGTGTCACATCTATACATATCTGTGTCCTCTTTTTTTGTCCGTTTTCAAATCCTATTCCTAGATAGACTGATTAATTTCTACCATTGTCGGCCAATTACTTGGGGAATAGAGAGAAAAGGAAATGTCCATTATGTCCAAAATTGGGTATGTAATAATTGTTGAAATGTACTAATTTGTCCGATGATGTGTTTAAGAATTCTGTAGAGACTCACTGTTAATTTGACCACATTAATAGTGATTAGTTTTGCTTAGTGCCATCTAATAATAAGATGTGTCCAGGTTCCTGTTCGTTTCTCTAGTCCGGACTGAAGTGCATTGATGATGAGCCTTTATGTTGTGTCTTCCTTTTATTTTGTAGGATTTACTGAGGTCCGTCCTATCACCTCATTCGAAGAGAGATGCACTTCTGGACTCCCCTTTGGGACCTGTCGTGTTCTCCTCTGAAGCGAGCGACTGTACATCCCAGTTTAACCCCTTCACCGAGTGCAATTCTAACAAGTTAGATCAGGTTGGTTCTTTGTTATTATTCATGTTAAGTCGCTCAGCCTTCAACTCGAGGTGCTTGCGGACACTTGTTGTTTCCATAACTATTTACAGCAGTTCATTAATGGCGTGAACTACTTCTCTTCTTCTACTCTTTCACTCTTTCGAGCGAGTGTAACTTTCCGTCAAGGCCACCAGGCAAGGTGAATATAAGAGAGAGACTGAGAGACTTTAAACTGCTTCTCTAGAATGAACTCGACAATTCTCCATAGGTCGCTCTGTCCCTAAGCTATATTTTAGTGTGAAGGGAAGACACAAAGCAAAACATTAAAAAAGGTTAACCAAAAGAGCAAAGAATTTTTTGAAAACACTTGAAAGGTGAACTCTTCAAGTGTGATGTGGCTTTGAACAAGGGGTGGGGAAAAAAGCATCCCTTGCGTGTTGAAGACGGTGTAGGTTGAAGGTTTAATTACAAGAGCCATGGTCCTCTTTCGGCTTTCTCTTAAAGGTAGGATAAAGTTTTCTCTGCTCATGTCATGCGACTTTTTGTAACGTCTTTGAAGCCGGAAAGTCTTGCAACCTTCTTTTTTGAGGGGAACTTTTTCCTTTCATTATCTTATTTGGCTCTGAGTTTTAAGTCGGTTAAAATGCGAGTTCTTTTCCTTTCGTTCAGCACTAGCTGCGGCGCTCTTAATCCCTTTTGTTTTCTCCTTATCGCTCGCGCTCGCATTGCTTTGCATAAAACACCTTATTAAGGGGATGATTAAAAAGCCTCCTCGCCTTCAGGTGGCTGCGCTGTTTGTCAAATCAAATGGAGGCAGAAAAAACAAATGCCGATCCATCAATCAGCCGGTCGGAGAATAGGAGGGGCTGGCACGCTCCTGTCCTTTTGTCAATAAAAAAAAAACTCGGCTTCAAGTTAAGAGTGACGTTCTGGCTATCAAAGCAATCGGATTTCATTTGGCTTCCTAACAAAGGGACGGTCCACTTTGGGTGAGGGAAACCTTGGGCTGCTTGCCACGAACAACGGCGAGAAGAATAACGACTCCTCTTGCAAAATTGATTTATCTTTTTATAAATGATGGTACATCCCTCCCCAAATGGATTTATAAATTAATTGCTGTCTTATTGGAATAAAAACCTTCTTGTGCAGACATGATAGATAGATCGTGTTGGGGCGGCCTTGTTCGGGACCCCCCTCCTCTTTGGTTAGTCCAGCCCAGCTGGAGCAGTAATTTACTGATCATATTAACTCTGATTAATAACGAACAATACTCGCTGCTCATTTATCAACAGGCTGCTATGGGTGAGAGGGAGTGGGATTGGGCCCAACTGCTGCCAGCCTATCAGAGCACGAGTCAGGTGACCTTCACGACGCTGCTCGCTAACAGGTAATGGCTGCTGCTCTCGCTTGCGCACAGTCGCCCCCTCCTTTCGCTTACACACTGTTGAAGTGCTGCCTGTCATGTCCCACCGTGTACTGCCGTAATGAATGTGAATATTGTGTGGAGAGGATAGAGGGATCCTGCGACCGTTTGAATGTGCGCACTTGTCTGAGTGTGTCAGCTTCTAAAAGCATTATGGTTGGTCTACGTATTGCTCATCTGACCTATGTTTTTTACGTATAGATGCTCTCGTCTCTCTTACGTATAGAGTTCTCGGTTTCTTTCAAGATTTTCATTTCCAGCATGCAGCCCTCAAAGTTTAGTAAAGAAAGTGCTTTTCCATTGAGAGCTTGCTAAAGAGAAAAGTATATCTGAGCTCACTGTGTGGAGAAAATGAAGCGTCTGCATTTTATAGAAATCACAATCTGACGTGTCAGACTGTGTCAGAAGATCATTTTGAGGTTACTGAGGGACCGGGTTCGGGTGTGGTTGAGCTTTAGTTTAAGGGGCTTTTTACATGACACCGTTTTCAACTAAAAACGGTCAACTTTTTATGCGTTTTGGCCGTTTATTTACGCGACAACGGCATTTTGTGTGCCTGAAAACACAAACTTTTGAAAACTGGCTTCAAAGTGCAAGTTTTTGAAAACGGTCTCCGTGTAAACAACAAAAAACGCGAATCTGTGAAACTGATGATCTATAGTGTTTCTTCGCCATCTAATGGCCTGGCGGCAGAATAAACGGTTTTTAGTCGTTTTCGCGGATCCGTGTGAATCGGGATCAGTTTGACAATGGTGTTGTCTTTACGCGGAAAACTCAAAGGAAAAACTTCTCCGTTTTAAGCATATCGTTGATATGTAACAACCCCTAAATGTGATACAAGTATGCCGGTTTAAAGGGATATTTCAAACCAGAGCCAGAGTTTGATCCATTTGCTCCAAATGATCAGTGAGTTTAGTGTTAGTTTGACAGCTTGACAAAAGAAACTACTGTAAAGTAAAACTTTTGAGATTTTTAGCGCAATTTTCCACCGGACAAAATTGCGATTGTTAACTCATGATTTCTGTTCTGTCTGTGCGCACCAATCTTGCACTTCTATCTACTCCTCAACCAGACCACCTAGAGACTTCGGGTTTTCGGCATTATGTTAAGGAAGGTCTAATCTCAGGAACGCACAAAAAAAAAAACAGGAAAAGATTTACTATCTCTTAGTGTTGTGATCCCATGAGGTCAGAAAATTGCGCTAAAACACTCACTGAGTTTTTATTACTTGTTTTTCAACAGCTCAAATATCAAATCTTAAACAATAATTTTAGTCTGTTCTTTTTTTAGGAAAGCGTGGAAGAGTGTATATTTATTTTAGGCCCTATTTCTGGTCAATATTTCTTTAAAGATTTTCACTGTTTTAATCACGTTTATGTTTTTTTACTTAAATGGTTCTGACAAGTTCTGATGGTATGCCAAGTTTAGGTTACACTCTATTTTAAGGTGTCCATGTTACAGTGTAATTATACATTTAAGTACTGAGTAATATTATTTAACAACATGTACTTACTGTAGGATTAGGAATAGGGCTTGTTTTAGTTACATGTAAATATGCATGATTTACTGTTATTACTATAAGAAGTACATGCAAGTTGTAACAAGGACAATGTGAAATCAAGTGTTACCCAAGTTTATTTTTTTGAATTTTTTTGAATTGGATAAGTATTTTTTGTGTGTGGTTGTGAATGAGGTTGTAAAAACTACATAAGCATAATTACTGCATAAAGTTATACTAATTATTAAAACATTTAATACTTTTTTTGAAAAGTTAAAATAGGTTAAGTTAAATTAATGTTGTGTTGTGTGAACAGGGTGTTGTTTGACAAATTTTGTCTTAAATAGTATATACTTACTTAATGTCCATCATATCTTTTAAATGAATTAAAGAAAATTGGCACTTGAATTGGATAAAATTAAGATTTTTTTTTTTTGATAGGGAATTGTGTCAAATCTGGGAATCAGTGCCAACGCCCTACCACACAATAGTTTCCACTTGGTAGTGCAGCAGGTCAGTGGAACAAGAACCTATTTCTGCGTACCTGGCAAATCACCTGCCCAGTCCAACATGGAGAGCGTCCAGATGTTAGTGTTTCCTTCACAGTGGGGTGTAACCTCTGAGAGCATCTTTCTCTGTTCAGTATCTCAATGATGGAGCACCTGCCCTCATGGCCGAGCAGAAGTTCAGAAGAGGGATGAAAGAAAGTAAGGTGAAGGACAGAAGGTCCTTAAGAGGAAGAAGCTTTGAGGGTTAGAGATTCATTCTGTATAGTTTTGTTTGTGAAATCAGGGTCCATAAACCATTAACTTCATTATCAGTCATTGAGTTCCGGTTGTGGTCACCTAATCTCGTGTTTCTAAGCCCAATTGACATGGGTAAGGTTTTGAGAAATTGCTTCATATAAAAACAATAGAAGTCTTTAAATTCGGGAAGTAGCGATAGTCTTTTCTTCCCTATTGTGACATATATCCAAGTGAAAAAAAGTAGGAAACTCGTCATCAGAGAAGAGAAGAGATGTTGCTGAAAGACGGAGGGGAAGTTAATTTGAGTAAAGATTATGAGGATAATATGAGGGAAATAATAATATCAGTGATGATGTGCAAGGATAAATCATTTGTAATACTGCAATATTCCAAAAAAAAAAAAAAAAGATAATTGTTACTTTTGAATTCATGTCACTTTATTGTCCTCATTCAGATAGCTGTGTGTGTGTGCTTGTGTGCATGCACCCTTTAAAAAAAGATAGCTACTTTCATTCACCATTGTAGTGCATGACACTTGTTGGATTGTCCATGAATGACCATGAATGAGTAAATTTAATGAGAAACCTGGTCAGAGATAGAGAGATAAATAAATGATGAAAAAAAAATAGAATGAGGCAGAGAAAATAATTGTAACACAAGGTCTAATGCATGGAGAAAAAGCAGTAATAGGTCATGGAGGAAATGTTAGACACTAGAGACCCTCTCTGGAGACTGAGAATGTATGTAGGTCTTCTATATGCAGAAACTATGTGATCTTGCTGTCTATTGAATAGGGTGTTCTTCTGAACATATTAATCTCTCTAACTTCTCTTTTTTCAGTAATGTTTTAATGATGTCAGATTATGAGAGGATTTAAAAAAAAAAAAAAAAAAGAATACCATTCTATTGAACTTTCAGTTCATCAGAATATACTGTCAAAAATGTATCACAGTTTCCACAAAATTATTAAGCTGCACAACTGTTTTCAACATAATAATAAATGTTTCTTGGGCAGCAAATCAGAATGATTTCTGAAGGATCGTGTGACACTGAAGACTGGAGAAAATTCAGCAATACAGCGTTTTAAAATTATTATTATTATTTTTTAAAACATATCCAAATAGAAAATAGCTATTTTGATTTGTAATTATATTTCAGAATATTACTGTTTTTCTCTTCTTCAAATAAATTCATTATTTACTGATAATCTTCACCCCCGCTGTGGCTCTTGAAACAAACTGACGACTTAAATTCCGGTTTGTTCCTCAAATAAATCTATCATAAAATTTGGCATGTAGTGCATATGGGTTATTTTTATTTAATTCTATATTTTAAAAGTCCCTTTTTTGGAGCTTGACAGCCCATTGGTCACCGAGAACTGCCTTGGTATGGAAAACAAAATACCAAAACATTTGTGCGTTTCCTACTAAAAAAAATTAATAATAATAATAACATCATATCAATTTGGACTGACATTCACAGTATATAATCACCCAGACATTTTTGGTGAACTATCTATTTAAACATTAGTACATATTTCTGTGGCTCTATGAGGAGTACATTCATCTTGCTGCATATGAATGAGACGTGTGCCATAATGCGGTCTCAACCCCGTCCCCCGTTCCCCCTCTCAGAGTGTGTGTGTGTGTGTGTGAGAGAGAGAGAGAGAGAGAGGGAGAAGATTTACACAGGTGTGGGTGTCCTTTATTGTCACCTGTCATTTGGCTGTCCGTGCCAGCAGTGTCATAAATCATTCTCAAATGGAGCTTTTCAGCATAAAGTGACTGATTAATGTTCCTGTTCTTCCTCAGACTAGCACCTGACACCCAGAGAGACAGCTACAGCAAACTTTTAGACATGACCCACACAAACTTTTTTTTGCCAGAGTTACAGTGCTTGGTGACAGGAAGGCTTTACAATAACACCTTAGGTTCAATGATCTGTGTTAAAATTCACATTCAGGTTTGCCTTCTCGGTTTAAGTTTTATAAAACTTATGCTGTGTTGCGCATGTAGGATACTCCTATTTGATACAAATCTGGCTTCCCTCCATGTTGCATTCTGTAATCTGGCAATACTAGCATTTGTTTTGTGATTTACTATCTCTGCACACACTCTTTTTTACTGGTTTTGATAGAAGTCTCATGCTCACCAAGGCTGTGTTTGTTTGATCAACCATGATCAAAACTTTATGCAATATTTGATGTCTTCTTTAGTGATTTTTAAAAAGTAAACATAAAAATAAATAAGAAAAAGAAAAACAGCAATCAATTCGTCACACGACGATTACCTGTTTATGTGGCACAGGGTAAAACTGTAGCAGGGCACCAACTACTAAGGTGTACTTGATAATCTAAAGATAGTCTTTAAAAGATCAAAATAAATCTAGTACCAGTTATATGATGTATCAGGCTTTTGAGGTCTCTCAATCATCATTGTATTACATTGCATTATATGCACCCCCCCCCCCCCTAATAAAAACTACAGCGCTTTGATCATAAAACTAAGCATTTAAATATCATATATAATGTTTATAGAGATATAGAGTGGCAACTGATATTATGAAATGTTATGAAATGAGTTTACATTACAAGGTATCAGAATTTCATCTTAATGTTTGGCCATATAAATTTCAGGAACTGTACTAAATTTTCAGTTTGGGCTTCTAAATAAAATTGAGGTGTTTTTTCCTCCTTGGTTGTGAGCTCCATAATCTCCTATATCATAGTGTATGAGCCATACATTTTTTTTGTTTTTTTGTTACATTTTGTCTAAAGGTTCAATAAACTGTTCCATAAAAAAAAAAAAAAAAAAAAAAAAAAAAATATATATATATATATATTTTTTTTTTACATGGTGTTTTTGATCAATTTAATGCATCGCTTGCTGATTTTTTAAAATATTTTTTTTTACATTTTTTATTTTACTGACCCAACAAACAAACTTCCTTTCTTTCACCTGTGTCACCTGAATCATTTTTCATAAGTGAGCTCTATGGTTAAACATTTTCCTCCAATGGCTTTTTCTTATAATATGTTGTGCCTTAGTTTGACACGCTTTCAGTGTTACAAAATACCACGGGACACGCTTAACAAGCACCTTCTAAACAAATGTAATGCTATTGGTAAATGCTAAAACTTTTGGAATCACAGTCACAAACAATGCTAAAATATGTCTTCTCCTTTCTCCACTTTTTGCTTGTTGCATTGAAAGACATGAATTTTAACTGATGTAGTCCGTTGGCTTGCTCAACTCATACAGCCTTGCACTGTCATACCGTTATCATCCGGAACAATAGTGAAGTATCTGTTGAGAAAATGGCAGTTGATGCAGGGAGTGGAGTGCTTTAAATTGCAGTGATAGGCACCGCCGTTCACATTGGGCATATGCCATCTGTTCCCAATGATAGCCATATGGTTAGCTTTCTTTCCCAGGGTAAAAAAATACAAACAAATGTGTCAGAATGCAAGGACTTTCTCCACAGACGCGCAGAGACTCGGCTAGAGGCAGCATCGCAATGTGCGGGGAAGTAATTGATATCGCCACCTTTGTGTTATGAGTTTGTTGTTGTTGCTTTTTTGGGTAAGGGAATCTGTCATGGCTGAGGAAAGGGACATTTTCACTGTGTTGCTGGAAAAAGCAAGCACTTCCATGTCAACCCATCATTTTACTGACTTTTTATGGGCAAGGTTTTTTTTTTTTTTTTTGCTAGGGGCCCTTTAAGTTTCACAAACAAGTCCCCTCCATCATGCTCTATGATGGACGGACAGACAGACTGACTGACTGACTGACTGTGGGAAAGCTTCTTTGTGTCTCTCCATCTACTTGCCTTTGTTTTGGTGGCTAGTGCTGTAAATTAGCAGACACAATGAAGTTTTATTTAGCATGAGGCAGGCGTAGAGCTCCTGGTTTGTTCTTTGCATGTGTGTGTGTTCATGTATGTATGTGTGTGTGTGTGTGTGTGTGTGTTGGTGGGTGAATCACTGAAGCCTGGGAGAAGGCCGTGGCCCCACCTCACATGGCAGAGAAGAGCTGAAAGGCTCATTAATCAAACTTCGAGTCACAGATGTGATGGCTTCCACACAAACTGCCAGCAGACTGTGAAAGTCACATCCAACAGAGTCAACTGTCAAGCAGCTAGGCCACCATTTCCACCCGGCCTAGCTCATTCCTCATTTCTTTCCTCTAAAATCCTCTTCCATCCATTCATTATTTCCTTCCTCCCTGTCTCGCACCTCTCGTAATGTTCACAATCAGAATTAAGTTCACGTTCGTTCATTCATTCTCAGATGCCCAAATCTATATGTGTACTTTTTAATTATGCTATGTATTATGACATTTCCCTGAGCTCAACACTAAGGATTTTTTTCAGCCTGTCAGAGAACATGATGGAGGGGACTTGTTTGTGAAACTTAAAGGGCCCCTAGTGAAAATATATATATATATAAATAAATAAAGTCACTAAAATGATGGGTTGACATGGAAGTGTTACTCGCCATGCCAATATTTTTACTGGTCCCACCAAAAAATAAATAAATAAAAATAAATATTTAATGAATTAATACCTAATGAAACATTGAATTCTAATAAATATGCACCTAAAGTTTTAGATACTGGGGACATTTCTGTAACGCTTAATCCAAGGAAGACGAAAATTAAGCGAATATAACACAAGGTTTATTTAAACAACTCAAAACTAGACAGCCAACATGCGAGACAATGTGTGAAACATGAACAATACCGGACAAATGAAGAGTGCTCAAGAAAGAACTTAAATACACAGTGATGAACAGCTGTGATGGTAATCAGTGTCCATAGAAAATAATGAGAGGCGGGAAACAAAGACAAAAAAACACAAGTGACTGATGTAAACAAACTAAAAGTCCATGGACTGAACTAAACTGAACATAACTGTGACAGAATGCCCCCTATCGTGATGACGATGACAAGGGAGGTGGCTTTGGATGAGGACAAAGAGGTGGTGAAGAGATGAAAACAGTAGGCGACGGAGGGCTGATGAGGATTGGCGGCGACGGAGGAGTGGCAACCTCCGAACGACGACGAGGTCCCGGCGGCGAAGATGGAAACGGCCCGATGGCACAGACCAAGAGCTCTCCAGTGCAGACAGCCCACAGCGGTGTCGAGGGAGGGAGGAGCCAAGATGGTGTTGTGGTGGCTGATGGCATCTGGGGTACGACAGAGGACAGCGGTAGGGGTGGAGGGACGGAGCGCAGAGTACGGCCCGTAAGTCCGTAGCGGAAGTAGAGTGATGACCGACCAAAGGGGAGTCGGTGGAACGAGGGAACCCGGTGGAGCAATAAGGCCGAGGGTCTCTGGTGGAGCCGAAGATGGGAGGAGCCAAGCGGAGCTGACAGGTCGACGGGCCGAGAAGCGAAGAGAACAGAGGCCGGAGAGGGAGCCGATGGATCCTATCGAATTGGCGCTGCTGGTGGTTGCACAACTTGCGGCTCAACGTCACTGCAGGGAAGGTGCAGGGCTGTAAACATCCGGGAGCAGAGGGGCTGGAGGACTTGCTGAGCTTTGCGTGATGGTGGATGATGGTGCAGATAATAATTCTGCACTGAAGTCGATCAACCAGTCCTCTGTCTCCATTCCCTCAGCCGCTGGTGTCGTGGTGCTCACACCCCTGGTCAGGTTTACTCATCGCTGCGGTTGGTCCCTCAACGTCTGCGGGGGGCTCACACGATCTCTCTGCTGTCGAAGGTGATAAATCCGGCTCAGGGGCTGGCGCTGTCCTCTCCAGACACCAGATTATGGATTCCTTTCAGTTTTGTCTTGTGGTCTCTGGGAGATCAACAGGATGATGGTAATGTTCCCCGATCCAGAACAGTGATTTCAGGTTCTCGTCGTCATAAGGGCAGTTGACTGCGAGACGGCAAAACTCCTCCGTAAAAGTTAAAAAGATTTCACGTCTTCTTGCACTTGAAACTGAATGATTAAAAATCGCTTCAGTGTTTAAATTGAGAAGACATAAAAACATGTGCAAATGATAAACTTTCGTGATGGCGCTGCACTAGCCTGGTTTGGCAAGTTACAACTCCATCAACTGTCCCGTCTTTCACGCTGGCCCTGGGCCATCGGACAGTTTTTATTGTTGAGCTCTGTGTCTTGTTGTTTTGTTGTTTAGTTATTTTATTGTTTTGTTGTTTTTGTTGTGCCTAAAAGTATGACACAACTTGCTGAACATGCTAATTAGCTATCATCTAGACTACCAAATGTTTTGGTTTTAGTTTTTATTGGTTTGGTTTGGTTTAGTTTAGAGAAAACGAAGATGCAGAGCAGATAGCTAATTAGCTACACTGCATTTTGCTTCTTATACCGATCATTAGCTACCATCTAAACTACCTATTGTTTGTTTTGTTTTGGTTTATTTTATTTTATTTTTATTGGTTTGGTTTGGAGGAAATTAACTTTCATAGCAGATAGCTAATTAGCTACCATCGAAACAACCAATTGTTTGGTTTTGTTTGTACTTGCCGATGAAACAGGTAATTAGTTACTGACTAAACTATCCAAAGTCGTGCTGAAATGGCTGAAACAGCCGCTATTTATAAAGTTATTCCAGCTTTGCAGGGCTTTTTTTTTTGCCCGTCAGTTTTCCTTTCACAACATCCTTGATTATGCCACACTCTTTAACTCAATTCAATCCGTTCTCTCACTTCCAGTCCTCTGTTTATTATTGAAGAACCATTATCTCTCATAATCTATGATCCTAATCTACAGCCGTCACAACCAGCTCAATCTCACCCAGCGCAGAGCTTTAATCAGACACCCACTGCCATCTCCACATTGTGATTGACAAAGCCACCCTGCCAGCCTGAGAGGTGGAAAATAATAATAAAATAAATAAACTGTGTGGTCCCTGGATGGAAGAGGGCCAGTGACAGGCTTCCACGCTGGGGGCCCGGTGTCACTGCACTGGCAGTCTCATCACACTGCCACCAGAACCCAGCCATTTGCATCCAGGCCAGGGACAGATAATTAGAAGGATTCCTGCCTGTCAGCATTAATCTGGGCAGCGGTGAAACGCCCTGACAAGGAAATGGAGATGGAGAGCTTTTGCTGGAGCGGTTGGCGAAGGAGAGTGTGGTTCAGTAGAGGCAATCATAGCTCCTTACAAATAAGAGTGATAATATTAGTGGCCTATAACGGTAATTCATTTGGAGTGCACTGAATGCTGATTTGTAACGCCTGCATTTAATATACCTCGCTTGTTATAGATGTCTAAGATGAGTATTTCAAGCTTAATTTACTTCAATTTGCAGTTACCCAGTCTTATATTGTAAAAATGCAATGCAAAATACAAAACAAAAAAAGTATTGTAAAAGTAGCATTTAGTCAAGCTTGTATGTCACAACCAGTCTATTTTTGTCAGTGCACAGGCAAATGCTCGCTGTCATTTTTTAACAATCTCACCACAAGGGAACCTTCATTGTTAATTGCTTTGAAAAGTTTGAAATGTCGCCTGTTGGAAGGATATATTAAGCTAAATCACTATGGATTATTCTCATATATAATTTAGTTTTTTCGTACAGATTTATATAATTAATTGTCTGTGTTTTAGGAGCATTCAGAACTCACGCTATTATAGGATAACAGATATAGGAGATTTGCGAAATACCTAAAAATAAATAGTACTCAGTACAAAAATAGTACATTTTTGGGTGAACTATCGCTTTAAGTCACAATTTGGCTAAACATTGTAAATTAAGTTCGTTTTGATTGTGTCTCTGGTCTTAGAGTATGTGTTGCAGTTTTACACCTGACATTGGTAACTTCTTTCATTCTCCTGACGAGTGTAGTGTCTTGGCCTAGTGAATCGTACCTCTATACGATGTCTACGGTTCTGTCATAGGAGCCCTGATCAGACGTGACCTTCCCTCTCTGCTGACTTTACATGGCCTGAATGCCACTGTCTCAGAGTACCTTTAGAGGAACTGTGGACTGTCATCCTGTCAATTAGATGGTGATCTCAGTGCTCCGCAGAGGTGCTACAGATCCCCCGGAGCCCTTAGCCCTGACTGATATAAGGGCCATGGTGCCACTCTGGCCCCTGGGCAGATGGTCAGCAAGCATCCTGAAAGCTGAGGGCACTTGGGTCTTTCATTGGCATTCAGTGGCCACGTTCAAACTCTGCCCCTCAGAGGTGGGTAAGAAGGACAGAAGGAAGGATGAAGGTTGCTCAGACATGGTTGATGAGGAGAAGGTCTGTCACCACATCTGCCCTTCTGCAACCTCTCTGGTTGAGCACCACACACTAATTAATAAGTGTGTGCACAGGTAACCCGACAGCCAAGCCCCACTTTTGCAGATTTTGCAGTTTCTGCACTGATTTTGCGAGAAAAAAAATAAATAAATATATATAGCATATAAAATATAGCATGGGTTTTAAAATAAAAATCTTTATTTTAATCAAATTAATACAGACTTGGTGAGCATTAGAGACTACAATATTTTGTAAACATCTTACCAAGTCTAAACGATTGAGCGGTTGCAGTAGCGCTGTTAACCACCACGCAAACCACTCAATTGGGGCCACTCAATTCATGACTCCTTTTGACATAATTTACCGGGTGGTCAAGATAAGTAGAAAGAAACAAAGCACACATATCCAAGCTGAACTCAAAAAAAAAAAAAAAAAGAAGAAATTAAAGTGAAGAAACCCAATGCTGAAAGAATGCCAAAGTTGATAAATTTACGCTGAAAAATCAGTATGAAACATCTGATGAGGTGGAAGACCTGCAGCCAGGTCACACACTGAACAAGCTGTGCCCGCACAGTCACTGCCTGTGCATTTGTCGAAAGATATAGGGTTGTGAATCTAATTCCAATTCTGGAATCGCATAATTAAGGTCAGGAATCGGATACTTGTTATAAAATTGAAATTGATAATCGATATGTGTTCACAATTAATGTGATTTTCAACTATTCAAGCGCAGTAAGATGTACTCAACTCTCATTTAGTGCACAAATTCTGAATTCACTCTTGCGCTTGAACGTACAAATACAAACTAAATTTTTCTCATAAAGTCACTGATCTTGACTGAATAACTTGTGTAACTTTAATAAGGATTAATCTATATTTAATTTATAAAAAGGAAACTCTATGCAGTGTTATTTTACTTTTGAAAGTTGTATTTATTTGTGCTACGGCTAATTTTTATTATTATTTGTGACTGTTTAATTGTCTTTATTAATGTTTGAAATATATAAGTTGTGTCACATCCTGACTTTGCTTAAGGCCCCCAAAATGGTACACCCGCCCCTCACCGGTTGTATGTTGTATACAGTATACATTATAGTTATATTTTTAGTGTGATAGTATGATGGCTAAGTGTATGAAACAGGGTTAGAGTATTCTGCTCAGTGCTCTGCTGAGGATTGTCTTGATGTGACAGGCTGCTATGTTAGCTCAAGTTGTTTTTGACAGAACACTATGAAAAGAAGACCAGAAAGAAATGCACGCTGAATTCCTCTTCAGAAGCAACAGTCTCTGGAATAATCATCTTTCTTTCTTTCTTTCTTTCTTTCTTTCTTTCTTTCTTTCTTTCTTTCTTTCTTTCTTTCTTTCTTTCTTTCTTTGGTTGGTGTGAAAGGTTCATGCGAACTCCCGATTGGTATGTTAGCGATCCTTTTTTACTTGTACTTGGTTACAGTAATTATAGTATAGTTCAAATCTGCTGATAAAAGTGACATTTTGTGTGTGTTTAGTCTTGATGTTAAACCCAAGGGACAATTGAACTTTGGCTCAGACCAAGCAATCAAGCCAAGTGTGAACTAGATTTGAACTTCCTCTTCATGACGTCTTTGAATCAGTGCCCAAATCGTCTGGGATTTTCTCCTCCTCTGACAATATATATCTTGTCTATTTCAATATTATTTTATCTTATTTGTTGAGTTAAGCCAGGTTGACTAATCTTGACATCTTTAAATCAATGTCCAGATTGGCTAGGAGCAGATCTCTCAAATGTAGTTATTCCTCAGAGGCATCTTCACCCTTTATTCTTTACTCTATGTTTCATCTACTGGCAACCATCTATAGCAGTGTGACTGTTTGTTGCAATTTGTGTGATACCCAGTGACAATGTTATGAAAGGCCATTTAGAGATGAATGATGCTCCTTGTCACTCCCTCGATCTCTCCTTCTCTATCTCTCTCTCTGCCATACTCTCATTCATCTCTTGTCTTTTTTGAACTTGGGCGCTCTTGCTGGAAGGGGAGCAGATCTAATCAGAGAGTGGGCTGCCTGGATTGGGGGCATCTGTGTAGCCTCTGCGTTGGCTCCGGGCTGACCCAATGCTTTCTCAGGCAATCCGTCATTCAGCGTTGCCCTGTCCGATATCAGCTCAGGCCTCTCCTCACAACCACACACACAATCCAGAGCTCAATGTCAGGCCATGGACTACTTGACGGAGTGAACTGTTTGAAGACTTCCTATCTTTCCTGGAAACTATACCACCTGCTGGCTTCAAGCCCGTGGCTGCTTGCCCTCTTCTGGTTTGAGAGAGGTCAGAATACACGTTGTTTCCGACCAGCTCTGCCAGTCTCCTCAGGTTTCCGACCCCAGCCGCGAGCATCAACCGTCCAGAAAAAAAACAGTAAGAGAGCACGAGCAAAGGCAACGGCCTCCTGTAATTCTGGCCGGTAATGTCTTACGCTGTTTCAACACTTGGTTTGGTTGCTTGGTCCGAACACAAGTTCAGTTCTATCCTTCTCCATCTGCCCTGGTCTCTTTTGCGTCATCATCTTACTACGGTTAGTACTGATAGTTACTAGATACTGATCATCTTACTAGATAGTTAATACCTAACCAGCTGCTGTGACTTACTCGGTATTACTACTAGAAATACACTAGTATGTAAACTGTGGCTGATACCAAACTGATAATTATGTTCAATTTATAGCAGAAAAACTGATAAATGGATACAATTATTTGTTTTAAATTCTAAAAATAAGTTTAGGCATCACACAACTATAATGTACATATTCAAATTATTGGTGTTTTATAAGATTAACTTTAAGTACAGTACAAGTTAGTGACAGCAAAGGTAATCTAAACTTTATTATAGGGTAAACAAACGACATACTGATTGTTTAAAACATCTCTAATGTAAAAAAATTAAAATAAATCAAACCTCATTAGTTTGTGTGGGATGACTTCATGAAGTTAATTCACATGGCATGCAAGAATAAATGAGGTTTTATGTTATTTACATGTAGCCACAGTGGATTCCTGCATGGGTATGACATTTTTGACCTCATTATTGTATGGACAAAAATGTATGTTTTTTGTCTGTTTATGTGTGTGTGTGTTCCACAGAAGAAAGTAAGTCATATGATGACTTGACAAGTAAATAAATTTGCATTTGTGTTTGAACTATGACTTGAGGTTGGCACTTGAATCTGTCTAGGTACAAACAATTAGAGACAATTTCTGTGGAAACAAGAGGCAATGAGAAACAAATTATAACCCTAATACGATAACAGGCAAGTATTACATTATCAATAACAGTTTACTTCCACAATTAGACCAGATAGCATTCATGCCAATTATGACCCATACTAAAATCCTTTTTTTTCAAGTTTAGTAGGTAATTATTCTAGTTTATTGTAGAAATGTGTGAACTTTTGTCTAAAATTAAGTCTTAACATTCAAAAGATGCTTATATTGCTGCATTTGTTATTTATGATGAAGCGTATTCCAAACTTTAATACATAACAGATGTGAAATTTCATATAATTTGCACTGCAGTTGACAAACTAACACTCCCCTTCCTAGTTTACAAAACCAGTCATCCTCAAGAGACGAACGCGTCACTGCAGAAGACGAGACGGCACGTTTGTTTAAAGCAGACGGGCAATAAAACGGTCCAGCTTAGTAGCGAGCAAACGTCGGGTTAGTTTTAGCCTTTCATTGGCGTTGGATATCAGTGACAGCCCCGATCAAAGAACGCCGTCACAAATGAAGCTGTCAAAATGGCTGGCAGCTGAGTCAGGCAGCTAAAGGGGGAGAAACAGAAAGAGAGATTTTCATTTGCTTTCAAATGCATCATGACCACGATGGAGCCTTCATAAACAGACAAAAAGATGGCTAAAACGTGTTAGCGCAGCGCGACACGATGAATTATAAATGTGTGCGGAGGATTATAAAAACAATGAGCGAAGGCAGCGGAATCCCTCAACCTCGGGCAGATAGACTAATTAACACTTTCGACATGAATGTATGATCTCATTATAGCTCTTGAGCTTATGTAACGTGGCATTGCACCATTGTTGCAAGCGCGGAGAAAGCTTAACGCCGTTTAGAACATCTATTGTTTAGAGTGAAGGTTTAGTTACGTAAACATTTACGCAACTCGCAAAAGTCGTGGGGAGATGCGTTATGTTGTATATTTCGGGCTTTTTCCTATGAGTTGTTCCTGCTAATTTTCTGATAATGGCCAATTATCTGCTCTTTTTTCACTAATTAGGAGATAAATATCATCAATCATTGTCTATTAATGTTGATGAGCCGCTTGCATGAAACGAGCGTTTATATGCCTAATGAGTGTGCCCTTTTCCTCTATTCGTATCATTCGAAACACTCATTTGCCGACACAAAGTATTCATGGTTAGGTGCTTCTGTTGTGCAGTAATTCGCGTACTTGATGGTCGTGACATGTCTCTATGACGGAGTCTCACAGAGGCACTCTCCGGACATAGAACGAGAGCGAATTAAGTCATCTTCTTTAATGCGTTCACAAAAAAACGAAGAAAGAAAAGCTTGGAGTGAGGCCTATACGTTCCCTGCTGCTATCCTCCTCCTCTGTTTCTCCCTCTCTCTGTCTGTCTAGGTCTCTCCTTCGCTGTCTGTCTGTGAATGTGTGGGAACTACAAGGCGCGCTCCTTTTTAGCCCCTCGCGGAATGAATCAGCTTGGATTTCTATGGCTGTAGAAGTGTCCCATTGTTATGATGTCACCTCAGCTCAAGAAGGATGACCTCTGGACCCTATGGATTCATGGCTGTTTCGTCGCCCCCATTTCTGACAAGGATAGCTGCCTTTGTCCTCCCACTAGGGGGTATCCAAGCCGTTTGGAATAGATTTCGAAGGATTCGCGGCTTAAGACATACAACTTTGTGTGTCGCCGTTGTATCTCGATTTTTTTTTGTGGTACCTCTTGACTCTGGCTTCATTTTCCTCTTTTTCTCTGTCTTCCTTCCTTTCACTCTGTCAGTCTTCCTGGCTTTTTTCTCTCTGCACCCGTCCGTCTCCATCTCCGTCTCCCCCCTGTGCCGTCCTTTTCATTTCGCTATTGCTAAGGAAATAGTGAATACCGCCAGATGTCGCAAATACATCATCATAAGGTGGAGGACTGGTGAAAATAAATCAAGACACGTATGCGGTGGGGGATGTGAGACTGGTGCTTCTCTTAGAGTGTGATTTTGTGTGTGTGTGTGTGTTTGGGAGAGAGAGAGAAAGACAGAAAGCGAGGGAGAGAGGGCAGTAGAGGTCATTGGATTGTCCCTCAGATGTGTGATATTTTATGTATGGGAAAAGCAAGAGCGGATATGACAGAAGATGCAATTCGCCACCTCAGCAGACCAAAAAGACAAAAATGCAACACCAAAAAAGGTCCAGAACCTTTTAAGACTTCCACATCCACCTGACCTAAACGACACACAAAGATAATGCGAACATCACCAGAAACTAACCACACAAACAAACAAAACACAAAATGCGTCTCCTTCCCACTAACACGCATTCCTACTAAAATGACTAAGTGAAATGAGCTGTGAGAAAGGCTTTGTTTGCAGTTGAAGGAGAGCGAAGCAGACACGCTCTCAGATCCACACTGAGTCGAGCGAGAGAAGGAGATTCCCCAGGGTGGCGCTATCCCAACAACGCTTATCCTGCGGGGGAAAAGTTTACAGCAAGCCCTGCCGTTTGTAGTGCCACTACAGAGGCTGTGACAGTCTGCATAAAACGGGCTGGATCTGAGCAGATGCCTCCAACCGAAAAATAAAAAAAAAACACCTACAGAAGCACAATTGAACGAATGCAATCGAGACATCAGAGCGAAGCCCTCTAAATACCTTATTTATGCAGCCGCTTATATCCGTGACAACAAGAAAACAAAACGACACATCAGCATAAACCCTCCTCTTATCATATGGAGGCTTGTCTTGTTTTTGTTTTTTTACATTTCCTTTTTACCTTCCCATATCACAAATGTGGTATTTTTTCCTCCTTCAGTTGTTCTGAGTTCCTCAAAGATGGATAGCCCTGATCAAGCTTTGATATACTAAAATGACACCCCTCGTCTTCCATCAGCCCTGCGGCTGACCATCTCCAGCTCACCCCACCAGATGCTAGACAACATTTTCTCTCGAGTGCTCTCACAGCCGGCAGGTAAAAGGAAGAGGGCTAATTCCAGGCTCTTTTGAACTCCTTGTAGTGCCTTTCTCTATTTTTGGCCATCAGAGAAAAAGTGCTTCAAATAGATCTCAGAACAAAGTGTAAACGAATGTGTGGTATATATTGTGAGCATCAAAGTATTATTTGAGCTGTGGATTCGTGACATTGGCCAATAAACAATTAGATTAGTCACAACGGATACGGGGGTGAGCCTTTGTTTCAGCCAAGCTTGCTAGTGTCGGTAAGATTCTGAAGAGACGCCATATTGACGAGCCCTTTTCTCTCTGGTTTGGGGGCGGAGTCCACTCAGCTGTCAATCACAGAGACAGAAGAGAATAGCTGTGATCCGTGCCATCGTTGCAACTAAAACCGTATGCAAATTTGCCCTTGGAAATGTATTTCTACATTCGCAATACGTTGGAGAACGAATAGCCATACAAATAGGCAAATATTGTCCAAGTCTGACCTGAGCAAGGGACTTTTTGTGAAAGCTTTTGAGGCTTAAACACGGTCGTTGTCAGTGAATGGCTTTTATTGGTCTATGTCCCCCCAATTCTCCATCTGTCCTAACAAAGAGACATAAACGAGACAACGCATACAAAGAGCGAGGAATCAAATCTTTGGTCTTTTATCAAACCTATAAAAAGGTATGAAGCCTTGAAAAGTCGATTCACGATGCTATACTGTAGAACATATCAGTGGAAAGGTGTTGTGAATACAGTGTTGTTTATTGTTAGCTGTGCCTGTTTTGTTACCCTAGATTTGTTGTGGCCTCCACTTCGAGGTAGAAAGTACGAAATGTGCAAAAATGCTGTAATTATAGTTTACATTTAAAATGCGGTGATATAAAGGTTATTTTCTTCCTGCCCCTCAAAAAGAACCTTAAGGTACGATACAAGGGGAGAACTCGGCAAGAGCGGTGTAAATTATTTTTTATTGCATTACCATGTGTGTCTGATTTCTTTAAATGTAATTTTTATATCAGGGAAAAAAAAATCCCATTAGAGATGTAACCGTATTACGTCCTATGGGAGTATGTGACATTTGATATGAAATTATGAAATCTATAATACAGAGTCCTCTGTGTGTTCCTTCTAATGTTCTATGGAATGCACAGGTTTTTTTCCCGTGTTATTATCTTATAATAATGCACTTGCATTATTGAGTGTGTGTATTGATTTTAGAACTAAAACCATTTATTCCAGGGGTAAATGTTATTATTTTAATATCAGGGCCCTACTAATTTGATTCTTTTGATATATTTCATATGGAACGCTAGAGGGGCTTTTTTCCCTCTCGTTTTAAAGTTCACACTAGTGTAGCCAGAAACAACTTTGTCCAAAAAAATCAAGGCTCTCATCCATCCAAATCGTGGCTGGGGTTTTATCTGACCCAATCATATAGTCTCCTCTTCAGTAACTATTTCCTAATCATTTCAAAAGTGAAATGTGTTGTTTTTAAGGTATTACTCATTCGGTCACACTTCCCAAGCATCTCTCTCTCTCTCTCTTTCTCTTTCTTTCCCTCTCTCTCTAACAGGAACTTCTTTTGACCTGGTGAGGCTCCTGTAGGCTGTCTGTCCAGCTGCTCACCTGGCCCTAATTATTTGCTATTTTGTGTGTGTGTCTCCTCTCCTCATCCCAAAGGCACAACAGGCCTCTAGATGCCCCTCAGTCTCCGGCAGGCAGCAGCAGCCTCATCCAGGTGCCAGTGATGAAACTTTAATACCTTATTTAAATATGGAGTGAATTAGTCTTTGAGAGGCAGGGAGTCGGGCAGCTGTGGAGGGTGTGCTGGTCAGGCAGGCGCTCTGGGAGGCCAGAGGTTTCCGCTCAGTGCCATGAGGGAGAATAGCAATAGGCTGATGCATGGGTAAAAATACCAAGAGTCAATCTGATATCCCAGAATTCAACCGCTAACAATGTTGCCTTAATGAGATTAGGATTGCAGGCGAGATAAGGTGTGTGTGTAAGAGAGTGGCACAGACATATTCAGCATGAGGCAACCTTGGTGTTGATTATTAGTGGTGTTTGCTAAGGCAGGCATACTGCCTATACTTTTTTTATTTTTATTTTATTTTTTTATATATATAGCATTTTTTTTTTTTTACTTACGGTGAGGGATGTGAACAAGCCCCTGAGTATTTAAGTTTGGCATGTCATTTATCCTGCTTCGGACATGAATGATACTTCGAATTTGTAAAATTATGAAATGTCTTAAGAAAAGGTGTGTTGTTACTTTTCAAACTAATGGCTGATCTGTGGCCGATTTTAAATGAAATGAAATTAGGTAACATATTTTATTTCAATAGTTCACTTTAGACATTCTATAAGTAACTTTGCAACTACATGAACATGTCAACAAACTCTCATTAGAGTATTAGTAGACTGTCTGCTTAAAATCTGCTAACACTTTATTTTGATGGACCCCATCAGACATTCTTCTGACTACAAGTAACTTAGCAACTTACATGTCAACTTATTCCACTAACCCGAACCCTAAAGGCACAATCACACAAGAACAATAACTATAAAGGTAACTGTATCTTAGCGTCCACACCAGCAAACAATATCATTCTCTCTATTCTAAGCGGGCGCTTGTCTGTCACTTTAAATGCTTGAACTCGTTACATCAGGATAGATTCTGATTGGTTGTCAATGTTTTTATCGTTCATCGGCTGGATGAAATCATTCTGAAAGTGATTCCAACGATATTGTTTCTCTGTGCCGTTATCATTATAGCTGTGGTGTAAACTCTATTCTTTAATAATCTTTATTCTTTCTGCTATTCTTTAATATTGAGAATTTTTTTTAGAGCTATATCTTTATAGTTATCGTTTTTAGTGTGAATGGGCCTTAACACCTAAACTTAACCTAACAGTCAAATAAGGCTCTAATAAGAGTTAGTTGACTTGTTGCAAAGTTACTTACTTGGTTAGTAGAATGTCTAAAGAGGACCAGCAAAATAAAGCGTAACCTTAAATTAAAAATAAATATATAAACAAACAAACACCTCAACAACCACATTTTAATGCCTTGACAACACATGGTGGTTTTGCGCCAATCACATTTTCAGCTGAAAATGTATAAATCTAGTTTCAAAGTGCATTGATTAAATACCTCGATTGTATATTGTGACATTTACTTGCTTGGTATGGTCAGATTAGCTAGAAATCAGATCAAACATCGTAGGATGTAAATGTACCAGATGTTTGTATTAAGATCAGAAATAGTTCAGCGGTTATCCGGTTTATATAATGACCAATCTTTTGAGTTCAGCTTATGAGCATGTGTAAATAGAAGCCTATCCCCATCTGACTCATGCAGATTTGCAGATTATCCTTGGACTAAGAGCAGATCTCTTCAGTACCCTTTCATTTGAACTTGAAGTTAAAAGGACCTCATTAAATGTTTGATCCATATATTTAGCATATCTTGTCAGCATTAATTACTTTGTATTAAAGTTCACCTTTAAAGAGGCCCAACGAAGGACATTAAAGGTTCAAGAAAAAGATTATAATGCAGGATGGTGCAGATCATTTTCTGACCTCTTATACAATGAGATGCCAAAAGTCTTTTCATGTGTGTGGTGTAAGTCATGTAATTGGATCTTGAAGCTGCTGTAAGCAATTTTTTTCTGACAGATATCACAGATAAAGGTGTCTTGAGAAATATCACTTGTCTTTGTGATAGCCCTAGACTCTGTAAACCGCAAAAAAAGCAATCTAACCGCAACCGCTGCGTTTCAGCCAATCGGGGATCAGTCTATTTCATCTAAGTATAACAAAAGTTAGCAAAATGGCTAACATTGCGTACTGCAGATTCAATTGTTAGCATTAGAATGCATGTCTTGGTCAGTTTTCAGGTCATCTGTTTTGATGTATTACTGCAGTGGAGGTCCTGTGAAGACAATGAGGTTTATTCATCTGTATTTTGTATAACGAAGGAATCCTATTTATGGATAGAGACAATGAGAGAACAGGAAAGAGAAAGGTCGTGGAAATATGCAGAAATACATGTCAAGAGTATCCCCTGCCTGCCTATGCTGTTTCCATAGCAACTGGGCTATATGTCTGTGTGAACTAAAGGGGTCAGGGCTTGGCTGGTTAGCATAGGCCAGTTATGCCCTGCTGGTAGGTGGTGTAACTACATCGTTCAGGGAGCAACAAACATCTTTCTTTCTTTTTTTCATGATTGCCATTCAAAAACAGTGCTCTCTCTCTAATAGTGGATATTTTAATCCATGTTATTTTGAAATTCCTAAAAAAAGAATCAACATGAAATGTACAGTAAGTTGCTATAGTATTTCCTTCCCTATTTTGACGTATATCCAAGTGAAACGGCTTCTCAAACATGAAAAAATGAAGGGCGGGACTTGATTTATGTCCATGACAGGTTATACACCCCCATGCCCAAAAACATATTATCAGACAAGAGAAAAGACGTTGTTGCAAAAGGGAGGGGTAGTTATTTTAAATAAAGTTTACTTGAGCAGATTAATTAAAAGAGGGAAGGGGGAGGGGGGATTGTCAATTTTGATTTCATGATGGACTGATTTTTTTGTTTGTTGGTTTAACTTTAAGAAAGTAAGTAACCTGGTTTCCTTAAAATTTTGAGTTCACTGAAATTAAGAATTTGAGTTAATACAATGAAGGAGATTGGTTTAATCAACAGAAACTCAACTCAAAATAGTATGTTATCTGAACCACATTAATTAGGTTGATTTGACAAAAGATAAAAGTTGTGATAACAAATCATGAAAATACATTTTTACAATGTCACTTTAAACCATTTCGCTAGTATCTCCATTTATAAAGCCAATTTTACAATTTTAGAGTTCATGCTTTCGTGCGGTATATCCACTAACAAACCAAAAAGTAAAAATGGAATGCATCCACCTGCCCCAAACTTTCCCATCCAGCTTTATGAAGTGGAATGGAGTTCTTGCTTTCCTTGTTTACAGGCTTCTGTTTCTACATGCATGAAGGTCTCATCAGAAAAACAAAACATTAAAATGTTCACTAAATTATCCCTATTTTCTGTCTGCCAAAATCCAACTAATACACTTGCAGAGTGCGGGTTAAGAACACAATCTTACACAGACACATGATGCACATCTGTCAGTTTTGTAGATTTCACAACGTAAAAGCACCCTGCAAATTGGCCTGTAGCCTTATTACTTTTACGTGTTCGTTCGAGCGTTTATTGTAACGTGTTGCTCTCAGACTGACAGTATGACACAGGTACAGTATGCGTAAGGATTTGGTTCCGGAGTGGGCGTCTTTGAGTTATGTGTGTGTGTGTTTACCCATTCGCACGCTCTTTTCTGGAACCTTATTACCATCTGCCCATGCTGTGAGGCTGGGTGAGAGCTGCCCTGATAGCTGCCTGATGGACCCCTCTGTTGTAGCACAGTACCGGTAATGTGCTGTCAGGCAGTGCTGACAGGTGCAATGAGAGAACAATAAACGTGAGGGCAGCGGTAATGCAGAGGTCTAGCCGGTCTGGATGAAAACTGATGGCTTCTGGATTGGCTGCAATGGTTCCCTCTCTCCTTGGTCTCTGAAAGCAGGCCCCCACCGAGACCAAATGAACGTGGGATTCTAGTAAACGCCCTTAGAGGGTGTACGTCGATAAAGGAGATAAATGGAGAATGGAATGGAAGGTGTTTGTGTGAATTTCAGAGCTTATTGTGTGTTTCCTGTAAGTAAAATCCCCCTCTTGTGCAGTGTGTATGACCGCTTGATATGATAGATGTTTATGCTTTACTCTATAAGTCAGGATGATTTACAGGGTGACTGATTGAATCAGCTGACCAACATGCTAACTGTAGCTCTGGGACAAAACATTTATGGCAGCTTCCAAGATACCTTATATTGGTTCAGTTTTAAGAGAGTGTTTTGTGTATAATCTGTGTGCAATCCCAGAATGCATTGTGGCATTAAATTTAAGGTGGTGGACTGAGCCCAATGGAAATGTTGATAAATAATATACCAGTGCTCCATACGTTTTTAGATATATTTAATACTGACAATTATTGATAAAAATATTTTAAATAAAAAAAAAAGGACTGATTAACTTAATATGTGTGTATGCTACATATTTCTGAACTTTAGTGAGGGTAGACATTACATTTAATTTTGCTTAAAATAAAACAAAAAAGTTTATTAGGGTATTGCGTTATTAGCTTAGCAACATGCTAACTCTAACTCCATCAGTTAGGAACATCAAACATATCTCCTGTACCCTTTATGTGATGATCACTATTTGTTTTTAGAATAGTCACTCATGAGGGATTTTTTTTTTTCAGTTGCTTAACTGTGTAGACAGTAGATGGCGAGGCAGCTCGCTAGGTGGTGAAACAGAGCTGAGAAACCAAAAATGAGATCAAGTTAGTTTAATAAATGTCAGATCATTGCTTTTGAAGTACAATTATGTTTGTTCATAATCATACACAAACAGCTTCAAATATACAACTGTACACACTTGAGCTAATGCTAAAAGCTCTTTACATATATTCAGGTGACGTGACCCAGGTCTGAGCGCTGGGAGAATCGAGACAGACTGTTCTCTCTAAGGTCCTGGCAGCTCTCAATTTGTCTCCCCCACAGTTAGTGTGTGTTCTGGGCTGAGTTAGTTACTGCTAAATTAAAAGCCCTCTTGCTCAGGAAACAGAACAGCAGGAATTAGACCCGACCTCAGACTGTGAGCAGGTGTCTCAGGCAGTGGGTAAGAGTTTGTGTGCCATTGAGACTATAACATCCATCCATCCATCCATCCATCTATACATGTATCTGTCGTGGACACACACTATGTCCATTTCTAATATTATGCTCATCCAGTTCTTGAATTCATTCCTCTCTTTGCACCAGTAGCCTGGTGGTCTCGATTTCTTTCTTCTTTTTTATTTTGATTCAGGCCTGGAATTCAGTTGATGTCTTAACTTTACAACAACACAAAAGGCAAATGACATTCTAAGACCCCTCCAAGCTCTTATTTTGAAGATCACGAGTGAAGGATTAAGTTTTGGTTGTTGTGTAGAAGTGGGTGAAAGCATGAAAACAAAGAACATTTGTGACAGGACCCACCAGGGTCTTTTATTCATCCTCTGCTCCCTTTCCCCCGTCTCAGAGAAATACTTTAAACTTTAATAGCCTTTTAAGCCAATGATGAACTCGTACTCACCTTGCCTTTCGTCTGCAAAGCACGCACACATGCACCCTACAGTAAAATCTCTTCATTTCCATTGGTCTTCTAAGACTGGGGCCCTTTTTATAGTAAATATCTCAAACATGTGCCCGTGTCTGAATGTGGAAAACTCAAATTTTTGCCATAAAGAAATCAAATGCGAGTAGACATATAATATATTTAATCTTTTCTATTTTTTTTTCTTTTTCTTTTTAATAATACCTGTTTAGGGGTGTAAATTTGTGTTGACAGAAATTATGATTTTTTTTTTTTTTTTTATGTAATGCCTTGTAAAATATGATTAAAAAAATATTCAATTATTTTCTGTAATGTGTCTGTAATGGGAGTAAATCATCTTGATTTGGATTTTTACAATTAAAAATTCAGGCATTGGATATTATTAATCAATCATAATTTATGAAATTCTCCAATCAATGTATTGAATTTTCATTTATGCATTTTCACACCCCTAACTATTCACATGATTACTATTACTATATTTGTGTGTTGATAATAATTGCTGCAATTTAATGTAATGCATCAAATGTAATCGAATGTCATTTAATGTATTAAACAGGTGTCAGGCTTTCACCTGCACACAATATCAATTCTTTGAAATATGACTAGTATCATCTGCTGAACATTTCAACTCACCCTAGACCTGAGAATGTCCGTGTTAGTGAGAGAGATTGAGAGGAAGATCATTTATATAGCTTACTGCCAATACATCACAGTAGAGTTGAGCCCGATGATGGTTGTCATCTTCACTCACTCTCTTCCAGCCATGAGCTCAGGTTTAACGCTCTGGAACAGGTCATCAGTCCTCTGTGCTCCCCACAGTCCCAACACTATTTATCTCAAAGAGAAGGAGAGTGAGCCAACCAGGAAAAATAATTACAAATGAAGAGTGACACTGCAGTGAATGGAACATATGTTGGCCGAGGCGCTAGCGCTTGTGTTTAGCGTTAGCTTTACATCAGAGAGCTGGTCGAAAATCCTTTGGTCCTGAACGGGCCTGTTTAAGAGCACGCTGGAGCCAAGAATAGAGTTGGCACTCAAACACACTGTCATTCCCATTGAGAAACAAATGGATTCAAATAAAAAGATACTCTGATAACAATATGGGCGTTAACTAAACTAAAACCATTGAAAAAGAAATTGCTACTTGAAATAACATTATGTATTATATGACCGAAAATGACTAAAACTTTAACTAAAATGAAAGTGAAAACAGAAAATAGAAACATAAAATGTAATTAAAAATTAAATAGTGATCATAATATAAAAACTAAATTAATATCAGAAATATAGAGCGTTTTTTTAGTGATTCAGTTTTTATATTCTGTGAACACAATATGAAATTATTGAAAGGCATATATTGATTAGCATCAAATAGTTTGATTAAAAAAAAATGATTAACATTTTTTGCCGTGGCGTGGCCTATAGCATTTACCACTTATACACACTGAGCCATGATGCTCATGTTGACAATGCAATTTTTTTTTTGATCCCAACTGTACCTATCACTAGGAAAATGCCAAAAATGTTCAAAAAAAGCACAAAAGTATCTATTTGTCAGTCACATTATTGGTTCTGACACTTTCTGTGTAAGAAGTTCAAAGTGAGTGTTTTGTAGGACAGAAACCTGCTGTGTCACCAGCCCCATTGCCTCATGACTGTCAACTCAAGTTAGTGAACTAAAGCTTCATCGTATGAAACACATTTTTAATACATTTTAAAGCATGTGTTATTTAAAGGGGCTATGTGTAGGTCTTTACTTAAAAAAATCTTTAAGATAGAGTTTTCATTTGTACATGTATGAGCCAACCATGATGTAATAAAAAGAATGACACCTTGACTGTCCACCACGGTTGCCTCTATCAGCCTGTAGGCTCAATT
The DNA here is from genome assembly GCF_949319135.1 of Squalius cephalus. Classification (NCBI taxonomy): domain Eukaryota; kingdom Metazoa; phylum Chordata; class Actinopteri; order Cypriniformes; family Leuciscidae; genus Squalius; species Squalius cephalus. The sequence goes on from NC_137126.1 coordinate 20,496,382, forward strand.
GTGTGTGGAGGAGTCGGGCCCGAATCGGCGCGGAAATTCACAAAATGTGACGTCATGCGCGTTCTCGTCTACTTGGGCTTACATCCGTACGGCATGGCAGCCATTATTATTAAGCAGCGGCAATCGGTTGTGTTTTCAAATGGACTCTGCGGATGGAAAGAAGCGACCAGCCTCCAGCACAATCCAGACACCCACGGAAACTCCTCGTAACTTAAGTTTTAAAAAAAACGAGCGTGCGCACCGAGAACGAGCATGAGATTGGCTGCAGTTTCTCTAACGGCCACTGGTGTCAGTAACGGTTAGAAATTTCAGAACTTGCGCAATGCTCCTTTAATATATTATTATAATTATATAATATTAATTATTTGAAACTGTTCTTATTTTATATTTTAAGTCTCCTATGCTCACCAAGGCTGCATTTATTTGATAAAATTTTTTTTTTAAATCAGTCATTTACAATTTAAAATAACCGTTTTCTACTGCAATGTATTTTAACATTTAATTTATTTGTCTGGTGACAAAGCTGAATTTTCAGTATTATTACTCTAGTCTTAAGGATTCTTCAGAAATCATTCTAATGTGCTGATTTGGAGCTCAAGACACATTGTCTTATTATTATCAATGTTGAAAACCGATGTGTTGCTGAATAAAATCTTTTTTGGGTGGAAAACATGACAGGTTTGTTTGAGCATCCCGATTAGACCGGCAAAGCGACAGTGGCTTTACCAATGACGTACGTGAGTTTGTGGCGGGACTGTCTGTTTGTTCGACCTATAGCGGATGGTGGGAGTATTCAGGAAACCTTTTGGAAAAGTTCCTGTTTTTTATAATATGGGTGTGTAGAAATGACACTCTACAGCTTTGATATCAGTTATTTGTACTATCTAAGAGCTCGACCTGTAATGGAGCTCAGGAAGCAAGAAGTCTGCATTTATGAGGCATCAGGAATCCACTCTCCAGTCTGAGAGCTTCAGCATGCAGCGTTTAGTAGACCATTATGCCAAACCAGAGATATTACAAACACACATGTACTCTCAAATCAATCTCACAAACACACCACATTTACATGCGATCCTTGTCCCGTTTGACACACAGTCATATACACCCACAGTTGCCTGCGCAGAGACAGTCTAACATTCACATGAGAGGGAAGCCTCGTTTACATAATGATGATCTTGTTTCTCGACTGAAGTGAATGCTTGACTAGCCAGTAGACATGCACTGAGAGTGGTTTGGTCTCCATCCCTCATGCACACTTTTTCGCATTTTCTGCCTCCCTCGCTCTCTTTTTCCGCAGCGTGTGTGCAGTTAGTTATTTTAACGCTCTCCAGCCGTGCCCTCAGCTCTTCATGGCCTTGTAAGGGGCTTCAAAAGAGACATCACTGCTGCCTGTGCCAGCCCTCCTTCCTCTCCCCCCACCTCCTCTTCATTCTCTCCTCTCTCGCCTCAGCCTGTGAACCCATTTGACTCTTCCCCTCTCTCTCTCTCTCTCTCTCTCTCTCTCTCTCTCTCTCTCTCTCTCTCTCTCTCTCTCTCTCTCTCTCTCTCTCTCTCTCTCTCTCTCTCTCCCAGGCATGGTGTGATTCATCAGGGAAGCCATGCTTTTAATCAGCCCATTAAAAATGGATGGCAAGCAGAGGGCTGGTGTAAGAGATCTCATTTGGAGCAGTGTGAGATTGTGTGTGTGTGCATGTGTCCGTGCATGTGCTGAAAGGATGGTAAGGATGAGTGCCTTGCAGGCTCTCTCACTCTTTTTGCCTGTGTGTGTGTGTGTGTGTGTGTGTGTGTGTGTGTGTGTGTGTGCGTGTGAGGTTTGATGCTAATCTCTTCTGGCTGCTGAACCAACAGTTAAATTTCTCTCCTTTTTTGGAGTATTCAGGTCAAAACAACAAACAAAATGATTTAATTGTCTCTACAGCATTGTAAAACATATCTTTCTCTCTTGTATTTCTTTCACCTTCGAAGAGAGATTGTTGAATACTTTCCTCAATCTCATTTTAATGTGTAGAGGACAATAAGTAAGTCATTTGTAGACTTGTAGCACTATGCTGTTTTCAAAACATTGCTCTGTTCGTTTGAGTATCTGACCAGCAACAAGGCGCAACCAATGGGGTGCGTTTGGGGCGGAGCTATGTGTTTATATGGCTAATCGAAGAAAGAGGGAGTGTTCGAGAAACCTGTTCGGAAGTCATAACAAATTTCCTTTCAAAGAAACGTGATGACTTTGCCACTTGCCAATTGTCTCTTTTTTTTTTAGAAGGCAAGACTTATTCTGTCATATTGTGCTTCGTACTTGTACTTATATTGTACTTTCTCCCATAGCACTACGACTGAACTGTCTTGATTGTCAAAGGAATCATCCATTACAGTTTTAACATAATAAACATGAAATCAAAACTGACCACTTTGACTAATTTTGTTTTGACTTATTACTTTTTTGACTTATTGACTTGGTCTTTATTTGAACAATTCATGTTAATGTAAAGAAAAAAGTTTGTCTTTATAATCTTCCATCAAAATGTAATGACTAACTGCCTCAAAAATATTTTTTCTTGTTGCAAGCTACGGTCAAATAGCTGTTTTAGTCTACTGTTTCTAATAATGTAGATTGAAATCTTGTCTTAACACAGAACAATTTAATACAGGTTAATGGTCATTTAATTAAGGTTACGACAATAATGGCAAAAATAGACTTTGGCCCTATCTTGCACCCAGCGCAATTGACTTTGTACACCGACGCATGTATCATTCCTATTTTGCACCCTCCCTCCACAGTTCCCTCCACAGACGCACGTCGGTTAACTAAGAAATACACTTGCGCTCCCCGGGGTGGTTCAGCGCAAAGAGGGGGCGTGTTCCGGCGCAAACGTTCCCTCATGCTATTTTGCAGGTTTAGAAAACAATTCCGCCACTGACCGAAAAAAGCTAGTTTAAAGTCAGTGGCGCGTTGCGCATGTTATTCATATGCTATTTTAAGGGCGCATGCTTGGTCATAATCAATGTAGCGTGTGCACAACGCGCATACACTTTGCTTATCTCATCTACACACAGACGCAGCAGGTTTCATTTTTGCAAATCATAGCCTACATTATTACGATAGATAGATAGATAGATAGATAGATAGATAGATAGATAGATAGATAGATAGATAGATAGATAGATAGATAGATAAACAGTTTATTATAAAACATCTAGCTTACACATTTACCCAAATTATCATACGCTTGTTTAACCAAAGTTAATTTGGGTGTGTTTCTCCATCCTCATCGTCCCTGACGAGAACGTCGGTCTCCTCGGCTGTGAACCGCTGCTGGCGTGCGTCTGGCAAATCCGCCGTTATAATAGGAATCCGCTATAGAACAAGCGCGCCTGCTCTTAAAGGGAACGTGAGATGTCGCTCTGATTGGTTTATTTCATGTTACGCCCAAACCACTCCTATGAATAATGAAGCTACTTCAGACCAACCCATTTTAGATTTGCGTCGGGTGCAAGAGTCATTTATCCCGCCGGTATAATAGCAACAGCGCCCAAGACCCGCCCACAAAGTTACTTGCGTTTTGCGCTTGATACTTGCGTTTCAGATAGTTAAAATAGGGCCCATTAACTTTTTTTTTTTATTAACATACTGTATGTCGAGACACATAAAGAACTTGACATTTAGTTTCCATGTCTCTCTCAGAAAGTCTTCTCAAAAGTGGTGTTTCAGCAGGGAATAGTCATCCACAATTGCCAGGAAACTCATATTGGTTTGATTCCATTCTGGTCCAATGATCCAATCAATTTTGGATGGATAATACCAATCTTTGATTTAACTCAGAAATATGCCACCTTTTGGAAGTAAAATTGGTTTTAAATTATGTTGACTTTAACAATAAGCGTTTGAAGAATTTTGGTATATTGAATGCAAGCTTCTAGAAGAGAGCTTTGAAAAATGCATAAGATATTGTGAAAAGGTGACAGCACTATGTACTGTAAGGATCACTCTCAATGTTTTTGGGATGAATGGCACATTGGTACTCCTAGCTTAGCACAGACTGGATACATGCCCAGCCTCTGGAAACCCATCATAGCCTGGCAAATGTGTGACACGCTGGCACAGATGCCCGTCCATGTGCCCATATCCTACTGGAATTGGGCTCCCGGTTGAGATGTGATCTAAGTGATGATGCTCTAACTATTGTGTGGGTGTGTGTACATGAGCATGGAAAAGTAGAATAATACAGCGAAATACATCGGAAAGTGAGAACTGTGTAGACTTTACTGAGAATTGGTGCATCTCTCCAACAGAGAAATAATATCAACTCCCCACATGCCAATCCCGAACTCTCTACACACAGATTTTGTCTGTGTCACTCTGCTGAGAGGGCACTTTCTCATAGCTCATTAGGAACAGTGGGTCTCTCTCTCTCTCTCTCTCTCTCTGCTCTTGTGAAAGTCCTTTTTTCACTCTCCCACAGCTTTATACTGACACACACACACACACACACACACACACACACACACACACACACACACACACACACACACACACACACACACACACACACACACACACACAGTGTTGGCAGCCAGCCTTGTTCTACAGATTGATTGGCCCACCTGTTCACCTTTCCTCATCTTTACAGTCCCAGTGTCTATTTTAACTCTGTCCCAGAACCGGAGGTACATGATGGAAAAATGTACACTGTGGAACCTGCTTAACCTTTTTTAGAGCAGAAATGAATGGCAGATTCTGTTTTCTTTTTCAACCCGAATTAGGTGTCAGATTTCCCACTTGAGTCCTTGTTTTGGATTCAAAATTAGACAAATTTGACTTTTAACTCTTTAGAGGGTTTGTTAATCCACAAATGGTTATTCTATCATTATTTACTCAGCTTTTTCATTTCAAATATGTATGGATTTCTTTTCTTTAGTCGAGCACAAAATTAGATGTTTAGCAGAATGTCCAAGCTGCTCGTTTCCATATGAAGACAATAGATGGTGATTAACACTGTCAAGGACAAAATAGCATTATTAAAACACCATTGCCATTTATTAGACTTGTTCCTCACTCAGAGCTGTGTATGACTCAGAGGAGTTGACATACAGCGTATGAGTCATATGGACTATTTTATGATACTTTTTTTTTTTAAGCTTGACACCCTCTTCTCACGATATGGTTTGAGTGTATGTAAAAGAGCAGCTTGGACGAGGTTTAAAAATGACATAATGGTGAATAAAGGATGACCACTTTTCAAACGGTTCTAACTTTTGAACCCTTTGATCTAGAAAAATGAAACTTACCTGATTCCTCTCATCATTAATTCCTCTGATTCTTTACATTAAGACTCCACCCATTACAGTGGCCATTTTGTACAGTACAGTATTCCGTTTTTCCCGCTACTCCTCCTTCTTCAAATTTTGTTCAATATTTCCGAAAGTTGGCACAGGTGATCTTTGGACCAAGGCAATCTGTGGATACCGATTTTGTCAGGATTGAACGAACCATCGGTCCGCTATTTTGAAATATGTCATGAATAGTAATATCTTTTAAACGACTTGACATATCGACACAAATTTTGTTAGAGTTCATCAAAAGCATCTCTTGAAAATACCTGAGAAGACTGAACATAGCGCCACCTAGTGTTCCAGATAGTTATTTATTTATTTTTACAGAAATGCTTATAGCTTTTAAAAACATTATATGTCTGTAATAACATTCCTTGATTTATACTGATTCTGATGATATCTTACTTGTCATTTTCTATTATTTTGTCTGTCTACCATATTGAAGTAAATGAAAACACTTTTTTTTCACTACTTCTCCTACAAAGTTTGTCCAAAATCGGCTCAGATATTTGATGAGCTGATCCGGACAGAAATGACTGAACAGATTTTTGATATTTGGAAAAATAACCTTCTGAAGTCGACTGTCACTGCGTTTGTTGTCTTCTGGTAAATAGCTTAGCATGCCAATCAAATAGCATGCTAATCAGAGGCCATTCTTTCTAATGTGGATTTGACAATCAGGTTAAACATAATTTACATTAGTGGCCAAGGTATCTTAGCTTGCTAATTAATTAATATGCTAACTAGTGCTTTGGCTTGCTAATTTTTGCCTTTAAAGCTCTTCTCAGCAGCCTGGTGAATCAGCGTCTAAACTTATGAAACATAAGATGTGGTACTTTTATATATACAATTTTCATTTTTATTTCATTTTCACTTGAACTAGTGAACCTCGGCAGCCGGGTGAACACGTCTTCTGCGTGGCTTGTGGTAATAAGCAGTGAGCACTTGACCAGAAAGTTGGGGGTTCGAATCCCATTAGAGGAAATGTTCGAATGGTGATTGATATGCCAAGTACTGTACATTTCAAGAGTTTGTTTGGCTCTCTATTGAAACTGCTGTTTTATGTCATTAAAAGTAACAAATACTGTCTAAAAATTATTCTCACCATGAATCTCTCTTCCATATCAGAACAAAAGTCTGTAATCTCTGTGACACATTATGCTTAGCTACATAATTTCAAAATTAAATCAAGTTTAAATCCTATGTTTGATAACATCTGATCCTCTTTTACCTGAACCGTTTTACTAATGTTATTTAAAAACATATATATATATTAAAATATATAGAATTTTTATTTTATTTTACAAATATCAACATCTTAGAATGGGTATTAGTAATGACCTTCCTGAATTTGCAAAAATCTGAAAGGGTTTTGTGTTTCTACATACCATCCTTGACGAAAACTATAGAACATTTCAAAACTTTAAAAGTAACTTTAAAAACCAAAGTATGTTTTGCTACTTTTTGAACTCATGGAACTCTTGGAAGGGCTTGGCCCTGTGATCGTTGCTTGCAGCTATATGTTTTTTTTTTTTTTTTTGTTTGTTTTTTGTATTAAAGCAAAATCAGACAGTAAATACTGTTCATGGTAACTTACAGAAAAAAAATCGAATAAATTACATATGACAATTACTTAAATGACTATTTCATTAATTGCTAAAGTAAAGACCCAACATTAACACACACTAATTTACAGCATTAAAATATTGAATAGTTATCAAAATATGTGGCTTAAGAAGTCAGTATATTGTTTATTTCCATTTTATTGAACATAAGCCCTTACAATTGAGTTTTTCATTTTGGTTGATGTTTTGGGTTCGTTAGTTAGTATGCGTCAGTGTTATTTTAGCTTTAATTGTATACTCTTAAAGTTTTTATTAATACTTTCTAGAGCCACAGTTTTAAGACGGTGTGTCAAGTTTGAATTCCTTCACGCTATTCTGTTTTATATATTTATTTATTTATACAAATATATTTCCATTTCCAAATAATTGTGCTATTTTTTTCACACTAGATTAACATGTTAAATCATTGCATATGCCAAGCAGTAAGTGTTTGAAGGAATGTATTCATGAGTTTGCATGTTAGTAAACACTGAAATTATGTGCTCTGACAGCTTGTAGAATATATTGAAGTTATATAACAATGACACACACAAATATTGAGAAGTATTTCTTGGACAAATCGCTCGCTGCAGCATTATGAATGAACCGTGTCCTTAGGGTGAAAGTTTGTGCACGCGGACGAGGCGAACAAGGCGAACAAGAATCATGTCTCTCCATCCATCCATCCATCCTTCCATCCCTCCATCTGTCTTCCCCTCTGGCTCACACCTGAACTTTCCAGCATGTGCATCATGAAATTTTCCACAAGCCCCTTCACCCTCCAACATCTCACTCCAGCCCTGCCTGTCAAAGCTCTGCTCAAGGGGGAAAGAGAAAAACAGATAGATAGACAGATACAGAAAGAAATAAAATAAATAAATGAATAAATAAGTAAGAGCTGAGAGGCGCTCAGAAATCTGAATTCTCCCAGCAGGTAATCCTATAAAACGCCAAGGTGAGGCGATTCTCAGCTTCACCCCTTATTATTGTATCTTTACCTTTCCGCACTGCTCCTGATGTAAAAATTATGGAGAGAGAGAGAGAGGGAGAGGGAGAGAAAGAGAGAGAGGGAGAGAGAGAGAGAGAGAGAGAGAGAGAGAGAGAGAGAGAGAGAGAGAGAGAGAGAGAGAGAGAGAGAGACAGACAGAGACAGAGAGAGAGACTTTACCTATGCACACAGTGTCTCTACAATACATTGCCTTGTGTTTTCTCTCTCTCTCTCTCTCTCTCTCTTTCTCTGCCTCCCAGTGTCCCCTCCCCTCTCAGTTCTTTTTAATCTTTTATTCATGGACTAGCAGGTGATGAAAAATTTATGCCTCGAGTCTGGCATTGAAATAAATGCAAAATGAAAACAGAGGCAGTTTATACTGACAGTCTGAATATCTCTATCTAGAACAAGGTTGCAGCGAGCAAATCAAGGAGAGAGAGAGAGCGAGCAAGAGAGAGATAGAGAGAGCAGGGGGTGAGGAAGGTGAGGCAATGATACCTTCATGATGTAAATATCACTATGGTCTTTCTTTGTTGGCCTCAGATTAGTTTTTTTTTTATTTTAGTTTTTCTGTTGTTATTGTTTGTAATCTCATATTCACACACGCACACAGTATTTATGTACCTTTCCCACCCCTTTGTAGATGTTAATTTTGGGATATTTCCTGCCTTTACACTGATAGCGATTAAAACTTTTGGACGTCACCAAGTTGTTGTTGATTAGAAGACATTTATACAAGTATGTCCGAGTTCACAGAACTAATAAAAGAGTAGGCAAAACATACCCAGATTACCTACTGCTTCCGGCGAAATTCTCAAGTGTACATTTGATGGACACTTTACTGTCCCATGAGGCCACAGGAGAGGATTTGTGAATGGCATAGTGAAGCAATAAAACTGATGGTGGTAGGTCACATGACAGTGACAACATGGTGAATTTATGTACGTATAATGTACGTCCGGATTACACTCATACTGTGTGTGTGTGTGTGTGTGTGTGTGTGTGTGTGTGTGTGTGTGTGTGTGTGTGTCTGTGCTGCATTCCATTCAACTTTAAAATTCCCGACTTCTACTTGGAAAACTTAAATGGAACCATAATTAATACTTTTATTACCTTTATTCAGCAAGGATGCATTAAATTGATCAAAATGGACAGTAATGACTTAAAAATATCTTACATTTTTTAAAAGTCTTAAAAATGTCTGTTTCAAATAAATGCTATTCTTTATAAACTTTATATTCACCAAATAATCATGAAAAAAAACATATATGAAGCAAATCTGCATATTAGAATGATTTCTGAAGGATCATGTGACACTGAAGACTGGAGTAATGATGCTGAAAATTCAGCTTTGACAACACAGGAATAAATTACATTTTATAATATATTCAAATAGAAAACAGTTATTTTGAATTGTAATAGTATTTCACAATTTTACGATTTTTACTAAAAAATTTTTTATAAATATATAAATGCAGATTTATAAATATATAAATAAATAAATGCAGTCTTGGTCAGCATAAGACACTTCTTTAAAAAAACTGTGGAAAACTCCAGTTTCCAAAATTAATGAATGTAAATGACTTGCTTTTCAAAATAAAATGTATTAGCAGGTGTTCATTCTCAAAAGCTATTCTTCAATAGAATGCCATAAGAAGCTAGAGATATCAAGTAGGATTATCCCACATTCTACTTTGAATGTAAGGCAGCATAACTGCCCCTAGGCAACAAGTGTCATCCTGTCTCTGGTGGTGCCATACAGAGAATGAACCACTTCCCCAGGGCCTTCCACAAGCATTGGGACTTTGGGTCTGTTGCTGGAGATTTGAATATTGGTTGGCTGAAGTGAGAGAACCGATGGGGTGAAGAGAAGAAATGTGTAAGGTTTTCTCTTGAATGGAAGGGACAGTGTTTCTTGCTGAGTCACAATGTGTGCAGTGATTGTAGCTACAATTATCAAGTCTATAAGTGTTACTGTCTCCAGAGTAGTTCGCTTGCATTGTATTTCTGTCTTAGCAGAGACAATACGAAAGATGTGAAACATAAGAGTCAGTTTGACAGGTTCTTTTTGAAATCACTACAAGAACTTGACTGCTGCATCTGCTTCACTCTTGTGCTGCACCGAAAAAAAAAAAAATGGTATTTTCGTCTTGTTTTATAGTTAAAATGTCATTAGAACAAGATGCATTTAGAGAAACAAAATCGCTTAATTGCTTAAAGTCAGCATGAAAAGTGTGTTAGTCTTTTCTTTGTGACGTATCCGAGTGAAACAGCTTTTCGATCAAGAAAAAAATGTAGGGCGGGACTTGATTTTGTCCATCAGAAATTGATTGGATTATTGTGGTTTGTTGATTTCATGTGAGTGACAGGTTTTCCCGCCCTTGCGCCAGTAAACGCATCATCAGAGAATCATGTCGCAGCAAGAATTTTTTTTTTTATTAAAGATTTTGAGGGCACATAAATTAAAAAGTAATAATGATAATAATAATGATGATGTGCAATAATAAATAATTTATAATAAATACTGCAATATTCCATAAAAAAAAACATTGATTTTAAAGGTTCTTAAGTTCTTATAATAATTAGAACTTATAATAATTAAGGTTCTTAAGTTCTTATAATAATTAGAACTTATAATAATTAAGGTTCTTATAATAATTATATATATATATATATATATATATATATATATATATATACACACACACACATATATATACATATATATATATATATATATATAGCCTACATATCTGATGTATATATATATTTCATATATACACACTCCTTTATATATATATATATATATATATATATATATATATATACAGTGCTATGCATAAGTTTAGGCAACCATGCTAAAGTTGACTAAAAAGAGGAATAAAAAATAATATTTTGCAAATTTAACTTAATGCCTTATTTTAAAAAATTAGGAAAAATCCAACCTTTAAGGACACCAATTTTCTTTGTGAATGAATAATGTATCGTAAATAAATAAATGTTCTTCCTTAAAAAACAGGGTGCATAAGTTTGGGCACCACTATGTTAAATTCCCATTGCTCTCAATGCAAATCAAACTAGCTTTTAGGCTAACTGAAATAAAACCATGCCAATCTCTAGGTATGGTGAATGCTATGTGATGATGTGCGGCTATTTTAATTCCAAAGGCCAAGGGAACTTTATCAGGATGCATAGTATCCTAAAAAAAAAATTAAAAAAATACTTAAAAATAAAAATCTGCCTGCCTCTATGGGAATTTAACATAGTGGTGCCCAAACTTATGCACCCTGTTTTTTAAGGAAGAACATTTATTTATTTACGATACATTATTCATTCACAAAGAAAATTGGTGTCCTTAAAGGTTGGATTTTTCCTAATTTTTTAAAATAAGGCATTAAGTTAAATTTGCAAAATATGATTTTTTATTCCTCTTTTTAGTCAACTTTAGCATGGTTGCCTAAACTTATGCATAGCACTGTATATATATATATATTTGTGTGTGTGTATATATGAAAAAAAAACAGATATAAATCAGATACAGTGTATAAAATCAGATATGTAGGCTATATATGAAAACAAGTCTCACTATCTTACACAATTTTGCTTCTCAAGTAAATGTATCTTGCTTTAAGGATGTTTATGTTTTCATTGGAAAACAAGACAAAAGTACTGATTTTGAAAATGTTTTTGAATGTTTTCAGTGTGTTTAATTTCAAGTGTTATTCATAGCTAAGGATTTAAATGAACCTCTCAGTGGGTTATGTTAATGTAGTAGCATTAAGCACACATCTGCTAAAGTGCACATCATCTGGAACACATCATGCTCTCATTATTGTGTACAAAAAAGAATATAACCAAATATTCAACACTATATTGTGATAAGATGTAAATATGTAAGAATTGGATATTAAAAAACACAAATTTATCAAACACTAGTCTGAATACTGGGAGGAATGAAGGCTGGATGATGCTTACAGCTCTTTCATGATCTCTGTGGATCAAATCTTAAGTATTGTTTAACATCTCTCTTCTCTGTCAGCTGCATTGAATACTGGTTCAGTTGCTATGCTGATAAAAATATTAACAATATAGAAAGTCTTGTTACCGAGAACTTGATTTTTACTCTTTCCTGTCCAAATCTCTCTTCAAGTTTTTCTGATGTTGTAGAGTTTTGCTATTCAGTTTGTCAAGGTGTTTTATTATTATTGATATATAATTATAGTATTTGATATTATTTTTTATTTACATTTTTTATTAAAAATAAAAAATCACAAAATGTATTTTTGTTTCATTTTTAGTAATTTTAGTACTTCAACTTTCAGTTAATTTCAGTTAGTTTCCAATATATACTGTATATATTGCTTTACATTTTATTTAATCTTTATTTCAGTTGACGAAAACTATTTTTGGTTATCAATAACAACAATACACTGGTAACTGATATATATATATATATATATATATATATATATATATATATATATATATATATATATATATATATATATATATATATATATATATATATATAATGTAGATATATATAATTACTTTATTCACACTAGATGAGCATAGTCTTAATTGCTTAATAGCACACCTCTCTTCAAAAAGCCACACAATTTGAGATATCATTTGTGTCTGCAGCACAAACTGGTACGAGACAAGCTGCATGCCAAAGTTTAATACACAGTGTTAGGGGTTTGTTCGAATCCCCGAACAATAGCAATCGCTCTCTCTCTCTGTCATTCATTCCTCCCTGTCCCTCATCATCTCTGCCCTCTCTTTCTGCCACCCTGGGGTCTACAACCCCCCGCTACCCTAAGTGACGCCACATCCTCCCCCACAGCGGCGCAATCATATCACCCGACAATTAACTGACGATGTGTAATTGGCTGGTGTGTATGAGGGTCAGCAGCTGGTGAAGCGTAGCGCCGTGGCATCGGCTCGCCTCGCTCACTTCCTGAACCAGATTCAATTATTAATAGACTGATTGCTGGAGTGGGGTTTCTCTGGGAATCTGGATCTGCCACAGTGAATAAAATGAAACCACTGCTTTACATTTTCATTATGCCACAGCCCCCTGCTTTCAATTGCAAATGGAGCCTGACTGCAACCCCCACGCCTCTCAACACACCATCTTCAACCCCCTCTGAGGGTGGCACCCCAAAATATACACATACAGTGTCACACTTTATGACAGTGGTAGGAACGTCTTTGTGGAAGAACACACACACACACACACGTTTGGTTTTCATGTTTTATGGGGACATTCCATAGGCATAATGATTTTTATACTGTACAAACTGTCCCCTACCCCTAATCCTACCCCATCACAGAAAACATTTAGCATTTTTACATTTTCAAAAAACTTCACTTAATATTATTTATAAGCGGCTTTCCTCATGGGGAATGTCCCTATAAGGACAAGCATTTTGGATAATAATAATAATAATAATTGATTATTATTATTATTAGTAGTAGTAGTAGTAGTAGTAGTGGTAGTAGTAGTAGTAGTAGTTGTTGTTGTTGTTGTTGTTTTAGTATTAATATCAGATTTAGCTAACATTTGTGCACAATATTGTTCCCAGTAAGAGTACCCACAAAGCTTGTATCCTGCTATACTTGCCTTATTCATTGATAAATGTAATTCCATACCATAATAACTTTCAAAAGGAGAGAAGGAGCGAAAATATCAGTATGAAAAACTACTTCAGGGCTATAGAGATTTCGCTGCTGATTTACAATCAGGTCAGATACAGAGACAGCACATATGCTATCATCACAACGCAACTCCTCCCTCTCCTCTCCTAACGGATAAAGGAATATGAGGTGCCAAACTTAGAGGTCTTAATCAGCTCCACCTGCAAGAGAAAACACTGCAAAAAATATATATTTCATCTTGTTCAATTGCCTCCTCCCTCCCCCCGCGCTTTCTACGTAGGTTTAAAAGAAAATAGGATTTCCTGAATGTAAAGACACACTTCTCTGAGCAGCAGAAAATACTGAAGAAATTAACATAATTTACTTTTTTTAAAAGGCTTAACTGAGTGATGCAAACATTAAACAATGCAATGCTTTATCACTGTAAAAAATGTTGTTTCAAAATTTTAAGTTTAGTCAACTTGAAATATAAAGTTGCACTAAGTGTCTTGGATATTTGAGTTGACTAAATTTTATATTTTAAGGCAGCGCGAACACTTGTTTGAGTTGAAACAACACTTTTCCTGAAATATGTGATATTGAAAAATAACAAAATTTGGTTGCAACAAAAATGTACATTGTTCCTTTCAGTATGCATAAAATATTGTTTATAGGCCAGCAGAAATTGAGGTCCAGAACATGAAGATCACACAATCATTTAAACAGTTATCCATCCAAAAGTGCCTTTTTGGGGGGTTAATGTTGTTTTGCATAGTTAATAATTATATACATATGCATTTGTTACGGTAAATTAATACTGATTATGTTTCAAGCTAAATTTCAAAGCTTTAAGCTAAACATTTTCTGAATGAGCAAAAAAACAACAACTTTCAATTACTCCCCTATATCTGTATAGAAATTAGTGATAAGGCTTTTTCATAGCTATAGCTATTGATTTATGTAGGAAGTGTGTGTGTGTGTGTGTCACACACACTTACAGTCACACACACTTACACAATATTCAGCTCTCTTGCTCCATCCATCCCATCTTGCAGCAGTGCATCCCGCATTACTGCGCTGGCTCAGTCAGTCTCTCCACACCACGCATGTAGTCTTCCCCTAATCACCACAACTAATAGCATCACCCATCTGCAGCTGCTCTGCCTCAGTGTCTATGTGTGTGTATGCATGTGAGAGTAGCCAGGGATACACTGCCTGGGATTTCCTGCAACAAATCCATATATTAGCCCTTCATTGGAAAGGCAGCAGCAATAACATTAGTCATGCCATTTTAGCCATGATCAGGAGCTGAGGGCGCACATGGAGGGCCAGGTTCACAGTGCAAAGGCTCCTGGGAGTGTAGCCGAAGACCAGCGTGCTGGTCAGGGGGTGAGGAGATTGGCTGGATATGCATAATATCAGCTCGTGGTACTCTGTGAATTTCACTGTGATTTCCCTGGGTATGGGCAGGCACTGGATAAGACATCATTTACGCTCCAGAGTTCCCTGAGCGGTGCTGTGATCAAAGATCAGCTCTTCTGAGGGTTGTGGCTTCACCTCAAGTTCAACAGCTGGTCTTGGATCAGCCCGTCCCTGATCTGCCGCGGACATCTAATCAACGGCTTCAGGCTCAGCCTGTATGTGAGCACAGAGGGATTTATTTACACCAATATACTGGGGAGAGACACCGTTCGTGGTTTAAATGACTTCAAGATCAAGGATTAGTTGTAGAACTGGTTTTAGAGGGCCGGCACAGAGAAGTCCTTCCTGCCTGACACGAATTTCTTGCCAGTTTGATGCCCACCCACAGCTGTACAGTATCCTGCTCCAAAAGCCCCCCTTAAAAGACGGCCTCAGGAAATAACCTCCACCAGATGTGACTTTAACAACCAAGCACTAACCATGCAGAAGCGTGACAACGTCCATTTATATGACTTTTCCTTGTTTAATTACGCGCCACGTCCAGTAAAGGTCTTAAAAAGGTAGGCTTTCGCTACATGGTGATTATGCTAACATTAAGGAACGCGTTTAAGTCACACAGGACATTTCCTCATCTGTTTTTTACTGGTCACTGCTTAGTTTAAGAGCCACTTTTATTGACAACTCATATTTTCACTTCCAAACTACTTAGTCCCGTGAAGAGGGGGTCCATTACTCGTCTGACGTTTGAAATGTTCGCTAATGGCTACGCTCTGATTGAATACAGATTCAAATAAAAACAAGTAATTAGCCAATCAGGCTAATTTAACACAGCGCCTTATGCTAGCATTGCTCAGACTAGCTTAGCATTTCAGGCCTTATTTTTAAACCCAGGCTCATTGGAAAAATGTGTCTGTGCAGTGTTTCTGCAAAATAGTGTGTTGCTGCTTGCAAATGTAAAATGTAAATGTTCAGGGGGGTGGCGCTTTTTTAAAAAAAAAAATTTTTTTATCCAAAACAGATGAATCGGGCAACTTATTGTTACTATGGGTTATAGTACTTATCGTAGCAGTTCGGAAATGAAATGTCTGGTGAGTGGCTCTAAAAGGTTAATGCTCTATCGCAGGGGTCGGTAATATAGGCGGCCCGCGGGCCAAAACTGGCCCGCCAGCAATATTTTATGGCCCGCCGGATTATTTTGGAAGTCCGTTTTTTTTTATCAGCCTATTTTTATTTTACAATAACGGTTTACAAATAGCGTGTATTGGCCCATGTACGTTTTCATTCATTCATTATTCTATTTCGGAATGAGATTAAATTTAAAAAAGGGTGCAGCTTGGTTTTTTGTTTAAAAGAAAAAAAGCAGAAATGGCTGTTTTTTGTTTTCCAAATGTATTGTTGTCGTCAAATAATAGTATTAGAAAACTGGACGACATTTCCGATATTTATTTGTACGTTTATTGTCATACATATGGAGCTTTTTATGTGATGCAAAAGTCTCAATATATTAATTTACGGATCATGTACTATGGTAAAAATGTTTAGAGGTCATAACATTGTATTGGAACCGTGTGAAAATAAGTTATTAATTGATATTCTGCCTTTGTAATCATAATTATTTGAAAAGGAATAAAAGTTGTGTTGTACGTGTGTTGTACGTTTTGGAGTTTTGCAAAAATGTAGGTATAGAGGCTCTTTTTCCAATTAGCCTATGTTGTTATTTTTTCAGAAAGGTACGATGACATACACATTTAGTAAGGTGTTTCACATCATTGCTGTTAATATGTTTTGTTCTGTAGCATGGCTAGAGTCTAGGACCGCAACTAAATAAACTTATGCTTAATAGACAAAAAAGTCAGTTTCATGTCAAGACATGCGAACAAGTCATACTTACATCCCCGAGGAACGTTCACACATGTATCATCCTTATACGGTTATGCCATCTTATTCAATTATCATTTCAGTTCTCATAACATGAAATTTATATTTAAATGAAATTAGCCTTCCTTTTTTTGGGTGGGGGTGGGGGGTTCAAAAGCAGCTGTCAAAGAGGCGTGTCATTGCAGTCATGACAACAAGATGGCAGTGTAAACTAAGTCAAATCCCCTGGAGAATTTAGCCTGGGAGAAGATACACACAGTAAGTGAGGTGTGTAAGAGAGTGGGGGAAAACTGAAGAGAGGTTTAAAAATGATGTGTCTGCTTTACTGTCAATCTGATGGCACATTGAAGAAGGACAGTAAAGAGAGAGAACCGTAGTGACACTAGTAGTAGTATTAGTGTAGTAGTAGTGTAATATTTTTGCATGCCTCATTAAGTGAACTAATAGACAATGATACCTCAAATATAAAAAATATAAAAAAGTACAGTTGTACTATTACATTTCATAATCATGATTTTTGCTTGGTGAACGATAAAACGGATGTTAAATTGATTGAGGTATCTGAGATAAAAAGTGAAAGTGAAAGTGAAAGTGACACGTGACGGCCAAGTATGGTAACCCATACTTGGAATTTGACCTCTGCATTTAACCCATCCAAGTTAATGCACACACATTAGGAGCAGAGTAGTGAGTAGTTAACACACACACACTGCAAACGTGGATACACACCCAGAGCAGCGGGCAGCCTTTGTGTGGCGCCCGGGGAGCGATTAGGGGTTAGGTGCCTTGCTCAAGGGCACCTCAGTCATTTCCCACCGGTTCTGGAATCGAACCAGCAACCTTGGGTTACCAGTCCAACTCCCTAACCACTAGGCCATGACTGCCCCCCATATATCTAGACTAGGGAGTGGGTTTTAAACTTTGAAGAGTAAGAAACCACTTAGCAAGTACTTTGAATACCCTAGCAAACAGCAACATCACGGCAGTGACTTTAGTGCGGACACTTTTGTTGTTGTTTCCTTTTCCCCCTAGAATTTTTACTAGAGATCACTAGCAGCCATCTCTACAACCATCTGCACTAGACCGCAGGCAGTAACATCTGGCTCAGTATGCACAGAGTTGTGTGTGTGTGCATATATATATTCTCAAGTTAGCTACTACAGGTATGAATATGTTTGTGGGGGTGTGTACCTGTATGAGCATGTATGGGTGTTTGCATGTGTGTGGCAGAGCTATTAGAATCCATTTGGGAAGGGGATGAAATAATCACCTCTTTGCTGTTCAAAATTAGCGTTCCAGTGAATTTCTCTATTGCCAAGAATTATTGCACAACAGCAGCATTTAGCACTGATTACCACAATTACATGCCACTATAAAGGCAGCCGTTTACCTCACCTCTTACACGGGAAGAGAAAACAGGAGCAGCATGTTCTGTTTCTCGTTATGATCATCCTTGAGCATTTCTAATAGTGCTCTCTGCATTACTTTGCAAATGACATTTGAACTCATTACAGTCATTTGAAGTATACTGCATTTCATTTAAACACTGTGACATTCATACAACACTATGGGTTTGTATTCCAAGGTGAAGTGTGTCATTTCTGCACCAATAGATTCACCAAACGGATTTGAACAAATACGTTTCTGTTTCTAATCAGGTTTCCCGAAGACTTTTCTCATATTCCATAACTTGAAAACAAATGGTCCCGCCCCAAAATTCACATCATTGGTTGAGCCAGAAGTTGACTATTTTTTTGTTTTGTTTTTTTTAATAAATGTGCCACAGAGCTGCAATCTTTTTTAACATCAAATTATAGCACTCACCTCACTTTTAGTGAATTTTCATCTATTAGGAAGAAAAAAATAAATGTGCTTAATCAAATTATTTTTATGAAGGATCATGTGACACTGAAGACTGGAGTAATGATGCTGAAAATTCAGCTTTGCCAACACAGACATAACATTTTAAAATATGTGACCCTGGACCACAAAACCAGTCACATGGGTCAATTTTTTGAAATTGAGATTTATACATCATCTGAAAGCTGAATAAATAAGCTAGTTATGATAGGACAATATGTGGCCTAGATACAACTATTTGAAAATCTGGAATCTGAGGGTGCAAAAAAATCGAAACATTGAGAAAATCGCCTTTAAAGTTGTCAATTTATGTTTACAATTGTGCTGCATTCACTCACAAAAATAAATGTTTTATATATTTATGGTAGCACATTTACTAAATAACTTCATGGAACATGATCTTTACTTAATATCCTAATGATATTTGGCATAAAAGAAAAATCGTTAATTTTGACCCATACAATGTATTGTTGGATATTGCTACAAATATACCCGTGCGACTTGTGACTGGTTTTGTGATCCAGGGTCACATATATTAAAATAGAAAACGGTTATTTTAAAATTGAAATATGATTTCACAATATTACAGTTTATACTGTACTTTTGATCAAATCAATTTCCTCAGTTGAGATTTCCCTCCCCCTGTAGCTCTAAATAAATGGTTTACCCTGCGTTATCTCATATGAATAGGCCATAAACGAGGATCAGCGCTGAGTAGTTGCTGTCATGACCTCATCCTCATACCTTCTCTCCTCTCCCCCTTCATCCCTCATCCTAAAGGCCCTTATCAGCCACTAGAGCCTTTATTAATTGAAATGATGCTTTTATCCCCAGTCCTCCCTCCCCTGCTGGTTGTGTATGTCAAAGCGCCACAAATTAGCCCAATGTATAGCCCAGAGTCCCGTAGCTAATGAGAGCCTGTCAGAGAGGGAAATACACTAGAATTATCATTGCTCCTATAATCAAGGGAGGAAAGAATTTGGGCCTAGGCTCAGTCTGAACACGAGTGGACGTCCAGGATAGGGATAGTTCATCCAAAAAATTTACATTTTGTAACAATTTTTCATCCTCATGTTGTCAAATTCATATGGCTTTATTTGTTCAATGGAACACAAAAGTAGAAATTTTGAAGACTGTGTCAATGCATTTAGAATGAATGTGGACCATAGCTTTCAAGTTTCAAAAAGTATGTGCAAGCACCAATGTGTTAAAAACAAATTGCAAGTATTCTGAAGGAAGCCATTTGATAGCATTGAGTGAGAAAAAAAATACATTTAACTCATTGTTTACTGAGTCTTCCTCTCCAGTGATCTGTTCTGCGACTCAGTCAGTAAGAACTCAAGAACTGGATCAATCTAACAAAATTTTCACAGAAATTCTTTGACATCTACCTAATTTTCAAAAATTAGGTTTGTGAAATCAGATGGGCTGATTCATTTGGAAATATTCAATTAAAAATCAAATATATATCAAGATTTTAAGTGAATGAATACTTTTTCAAAGAATAATGATTTTGCTGTGTTCCTCACTCAGAGCTATATGTCTTCAGAAGACCATTGTTTTATACTTTTGTTGTGCTTTTGCATCTATTTTGAAGCTTGAAAGCCAAACCAAAACCTTTGTCTAAAATGAAACTCATATACACTCGAAAAAAAAATGCTGGGTTGGTTCAACCCGTGTGTTTCGGTCAAACATGGACAAACCCAAACGTTGGGTTTAAAAATGTAACTTAACTTGATTTAAACCAACAGTTGAGTTTGCCATATTTGACCCAAACATGGGTTGTTTTGGCTGAACTCTGCTGACAATCGTGATCTAAATTCTCAACGCAGAGCTAATGAATGCACATTAATGCTTATGGAACGCCATCTCCCCTAATTCATTTTGGTAAACACTGTCCGCTTAAATGACGACCCACTTTGGGCCAGTGGGGTCATTTCAACAACACTGACAACTCGGGCAGTCTTATTAATCAGGCAGCATCCAGAGCTAGATTATCCTCTCTGAGGGACGAAGGGGCTTGTGTTGAGACAGGGCAATAGTGGCAGTCCTACTGTATGACAAGCTAAATAAATAGCCTTTGTCATCCTATCAGAGACGCCGTTAAGCTCTCCGCTTGATTATCTGTCCCTGACTCCCAACTCTCTAATTAGTACCTGGCACGAACCCTGATGTTTAAGCACGATTAAGGCAGTGCTCGTGTCTCAACAAAAGGTGCACTTTTCCAAGGCCGGCCACTATCTGCATGGTGTGTAATATTAGAACTCAAAATGGTTGGACTCATTTACCAGCATGAGGCTAAGTGCATTCTTGGCTCGGGAAGAGGCGGAGTTGTGTATGTGCGACTGCAGCCAAGAGCCCATTTGTAATGGCCGAATGTTACTGCCCCGTGTCTTAGTGTGAGAGTCTGGCAACTCTACACCTCTGCCGTTCTGTGCTTTTATTTACATTCATGCCCGTCTCTCTTGCTCTCTTGTTCTCTTTTTAATTCATCAGCTCTGTGCGGTCAAAAAGACAGACAAATGTTGCTGATTTAAATTGAGGGACCACAAGGTCCTTGAAATGTGAATCTTTTTGCGATTATTTATTTACCTACAAAACTGTGTTGCATGATTATTCGGTAACACTTTATAAGTAATACAGTAATAAAGTGTTTACAAATCATTCACAAACTATTAGTTTATAGTTAATAAATAGTTAATAAACTGTAGTTAATACATTAATAGACTATATACAAAAAGTGAGTTCTCCATTCATTGGCACTTAATTGACAAAGTTTTATTGTTTAATTAGCTCATATATAAAGAGTTAGAAAATGCTTTAACAACTTATCAACCATAAATACAACCCCAAATCAGAAAAAGTTGGGACACTGTACAAATTGTGAATAAAAACAGAATGCAATGATGTGGAAGTTTCAAATTTCAATATTTTATTCAAAATACAACATAGATGACATATCAAATGTTTAAACTGAGAAAATGTATCATTTTAAGGGAAAAATAAGTTGATTTTAAATTTCATGGCATCAACACATCTCAAAAAAGTTGGGACAAGGCCATGTTTACCACTGTGTGGCATCCCCTCTTCTTTTTATAACAGTCTGCAGACGTCTGGGGACTGAGGAGACAAGTTGCTCAAGTTTAGGAATAGGAATGTTGTCCCATTCTTGTCTAATACAGGCTTCTAGTTGCTCAACTGTCTTAGGTCTTCTTTGTTGCATCTTCCTCTTTATGATGCACCAAATGTTTTCTATGGGTGAAAGATCTGGACTGCAGGCTGGCCATTTCAGTACCCGGATCCTCCTTCTACGCAGCCATGATATTGTAATTGATGCAGTATATGGTCTGGCATTGTCGTGTTGGAAAATGCAAGGTCTTCCCTGAAAGAGACGACGTCTGGATGGGAGCATATGTTGTTCTAGAACTTGGATATACCTTTCAGCATTGATGGTGCCTTTCCAGATGTGTAAGCTGCCCATGCCACACGCACTCATGCAACCCCATACCATCAGAAATGCAGGCTTCTGAACTGAGCGCTGATAACAACTTGGGTTGTCCTTGTCCTCTTTAGTCTGGATGACATGGCGTCCCAGTTTTCCAAAAAGAACTTCAAATTTTGATTCGTCTGACCACAGAACAGTTTTCTACTTTGCCACAGTCCATTTTTAATGAGCCTTGGCCCAGAGAAAACGCCTGCGCTTCTAGATCCTGTTTAGATATGGCTTCTTTTTTGACCTAAAGAGTTTTAGCTGGCAACAGCGAATGGCATGGTGGATTGTGTTCACCGACAATGTTTTCTGGAAGTATTCCTGAGCCCATGTTGTGATTTCCATTACAGTAGCATTCCTGTATGTGATGCAGTGCCGTCTAAGGGCCCGAAGATCACGGGCATCCAGTATGGTTTTCCGGCCTTGACCCTTACGCACAGAGATTGTTCCAGATTCTCTGAATCTTTGGATGATATTATGCACTGTAGATGATGATAACTTCAAACTCTTTGCAATTTTTCTCTGAGAAACTCCTTTCTGATATTGGTCCACTATTTTTCGTCGCAGCATTGGGAGAATTGGTGATCCTCTGCCCATCTTGACTTCTGAGAGACACTGCCACTCTGAGAGGCTATTTTTATACCCCATCATGTTGCCAATTGACCTAATAAGTTGCAAATTGGTTCTCCAGCTGTTCCTTATATGTACATTTAACTTTTCCGGCCTCTTATTACTACCTGTCCCAACTTTTTTGGAATGTGTAGCTCTCATGAAATCCAAAATGAGCCAATATTTGGCATGACATTTCAAAATGTCTCACTTTTAACATTTGATATGTTATCTATATTCTATTGTGAATAAAATATAAGTTTATGAGATTTGTAAATTATTCCATTCCTTTTTTACTCACAATTTGTACAGTGTCCCAACTTTTTCTGATTTGGGGTTGTAGTTCTCACTTTAGATTAGGTCACAGAAAATCTGGAATCTGAGGGTGCAAAAAATCGAAACATTGAGAAAATCATCTTGTCCATTTATGTTGGCGATTGTGCTGCATTCACTCTCAAAAATAAATGTTTTATATATTTACGGTAGGAAATTTACAAAATATCGTTATAGAACATGATCTTTACTTAATATCCTAATGATTTTTGGCATAAAAGAAAAATCGATAATTTTGACCCATACAATGTATTGTTGGCTATTGCCAAAAAATTTACCCGTGGGACTTGTGACTGGATTTGTGATCCAGGGTTGCATATACTGTATAGTATTTTATACTTAAGTAATAAAATAAATAAATATTTGACCAAAGTTTGACACCTTTGAGTAAACTATATGAGGGTGAGCTGGATAATTAATCCATCTTTCTTACACTTTTCTTATGACTAATGCCCGATTCCGTTGTTTGTTTGAATTGCAACCTACTGCAAATAAGACCTTCACGTTGGCTTCACCACTCTGTCACAAAACCAAACATGCCATTTTCCTGATGCCTCTCTCCCCCCGTATCTCTCTCACAGACACAAACACACACACACAGACATACACACACATAGACTCCTTCGTAAGAATGTAACAATGTGTAGGGGGGCTGCCAGAATAACAAATCGTCTCTGCAGCTCATGCATGCTAATGTTATGTTGTAAGCAGTTTTGTTGACAAGTGCTAATACTTCTTTCATACTATCATCAAAAGCGGCAAATACAACAGCCATTACTCCCTCTCTCAGTTTCACAGACATGATGGATGGTGACCTTAATACGGGTTAGCCGAGTTTTTGAAAGTTAAAGTACCCGCCATAAATCACGGAATTATTACAATGAGCTTTAATTGGTTAAGGACTGTTTACTTCCTAAAGAGCTAGAAAAATTGGGTTTCGGCATATTTTAATTTGCAAAGTGCATTTTCATTACGAATGGCACTTTAATATTGCCCTCCTTTATCATGCAAAATATGCAACACACTGGCAATCTATTAATTGGGCACCAAAAAAATGCACACCAAGCGTAAATCCATGCGTCCCTGTGTGTATGATGCATTTGTGTGTGTGTGTGTGTATGTATGTGTGTGAAAGAGAAATGGCTGCCTGTGTACATCCATTAAGACAAGAGACACTACATGGCTGGATACAGTAGGAATGAAATGTGTTCAAACCACAATGTCTCAGTGTAGCATAAAACTAATTAGAGTGCTGTAAATACTGTATGAGGACCGTATTGGACACTTAGTGGTTGTATTGTGTCTAAGTCTGAAATATGCTCCTATGGTGTCTTAGAAAGCTTTTAGGTGCTGTAGAGTTAGGGAGATTTTAAGTTAGCATATCAAATGCATAATTTTGCGCTTTAAAAAAGATTCAGACATTATTCACAGTAATTCTTAATTTTTGGAGTTCAAATATATCTTATATATATATATATATATATATATATATATATATATATATATATATATATATATATATATATATATATATATATATATATATATTTGTAGTATATTGTTTGTTATATTGTATGTTTAGGAAGTCCATTTCTCTTCATTACCCGTTTTACAGATCACAAAGTTAGAGGTTAGGGTGATGTTTGGCATTTCCTACCTTTCATTCAGTTATCACTCCTGACAACTTGGCAGACCAATCAGACGCCATCCCCCGGGACACGGCGGGAAGTCTTTAAGGATGCAAGGCAAAGTGCTGTTTGATTTCCCAATGGCCAGTCACACACACACACACCTGACAGACTCACACGTACACAGCTCATACTGTCAGTTCACACACTAAATGACAGATATGCTAAATCTTCTGTTACTCTGAAATCATAGTATCATATATTTAATTGTTTAAAAATTGTGTAATGCATTTTTTTGCTCACAGCCATGTTCTGTTTTGGCTGCTAATGTTAGTAGAGTCTATAAAATTTTGATCATATTAATTCCCATTATGTTTCAAACCCATATGCCTTGCATGGAAACCAGTAGTGATGTTTTGAGGAACGTCCACACTGCTCTTTACTAAAAGTGTAAGAATATATAATGTACATGGTAATATACAGTAGTTCTATTTTATTTTCAGTTTGTATTTTCAATTTAATTTAGTTTTCACTCTGACATAGTTTTTTTATTATTATTATTATTTATTTTTTTGTATCTAGTGTAATAGAGTGGTGCGAGTGTGACGTCTGAACCCGGAAGTCTAATTCTCCACTGGTTCCTTCGAGATTTTCCTATAGAGTTTTATGAGGTTTTTCAATTTCTGAGTAAAATAAAGCCTGTGGTAAACATAACTTGACGATACTTTGACGTGTTGTTCTGAAATCCTCAGACCATCCCGTCTGGAATGTCTACATGCCTAAATGCATTGAGTTGCCGCTATGTGATTGGCTGATTATGTATTTGCGTTAATAAACAGATCTGTACGATTTGTTTAATGTTTTTAAAAGAAATCTTTTCTGCTCACCAAGGATGTATTTATTTGATCCAAAAACAGTAATATTGTGAAATATCAATTATCAAAGTTATTAATGTTGAAAACAACTTTTTTCAGGACACTTTGATGAATAGAAAGTTCAAAAGAACAGCGTATATCTAGAAATATATTTACTGTCACTTTTTATCAATTGAATGTATCCTTGCTGAACAAAATTATTAATTTCTTTAATTTCTATTTGAATGAAAAAAAAAATCTTACTGACCCCAAATGTTTTAATGGTAGTGTATAATGTTACAAAAGCTTTCAATTTCAGATAAAATCTGTTCTTTTGACCTTCTATTCATCAAAGAAACCTACAAAAATCTGTTTTCAGCATTGATAATAATAATAAATGTTTAGTATCAGCATATTAGAGTGATTTCTGAAGGACCATGTGACACTGAAGACTGGAGTAATGGTGATGATTTAAAAAAATATATAAAATCAAATTTAAACAAAAATGTTTTATTACTGTTTTTTTGGATCAAATAAATTCAGCCTTGGTGAGCAGAAGAGACTTTTTTTTCACAAACATAAACAAAAAAGAACACTTTTTTGTTTAGTGAAATAAAAATAAAAGCTAACGTAACTAGGAAAATTTTAAACTAAACTAATGTACTACATCCTACATATATTTTGAACATTCAAAAGTTTTATATTGGTAATTATTTATTTTTTTAGTTTGTTTTAGATTTAGTTAACAATATAACACTGCCGAGAATAAATGCTCTTTTGGTGTGTTTATTGTCAAACCTCACTTCCTGTAGCAAGTATGAATATGAAACAACATGAAGTTATGTAAATGTTGACAGAATGCCATTTTCTGAACTATCCCTTTAAAATCCAACGATTCCAAATACAAGTGCACAGCAGTGCAGATTATTCTGTGGTCTAAAAAGAAAGACATGACAGGAGAGTGAGAGAGTGTGCGTAACTTTGTCACCAGGATCCAGGCTTTGGATTGGCTTGAAATCCACGGCTTGAAATGCAGAGTTTAGCCTCTGCATTGTGATCCAGCGCTTATGCGGTTTAGAGCAGAAGTGCTTGCTAGCTGCTTGGGATGTGACTCAGTCAATTGTGTGGCTTTTTATGCCGGATGAAAGGCAAACTTCAATGCTTCATTTCTTTCATGGCTGCTGCACAGGCTACAGGGCAGAAAGCTCCTACAGTATCAGCACAAAGCCTTCCGCTCAACGCTTTCCCACAATTACATTCGCTCTCCCATTCTCTTTATCACAGCGCTTTGTTTACAATAGGTGACTAAGACAGTCATCGCGCTAGAGTCGCTTTGAAGAGGATTGGAATGTTCTCAAAACCTGACGAGAAAAGATCCTTAGAAACAAGCATCATTTTACTTTGTAAAACGGGTAGTTATCTAATAAATGTAATATTTATAAACGCTTCAAAGACGGTCGTATTTGGTGCCATTCTTAGCGTTTTGAATGCGTAATATTTCAAGAGCATTAAAACGTAATCAAACATTACAAATGTTGAGCGATTGAAACAGTCTGATGTGCCTTTACCAAAGAGCTGTTTGCTTACCGACACAATCTTTGTTTTCTTTCTTTCTTTTTCTTATCATAAAGGGTTCGTTTATTCACATATTGTGTTATTAAAGCAATGACTCTGGGGATAATGAATGCATTTTCTACTTACATTGAAAGCGGCTTATACCCCTTGAGCTTACTGTCTGCTAATCTCTTTACTTAAATAAACAAGCTTTATTGAAAACTGGTAGATTTTCACAATACCTCTTTTCTTCATTGAAATCCAAAGTAAGCATTTTAACTAAGTATGGTTTAACTCGCCGGCTTCTTCATATAAACAATGTGTGCGGAATTATTTGACTGTAAAAGAATGGTTAGCTGCCTTTTGTTCCTCTAGTGTGCTACTTAAGTATGAGATAGTCACTGTCATTTTTTGCTGTGTCCGAAATCTTGCTGCCTTTTCAAGCCACATCTGGAGGTACAGTAGAAAGGCATAATATCCAGTCTACTAAGTGGCCTCCATCTTTTTGGAAGGTAGGATAGATGACTACTTTTCGGCCTATGAAATGCCAAAATGTATTATGTTCTGGGTGGTTACTAGAGTTTTGCTCTCATATATATGTATCTTGGAATGGTCAACGTTTCAGATGCCATTGTTACTAAAAATCAATGGGTTTTCCAAGATTTCACAACATTGCACAGCCCCTGGTTGTATAAATCACAGAGATTTGATTTACACAGACCGGCTTTGACCGTTCCAACATGGCAGACATCTTACTTCTAGCAGCCCGTAGACTAAGGTGTTCTGGGTGGATGTTACTCAGTGGTTGCTAACGTCCTGTTAGGTTGCTGCTAGGTGTTGACTAAGGTGTTCTGGGTGGTTGTTTGGGAATTGCTAGGAGTTGACTAACACCGATGGTGCGTCCAAATATGCCTAATTCCATAAAATATAGTTGGCGAAAAACAGTATGTGATCTGAGTAGTATGTTCGAATTCATATTATTCATAAAACAGTAGGTGAAAAGTATCCGGATGACCTATTACTTCCAGCGAGATTCTGAACTGCGCTTTCAATGCACACGATACTATCCCATGAGGCAACATGAGAGGATTTGTGAATGGAAGTGAAGCAATGCAACTGACGCTGTAGGTCACATGACAATGACAATATGGCGAATGTAGTAGAGGAGAGCGGGACACAACCTAACGCTTTTTGACTTTCTCCGTTTCTTTGGGTTCTACTTTGGGTTCAGAGTATTTATTTTTTCCCGCATTAATTTCACACGTCTAGTACAATTAGATAGAGTGTATACTTTTTTCTTAATTTACCCCGAAAGAATGTAAGTGAAATGTGACGACATGCCCCATAGGTGGGGTACATTGTAACATGACCATATGACAGCTTAAAATGTTATCTGATCTAATTAAAAAAAAGTATACAAGACAAACTAAGATATTTTTCTCAATAAAATACAATTATGAAGTTTTTCATATAAAATAATAACATTTTTTAATAATGGAAAATATATATTTTTTTAGTTTGACAACAAACACACCGCAAATCACAGCTATATAGCATAGTTCAAAACATAATAATAATGAATAATTTCTGAACATTGACTCTCAGTCTTTATTCATCTTCTTCTCATGGTTTCTCTATAGAATTCTTAAAAGTATAGAATAGAATAGCATATTCTAATAGGGGCACATTGTAACGCAGTGTTACAACATGCCCCACCTGCACAACTGGGATTTAAACCCAGCTAGTGTCTTCTGCTAGTGAGCGAAGCATTAAAGAACCATATCCACTGTTAAATAACATATTGGAGATTAAAATAATATCAGATTTGCCTAATTTAAAAAAAAAAAAAAAACAGAGATGAAAAATTAACATAAACATGAAAAATTAACATGAAAAGTTAAATAAATGTTCAATGATATCTTCCAAAGATTTCAGAATTTTGGGGCAATTTTTTCTCTATATAGTGTTGATATGGAAACTAGTAAATACACTAAGTTTCGTCATGCTAGCATGTGTGGAAGTATTTAAAACAAGTGTGTTACAGCTAGCCCCATGTTAGATTGTGCCCCGCTCACCCCTACATCCGAATTTAATTTATACACACATTCATTCATATATAGAGCATACTTTTTTAACGGTCGCAAAGTAAGTTTCAAACCAAATGTAGTACCTACTATATAGCATGTGCTTTCGGACGCAGGTTGTGTCTACACCAGACGCAAGCAGTTCTGCGTGGTTGCAAAGTATTTGCTAAATCTCTGCAATATTCCGGTCCTGGTCCATAAATCCAGATTGGAACCCTCCCTTAATGCAACTGTAAAGGATCTTTCACCATTTCTATTGTATCTCAGGCAAAATCTTCATAAAGTCACTTCGTAGTCACTTCTCCTTTGAAATCTTCTCCTTGAAATACCATTCATGTCCATGAGACATATGGTGTGGTTCAAGTTATAAATTGAAGAACACTCTCAGAAAAAAAGGTACAAAAGCTGTCACTGTGGTGGTACCTTTTCAAAAGGTACACTTTTGCACCTATAAAGAGTGCATATTAGTCCCTCAAAGGTACATATTGGTACCAAAAGTGTACATATTAGTACCTAAATGGTACATATTAGTACCCTTTTGAAGGGTACTGTCCCAGCGACAGCTTTTGTACCTTTTTTTCTGAGAGTGAAGAATGCTTAAGAGTTATGGATTAATGATAGTGAACAATAATAATAGTGATGTTCTTTCCGAAGTTGTTCCTTTCAGCTTTCATACAAAGTCCGTTACTGACTGAATGGGTAGTGAGACAGCTGTTTTTGGTTACAAACACTGCTTTAATGTACTTTTCCAAAGTTTCTTTTTGGAGAAACTGGGGGGAATTCCATTAGTGTTAATGTCTTGTTCTGGTCTTCATCATGAAAGCTTTTTGGTTTTGAACTCTACAATTAATTCATAGGAACTTGCGCAACAATAATCAACTCATATCTTAGGTCTTTAGATCTTCCTGTAACCTTAATCGAAGTTCAAATTATCCTAGAGTCCCAGAGTGATGGAGTACTAGCAGGTGTGCTTTCTGCCACACAAAGAACATGTTTGTTTAACTATAGCCTTTTGTTTTTCATTTGTGTGGGTTGTAGGATGGGATGAGGGCGTTGAATTAAGGCAGGTGGATTAATCACAGAGTCTTCCTTTATTTCATGGTTGGTCTGTTTTGCTACGTCAAGCATGCAGTGTGACTGAGACTTTTGGTTTGAGTTGAGCCGTGTGGCGTGGAGCAGAGGCTGCAGTGAAAGTGAAGCCACAGGAGACTTTCTTTCACAGGCATCGTGGCGGAACAAAGGAAAGGTTAAACATTCTGCTTGTCTGCCTCACCTGTGGACCGGCAGGAGGGGCTCGTTGAGTGAAAGGAGGGTCAGTCAATTACTGATCATCAATCTTACTCTAGTTTTGTTTTGTTTTTCCTTGGGATTTCTTTCTTTCATCACTGCTTAAGTCTTATTCTTTATCATCTTCTTTGTGGTTTTCCATTTAAAATATCTAAACAACAAAACTGGCATCATTTTCTCACCCTCATGTCCTTAAAAACCTGTATGGCTTGCTTTATTCTGTGGAACATTGTTCATTGTTCTGTTTTTGTTCATAAAATGAAAGTCAATGGGGTCCAAACACTGAGACTTGTTTTAGTGTAACAAAATTGCATAGATGGTTTTCAGATTCTTTCTTTCTTTCTTTCTTTCTTTCTTTCTTTCTTTCTTTCTTTCTTTCTTTCTTTCTTTCTTTCTTTCTTTCTTTCTTAAAGGTTTGTGAGTATGAGCTGTGAGGATTTACAGCCTCTCAGACTTTTATGAGTGCTGTAGTGTTTGTAATTAGACTAAATAGATGAGATTGGGCAGGCAGAGAAAATGTACTATCCTTGGTCCAGTGAGATTTATAGTCAATTGATATTCTAAAAGGCCTTTTCAATGCACTTGTTTCATGGTGGGACGTGCTCAGGATGTTTGTTAATGATTCATACTCAACTGGCAAAACTGCCATATTGTTTTTTGCTTTAAAATGAGCAGTTTATTAATTAAAAAGCTAATCTCTGTTTAATATTTTATATTATGCACTTGTGAATGTACTGCAAGTTTGTTTATATTATATTTCCTGCAGTTAAAAAAAAAAAATTGGAACAGCCTCAAGTTCGCTAACTTGCATTGCTGAAGTTGATTACATAAAACGCTACAGTAATTATTTGTACAGTTTTTTAATTTGATGCATTTACTACTGGCATTGTGGCATTGTGTGATGCAGTGATTCCTGGAAAGACTGTGGCATCATAAAAAATCATTAAAAAAATGTATTATTAAATGTAGAAATGAACATAAACTAAGATTGTTAAATGCTGTAGAAGTATTGTCCATTGCTAGTTTACTTAAAGGGATAGTTCATCCAAAAATGAAAAATCTGTCATCATTTACTCACCCTCATATTGTTCCAAACCTGTGTGAGTTTATTTATTCTGTTGAACACAAAATAAGATATTTTAAAGAATGTTGGTAATCAGACATTGACACCATATTAAAATATATAATTTTGTGTTCGACAGAAGAAAGAAACTCATAAAGGTTTGGAACAACTTGAGGGTGGTTTTGATTTTTGGGTGAACTATCCCTTTAACTAATGTATTTAAGTAGTGCTAACAAATTAAACCTTTTTGTAAAGTATTACATCTTTACAATATGTATACATCTTTATATAATTTTTAAATCAATATATTATTCCGACATGTCTCAGAGTTTCAGAAGTGACCTTAACAATATATCAAACTGTGCTCAGATTGTCCAAGATAAGTTTGCAATCAACACTCTCCACATTCATTTTAAACCATTACACTAATTTTATGTTATATTTTATTTTATCATTTTAAATTTAGGGAGAATCATCTAAAATAAATGTGATCTTAATTAAGGTACTGCTCTAGACTCTTACTGTATGTCAACAGTCACCCATTTTATAAAATTTTCTCAATTGGGTATACTGTATTATGAAATGAGCTATGCAAGAGCAACATCTGAATAGCTTCTATATACTGTAGAACCTTAAGGGCTTCTGTCAGTCACATATAAAGAACCTTCTAGGGTATCTTTTTTTTAATACAGTTTTTTTTCAGAGCTTAACAGTTCTTTTCCCCCTTAGAGAAGCTAGGGTTGTACCCCACTGTCATGACAATATCTACAGGCTGGCTCCTGTTACTTTGTCTCTGTTTGGATGGAGGTGACACAGAGTTGACGACTGAAACGCTGACAGGCCAAAGCGGCCATAACTTATTGTTCGTTGATATGCCATATCATGCGGGATGAACAGGAGCATGTGTGTGTGTGCATATATGAAACTCTGCACAGCTCATTTAGCTCCAATGTAGCCACCTGGGTGGTGGTCTGCCTCAGCCAAACCACTCCTGGTTCTCCCCCTTCCAGCTGACAGCACTGCAACCCAATATACGGGTTCCAGCAGCAGATTAATCAACACAAGCGCCCTGACAAATCACCCGCCACCAACACCAACCTGAAAGAGAGTGAGAGCAACTCAGATTTAGAAGAAAGTATACAGCTTTACTTATTTGAAGAGGAGATGCAACGTGTACCTTTATATGGCCGTGCCATTCACATTTTGAATTGACGACCAACAAATCAGGTGTGATCCAGAAATGAGACTACTTGTTTTAAAAATAGGCCACGTACACTGTAAAGTTTCTGGAGTGGCAACCATATTTAAATACAGGAGTGATCCCTTAAATTTTCTCACTCCAAAAGTTGTGATGGTTTACTGAGTATATTTGGTATTTGGTATTTTTGACCAAATTGATATTACAGCCACCAAAGACTAATTATACACTTATTATACGTGGTTTGAGGCCTTTGTTTGATCTTGGCTCACAAATCAATCAAGTTTATGGAGTTCTTAAGTGGGAAGGTGCGGGTCACGATATTTTGGTTTTGTGTTCAATATAAAGCTTTGGATAAATTTCGGTTTATTATGGGCCTGTTTTTGTTTGCTTTTTTTTTAGCAAAATCTGGCAACACAAATGCTCATATCAATGCTCATATCTCATTCCATCTGGTTTTCTTGTACATATAAAAGAGACACATCTCTGATGCTGTGAGTTAAATTACTTAAAAAACAGCGATGTTTCCACCTCCTTGCTGAGTAATATAATGTAGCGGTTCAGAAGCGTAGCTAATATATTTATAAAAGTCACAGGGCTGCGTTGACAAGAAGTTTCTGTTCTCCTAAATGTTTCTGTGTTTGTGCAGCACAATCTCTGATCTCTGTGTGAGTTATGTATGTGTGTGCAGGCTTCAGGGAAATAAGTGCATTATTATACTTGACTTGGAACTACCTGTTCATTAAACTGTGTTAATGCACACCATCCAGCCAATCAGAAAAGACTATTCAGACAGACCATGGTATAAATTAGTATAACCCCTACATTACTATGTTTCATACTGCCATTACCACACACCATTAGGGTTAAAGAAACAGCACATAGCTAAATAGGTGTGTGCATCGGGAACAGCACTGCTGTCTGGCTAATCCCATGCCTCAGGTGGCTTTACATCAATTCCATTCAGATCCCGAGCAAATCAAATTAAAGCAGAAAGTGGGTGAAATCAAAAGCGTCTACACAAAAACGTGGGGCCGCTTTTTAAATCGGCCCCCATGGCCATGCTCCTTGTTTTATTATCTGCAACAATAGGGGAAGTTTGTGGCATGCTTTCATTGAGCATATCCAGATTAGTATTGCTTTGACATTTGGGAGACTCGATAGCAATACTGTAATGCTTTCCTGAGGGAATGCAACCCGTATGAGGGAGACTAGTTCATGCAACATATTCTTAATGGAATGATTACCTAAGCTGCAGACAGTGTAGAACGAACACACACATATCCACAGATACCGCACACTGCCTCACTCCATCTGTCATGAGTTTAGTAAAGATTTAGGAATGAACAAGTGACCTACATCACACTGACCAAGCATTCTGAAGAGTCCTAAAATTCATGACTACTTTCGGAGAAGTGTTACGGGTTACAAGTGAGAAGGCTTGTCAGAAAGTAGATGGTGATTTATAGTAACACTTTTTACAGTGTTCTTATTACTATAAATTATACATAAATACATGCAACTAACCTTAAACCAAACCCAACCCTAACCCTATAGTAAGTAAATGTAGTTTTAAATGTACTTTAACACTTAACTCTTTCCCCGCCAGCGTTTTTTTTTTTTTTTAAGTTGCCAGCCTCCACCAGCGATTGTGATCATTTTCACAAAAATGTCATGGCCCCCACAATATTTTGCTGTATGAATAACTGAACATATACAGTGGGGAGAACAAGTATTACACTGCCGATTTTGCAGGTTTTCCCACTTACAAAGCATGTAGAAGTCTGTAATTTTTATCATAGGTACTCTTCAACTGTGAGTGACGGAATCTTAAACAAAAATCCAGAAAATCACATTGTATGATTTTTAAGTAATTAATTTGCATTTTATTGCATGACAGAAGTATTTGATACATCAGAAAAGCAGAACTTAATATTTGGTACAGAAACCTTTGTTTGCAATTACAGAGATCATATGTTTCCTGTAGTTCTTGACCAGGTTTGCACACACTGCAGCAGGGATTTTGGCCCACTCCTCCATACAGACCTTCTCCAGATCCTTCAGGTTTCGGGACTGTCGCTGGGCAATACGGACTTTCAGCTCCCTCCAAAGATTTTCTATTGGGTTCAGGTCTGGAGACTGGCTAGGCCACTCCAGGACCTTGAGGTGCTTCATACGGAGCCACTCCTTAGTTGCCCTGACTGTGTGTTTCGGATCGTTGTCATGCTGGAAGACCCAGCCACGACCCATCTTCAATGCTCTTACTGAGGGAAGGATGTTGTTGGCCAAGATCTCGCGAAACATGGCCCCATCCATCCTCCCCTCAATACGGTGCAGTCGTCCTGTCCCCTTTGCAGAAAAGCATCCCCAAAGAATGATGTTTCCACCTCCATGCTTCATGGTTGGGATGGTGTTCTTGGGGTTGTACTCATCCTTCTTCTTCCTCCAAACATGGCGAGTCGAGTTTAGACCAAAAAGCTCTATTTTTGTCTCATCAGACCACATGACCTTCTCCCATTCCTCCTCTGGATCATCCAGATGGTCATTGGCAAAAAAAAAAAAAAAACATTTTGAGCAAAAAGCTGAGAAAATTCCAACACCCCTAATGCTTGCACAGTCCTGTAGCTCATCCTGGGTCGACATTTCATTTAGTAACAGTTTTTATTTACGTGCTGTTTAATGTTGATGATTGCTTTAATTTACATATGCATATGATTACATATGAGATCGCTTGTTTCTGCATATTTTCTTCGCCTGTGATTTGATCAGGAGATTCAGTACTCTTTCAGAAGATGTGCCATAGCGCCCCCTAGCATATATCAGTGAAAACACGGAAACCCAGAAAAGTCTGTGTTTGGCGGAGAAGCGTTTTCTCACAAATAACGGAAAATTCAGTGTTTGGCAGGGAATTATTTAAATAAAGTGTAACCTGATTTATACTGTCAAACTCACACACAAAAAAAGTGTCATTAAACTATAGTCCAGTGGTTTTTAAACTTAGTCATTATATTTAAATGACTAAATTTTTGAACTGTACTACAACCTAGATAAATTACTGACATATTACTTGCAAAATATTTGCAATATATATATATATATATATATTGGTAAGACTTTATTTTACAATGTCCTTGTTACACGTGTTACATGTAGTTACTATAGTAATAAATTAACACAATAACTATAAATTAGTTGCATAATTACATGCAACTAACACTAAACCAAACCTTCATCCTAACCCTTAGGATGTACATGTAGTAAGTACTATAGTAATTACATGTAGTAAGTACATGTAGGAAGTACAGTAAGTATAGTAAGTACATGTAGTTAATTATTATTACTCAGCACTTAAATGTATTATTACACTGTAACACAGACACCTTAAAATAAAGTCCTTTATATTTATTTAAAATATGTATAAATTAAATAAATTGTTGTTCACTGATTATATATGAATATTTAAAATACGTATTTCCCCCCCTGATTGTCCACTTTAGACATTCTACTAACTACAAGTAACTTTGCAACTACATGTAGCTGTCATTAGAGACTGTCTGCTTAATATCTGCTAACACTTAATTGTGATGGTCCCCATCAAACATATGATCTACTGACGAGAAACATGTCAACTTAACCCTACCCCTATCCCTAAGGATTAATGTTAGTTGACATGTAGTTGCAAAGTTACTTATAGTAGAATGTCTAAAGTGGACTATCAAAATAAAGTGGAACTGTATTTTTTCCAGATAATATTCTGGAAATTTCCTTTCTACACATGGCATAAATGGGTCTGTATACATTAGAATATATTGCTGACTTTATATTTTAGGAAAGGGGCCATTATATATGTTTTTTTTTTCATGCTCCTTGTTTTATTATCTGCAACAATAGGGGAAATTTTGTAGACAAAATGTTGATTTATGACTGAATTAGCCATTATACAGGCAAATATTCCGAGTCTCCAAGCGGCGAGCTCCTCCTGTCAGCTCAGTGTTTACATCTTTCTTTCTCTGCTACTCAATCGCTTCTCCTCCATCCATTTATTTTCCAACATGTGCGTTGTGAGCGTCAGAGGTAGGCATCTGTTTAGGTATGCAGAAACCATCTGGCTCATTCATCAGCACTCATTAATGAAAACGACTGAACACGACCCAAACTCTCTCGCAGTATGAAGTCTCATACTGTATATAGCCTGTTAGGCATGATGGGGTGACAGCTATTTTATTAGGAAAGACTATACCACATAAATAAAGTATTTTATTAAAATTATATATAATGGTTAAGTTCTGCACTTGTTCTTTCTTGTGGTGCTTTGATAAACGGTGGACCTCTGAGAGTTCAACCAATGAGACAACATAGTGGCACTGGCTAACTAACTAACATTAATGTAATATTTCCCCATTGGCTGTGGCCATACGATTAAGAAATTGCCTAATAACTGCTAATTAATTCCTAGTAGGCAGCTTTTATATACTGAATGTAATAATCTTAATTCATTTTTATCTACACTGTTTAAGGGCAACCCTATGCCAAGTAAAGAACAAGAATATGTTTCTAATGAATTAGTGTCAGATCTATGCGGTCGTTTTATTTTCTCACTGGTCCAATTAGACTGATCTGGGTTCAGTCTCTTCTGTGTGGCTGTATTATTAATGAAGGTTTCAGTGCTGCCATTGTGACCCCTGAGGAATGTTATTAAGCAGTGGTCGTATTCACTCATTAGTGGCCTCTACCCTCAGGGTTTTCACACCTTTACTCTGTGGCAAGACCAGCCATGCTGGCAACCTTGTTCATTCAAGTTCAATTTGAGATGATGTGTTAATTTCACTCTCATCCATAGCTGCTTTACGCTGCAACACCGGCGCATTGGAAAAACGTACCTGTGGCAACCTTTTTGCAAAACACAAAATACGTAGCTGCCAATACGTACATATCACTGCAGTTTCCAACAGAAATGAACACTAGAGGCAGTAAAACAGCAAGCACTTTTATTCGTTTTCACACACAATTATAACTACAGGGGCAGATTATGAATTAATAAAGACTTGTTTCCACGCGGCTCCTTGCACAATTATGTTATGACCTCAAAAGACTTTTTACCATAGTGCAAGATTTGTAAACGAATATATATTTTGGCATTTTCATCACTTTCATCACAGCTTCATATGTTCGGTTTTACTGACACATTAAGTTTGCTCGATAGCTCAGCTGGTACAGAATTGTACTTGTGATGCGGAGAGCTCGGGTACGAATCCAATGAAAGACGAGTCACAATAAAAGAGCTAAAAAACAAGCTAAATGGTATGGTTACGATTGCGTTTTTATGTCACATTTGCTTTTGTTTAGTGTAGGTGTACGTTATTTTAAAATGGAGCATCGAGTTTTTCGCTCCACTCACCGGACATTTCAAATCAGAACTGCGGTGATAGGCTACGTACAAACTCCAACGTAATAAAACGTTGCCATATTCACGTTCATCTGTTCCGGAAAAATCTAAACGCGCTTTTAGCGTCACTCACTGGACATTTCACTCTGAATCTGTCTCGAAACGTGCACGACACAACGTATTTTGCGTTTTCCACAGATTGGTAAGCCTGGGCTGGCTTTACCAGTGCTATGGTTTAGCCAAACCAGCCAAACAAATTTATGACAAAACTTAACAACTGGTATAACACAGTAATAACAAAATACATTCCAAAGTTTGGGTTCTGTAATATTTTTTCCTTTTATGTATATACTTTTATGCTCAGTTTGGATATAAAGCAAACTTTTTAGAGTATGCAAATAACAGCAACTTGGCAAATCATGTGACAGGTACAAAGAGGCATCTCCACTCCTAAAATCCTCCAGAATGACATTTGTCTGTTGAAAAAGCCTTGAAAGCTTCCAAGCCATTGATGCAAATCCCCTTAAGGTGAGTGGAGTGCTATGAAAGTTAAAATACATTCACTGCTTATCTATTCCACGGCTCTGTCACCTGATGTAGAGGCAAGCATTTCATTATAATAGGGGAAAAGAAATTGCCGGCCGATAGGCATCTGTAGATTAGGGGGCAAGCATAACAATAAATTATGCAGTGTTTGAAAACATACACAGCCATAATTAGGTGGCATTTGATATTAAATGAGGTAATAGGATTGACTTATTTATCTCCCAAACACCCCAAAAGTTCCATTAGCGTGCGGAAAAATGAGCTGTTTGAAATGGTAAGAGCGCCGGAGCTGTGATCAGATTTGACTAAGCCCCCCTTCGTGAAGTTGAAAGACTCGCTTTTTGCTCGGAGATCACCGCGCCCCGCTGGGAGTTTGGGAAGGGAATTGGAGATCAATGGATTTACTGGGTAATCAGTTCACTCCAGGCCTGACGGGCGAAACACCCAAGCACCAAGACTATTAACTAATCATGTCATTACGGTGACCACCACCACCCACGCCTCTGTACTCTGACTTCCCCTGACCGCCAGCCACTCCGAGTGGAGAGCAGTTGAAGTAGAAAACAGAATCACGCAAGCGTCGATTGCGCCTTGAGTCGCTTTTATATCCGGCTCGGGCTCCTACAGTGCTGGTTATTTCTCTCTTCCTCTTTGGTTATTATGCTGTAAAGGTTGAACCCGATGCAAATTCAAAAACACGGGGAATAAGATGAATTACTTCTCCCCCAAAAAAAGCCTGAGAAAAGTTTCCTCCGTATCAACATATTTATGTTTCGGCACTGCTAGCGTCACTCATGACTGCGGTCGTCCCCTGTGAGTGTAAGTGCGCGCGTGTCTGGGTGTGTTTTACACTTAAAATATGCATCGCTTACAAAGGGAGTCTGTTGAATAAATGATAGTCTACATCTTAGAGGCGTATCTAGGTGAAATCAGGATGGATCTCTTTTTGTTGCTGCGCTCAGCTGGGAGCGTCGAGAAACAACTCGGGTTGCGTGTGCGAATGTGTGTGTGTGTGTGTTTATAAATACGGAGCTTTGTTCATTCATTTATAAGGCCGCGGCTTGCTGAGGTTGGGGTTGCTTTGGGGAGCTGTGGGCGCTGGGGGTTTGCTAGTACAGGGTGAGGCGGTGTGTCGGCAGGTCCCTCTGTGGTAAAATAAGAGCTGTCATACTGCTCTCAGGGTGCAGCGAGGGCCTGTCAGGGAAGACTGATTGCCTCCACGGAGCTGCTTGATCCCTGGGACCCGGAGGCTCGCTGGAGCCATCAGCAGGTGTCTAGTGCTGCTGCTTGTTACTGCTTTTGTGAGTGTTATGACAGGAAGACCATCGCTTGTCTGTTCACCCAACAACACAGAATGCGATGGCTTACCTTGTTTACTAACAATTTAGCTTAGCGTAAGTTACCTCTAATTGGCGTTGCGAGTACGAGCACGAAGTATCGAAATAAAAAGCAGACGGAGGAGCTTCAGACTTGTCAGGGGCCGAGCCAGCAACGCTGTGACTAAGAGGGCTAATGATTTAGCTCAAGTGATGGGGGTCCTGAGCACCAGCTCACTGGCTGCTATTTCTGTGAGAGGTGTCATCCAGACAAGGAGAGTGCACTCTTGACAAGAGACAGAGTCAAGGGCAAACAGAGTACTGCTGCTGCTTTATTTGACAAACTGCAGTGGAGGTTAAGAACTGGGTGTGTTTGAACGAACTCGCCACTTGGAGGGCGACCATGCATGATCAATGTCTGTTGGCCTCTTAACAAGAGTGCATACACTCTCAGGAAATCGTCTGCCAGGCCTTGGAACGGGGTTGGCTCTCATTAATGCAATGCCAGTCTGATAAAGACCGCACTGTTGTCTGCTCTGTTTGCTCAAAATAAGGACGTGAACAGTTAGCAAACGCGTTTCTGTGCAGTTCATGATGGAAGTTAAGCTCCATGGAAACTTTGATTAAAAACTGTTAGCAGTAGCTGCTCTTACAAAAAAGTAGATTGAAAATGATGGTAATGTCATATTTTTTGCCCACTACTTTAATGGTAACATTTAGGAATAAATCATGAATTTGGTAATCGTACAGTACCATGGTAAGATTTTTTTGTTTTGTTTTGTTTTTTAGCATGGTAGTACTAGCCTCTGCTCTGATTATGATTTTGTTGTTGTTGGTGGTGTTTTTTTCATTGTAGTTTAGTAGATGTGAAATTGACTATTTATATAGTTTTCCCTGCCGTTGACATTGCGGCTCACTTGTACAGTGTCAGTTACTTCATTTCCTCCGGATAAATGTTGGTGTTACAGTGATGGAATTTTGGCGAGGGATTGCGCGTATTGAGCATAATTTTACTCATTCCCACAGATTTTGGGCTCACACCCAAAGTGCGTGCACTTAAAGACAAGTATTGGCTATATAAAAC
This sequence comes from Squalius cephalus, assembly GCF_949319135.1. Taxonomy (NCBI): domain Eukaryota; kingdom Metazoa; phylum Chordata; class Actinopteri; order Cypriniformes; family Leuciscidae; genus Squalius; species Squalius cephalus. Next base: position 20,537,534 of record NC_137126.1, read on the forward strand.
AGTATAATGGGTCCCTGCGACAGGTATTAAAGCGACAGCAGCCTAATATACCGGCTGCCAAATTATGAGATGATGGCAGTTGTTGACAAAATGGTGGCCAGTGAAAAGCGCCCCCCGTTTTGCAGCTACACTTTTGCAAAGCCTGCACTGGTTTCTCCATATTTTACGCAGGTCAATCAGGTATGCAAGGGCTGAAGGCATTTTTGGACTTTTGAAACGCAGACCTGAACCCTTCTAAACCACAAAGTGTGATGGCTCAATTGTCCTCCAATACACAGCATGGCATAATGAAGTGATCTCTGCCAGTTTTGTGTCTAAAGCAGGTACATTGGTCCTGACCGTGTTCTCTGATGTTTCAGGACTAATCAGAGGTGGGGGGATTGAGAGTTTAAAACAGTGGCATGCATGTGAGACCTTTCTACTCGCCATTTCAAGGGCAGCTGCTGGAAGAGCTGTCTGCGGTTCTTTGATCACTTGCTCCGCCGCTTGGCTTCTCTTTCACGCTCCCCCGCGCTCCTGAGGTTCCGGGTCTAGCCTGCCTGCTGGCCCGCCAGTGCTGCTGTGGTGGCGTTTGCGCTCTGGAGATCAGAGTGGAAGAAGAAGGTGGGGAGGAGAGATGATGGATGAGAAGGCCTGGAGCGAGGTGATGGAGAGAAACAGTCGCGGATGGAATATGTGCTGCACTGTGGGTGTTGGTAGATTGTGCTGGCAACAGGCCCAGTTAGAGATGAGTTATGTTCATTTTATAGAATATTCTTTGATGCATTATTTTTTTATTTTATTTTATTTTATTTTATTTTATTTTATTTTATTTTAAAATGATCTATCTACTTATCTACTTGGACAGCAGGGAGTAAACAATTTTGCATAATTAAGATATCAAAGTAAAAATATATATATATAAATTTTTTTTTTTTTTTTTTTTTTTGAGAAAATACTTTCACAATTGTTGTTGCCGAGGCGGTTTGAAAGATTAGTGTCCAGGCAAAATCGTAATATACATCCAAATGATATTTTGGTGCAAATTCAACTGTCAGTTGATAAAGAGCAAGCTAAATTAGAATGATGCCAACATGGGCAAATGTTTAGCATTCCCTCATCCTTTTAAAACCATGATCAGAATTACACAAGGTAATCAAAAACTGAATTATGGTTGTTATGAGCCATTGAGAAACCAAACACTCGTCTAGAAAAAAGTTTGTAATTCACATTTCTGTAGTGTTTTATGCCTTTACAAATTCCAGTTCAGACTATGTATAATTTTGCATATTGATGATAATATTAATAATGGTCAATGTTTTATGGACTTTTTGGTAACATTTTACAAGAAGGTTCAATTTGTGAACTTTAATGCAATAGCCTAGCTAATAAGAAATAATGAGCAATTATTTTACTGCATTTGTTAATCTTAATTTCTAATGTTTATGTTAATGTCTACATATACTGATACTTCAAGTTCTATAAATTAACATGGACAATATTATATTTATAAATGAACATTAATTTCTATTCAAAATAAAAAGGCGTACACTAGTATATAGATAACATCAGAAATGGTTTTGATAGAACAGGACTATTGCAGTCATACCTCTCTGGCTCAAGCATTTTTCTGTATTCAACAGTACTTTTCCGAACTGTAGGTATTTGAACAACCTTTTCTCCGCAGAGCACCTCTGTGATTTCCAAAGGGCAAAGCCATAAGCATGAAATGAACTGAATTCCTCACATCCCAGGGCAAGGCCAAAACCACCGGTCCCTATTCTGAGCACTCTCTCCCCTCAGAACATCTTTCCTCCGTGGCATGCATGGAAAGCCCTGACCTTTTCAGAAAGTTGAGCACTTTAAATATTTAGGTTTGGGTTATGATGGATCCTTGAAGTGCTAAGCATGTGCAAAGCCTCTGATTAGCACGACTTGTCAGCTCGCCATTTCTTCGCCCGTGTTGAGCGTCACATTGCTCTTTGTTTGACAGACGCACATTTAAACAAACACGGGTACCTGTCGGCGACTGTGCTGGTAGTCTGCTCGCCTGAAAAACATGTAGAGGAGAGGAAAACCACTCTGCTAGCTGACAGTTAATCTAATAGCCTCTGCTGTTCTTCTCCCTTCTCTCTTCTCCTAAATGGGGCTGCTCATGCAGTACAAGGCTCGTTGTTAAGATAGCCCAGAGTGGGCCGCACTTTAATGTGATAGGAACAGTGTATAGAAGTGCCAGAGACTGTTACTCGGCTTGTTCTTCAGGCTTGACCTGTGAGGGACCACTGGTGCGGATCCTTCTGTAAAGATAGATAGCTTCAACATTAAATGACTTTCATAGGCACAGTCTGAATGTTAAAACTGGCCCATGGCTGTGAAACACAATGGTAATGTACACATCGCAAAGTGCCAACCACGTTTATTTGCTTGAGGGAAACCCTAGATCAAGCATATTTAAGAGTCGAATCCAGCCTGCAAAGTTATCAGTGGCCCACCACCACAATTTAGACATATTTTGACCGTCTACACTGCAAATAAACTAGTGGCGAATTCCATTTGAAAGAGAGTACATTTGTTAAGTCTGGAGGACAGAACACTGTCTTAAAGTGAGCACTCTGAAGGGAGCAGGGCATTACTGTTATATGTGAATATTTAGTTTTAATGTTGAAATGTTTTTGATGTTTTTGAAAGAAGTCTCTTATGCTCACCAAGGCTGCATGTATTTGATCAAAGATGCAGTAAAACTGTAATATTGTGAAAAAATGATTTACATTTCTTATTTTTATCAATGTTGAAAACAGTTCGTACTTTTGTAGCAACCGTGATACCTTTTTAAAAAATATTATTTGATGATTATAAGTTCAAAAGAACAGCATTTATCTGAATTAGAAATCTTTGGAACATTATACAAGTTCTTACTGTCACTTTTGATCAATTTAATGCATCCTTGCTAAATAAATGTATTAATATCTTATGGCTCTAATGATTCATTTTAAAGTAATGCATTTAGCTTAATGTATATGCTTGAAGGGCTTTTCTAGGATGCGATAGTATGTCCCAATGCTGGCATTCTTTCTTCTTACATACCCCAAAATATGCAGCCTACTTCACCAGTTAAACATATTTACTCTAGTTGAAGTTTGTGAATGGTAACACTATGCATAGAATACATACACATATTAGCAAACAAGCACAACATGGAGGCAAACTTAGCAGGAGGGTGTCAGCCAGCCGATTTCTGCTGGACTATATGGAATCTGTAAATATACAGCTCATAATGTGTGTAGACTGTTCTCTATGCAGAGGAAGAGTCAAGTCAGCAAGTGTGGTATTAATGCATGAAAAATGAGCCGCACAATAAGACTGAAAGACCACATCACACCGAGCCTATTAAGACAGAGAAGCCGGCTGAATTACCTGCCTGACACTTAGTATTTGTCAGGAAACATTAAAAGACTGGAAACTCAGTGAGGACACATTAGATATTCACTACTATGAAAAAGAGGCTCAGGTTTGACTTATTACCACGTCTTGTCACACAGTGAAACACCGAGACAAGGCTCGACGGTATTACACCTGCACTTTTTGATTGATGACTTGAATGAGAAATGTTACTTTATTGACACATTTTGATTTTCTACTGTTCTTTGCAGGTATGCATCCATCCTGCACGCTTAAAAGTTAGAGATGCTACACTGACATTGATAAACGGAGGTAGTTAAACATATGCTTTTAACACCATAAGTGGACACAAACGGAAGTTATTGAAGTGTTTACTAGGTAATTTTACCATGTATCTACACATTCTCTCCAGAGAAAAAAAACAAAAACAAAAAAAAAACACCTCGACCTAGTTTCAAATTTGCACTTAACACTTCCCTGTGGCTCGCGTTCTCATTCATCAAGCATGTTTGTCTCACTGACAGGCTGCAGACCACCGCCTGAATATCAATATCAGCTAAGACAACGACGGCAAGCACCGGGCGAGTAACCTTCAGCTAAATGTCATTCTGCTTAATCCTATTTGAAAATTAAACATTGAAAAAACCTTTTTGCGTCTTCACTTCTTCCTCCCAGACCCTCGCCTTCCCTGTTCATTTCGGCACGTCCCTGACATTTGTAAATATTGTGTTTTCCATGTGTTCTCCATTATTTGTTATTTGTTTGCAGCACCGAAGTAATGACTGACCAGAGATGAGAGACTGAAGCCGTTTGACATTTTCCTGTGTTGTTTTCCTTTCGGCACTGTGTGCACATATTTCCTGCACAGTCTTATGGTGCGGTGACATTAGCAGGATTTTGGTGGAATTTCACAACAAAAAAAGGTCCATTGACTATTGTCAATTGTGTAACTATATGGACCACAGCTCAAACATAAGTCACTTTCAAGTAGTGATGCACCGAAATTTCTGCACCTGGAAATATTCGGCCAAAACCACAAAAAATAGTTGAAAAAAATTCAGAAAATCGGAAATCGCTTCTTAATGTTGACCATCAGCATCCAAGTCATGTAGCAAAAACGTGGATAAGTTACAACAGGTGGATGGAATGTTGTTCCAGGATCAACAAAGATGTTGATCCAGTATCATGTTGTACTTCGTGAACTCACGTTCACCGTTCGTTCATGGTGACCAAAAATGATGATAGCAGTAGTATGTAAATTTTGATCGGCTGAAATATCGAGAGGCGTCTTGTTGCTGAAGAACTTTACTAAGAATGGTTTATCAATGAAGTTGGTTTCGGTTAAACAAAATCTTTAATTCTAGTTTCAGTGTTTTAGTAAAAATTTCATTACGATGTACACTCACCTAAAGGATTATTAGGAACACCATACTAATACTGTGTTTGACCCCCTTTCGCCTTCAGAACTGCCTTAATTCTACATGGCATTGATTCAACAAGGTGCTGAAAGCATTCTTTAGAAATGTTGGCCCATATTGATAGGATAGCATCTTGCAGTTGATGGAGATTCGTGGGATGCACATCCAGGGCACGAAGCTCCCGTTCCACCACATCCCAAAGATGCTCTATTGGGTTGAGATCTGGTGACTGTGGGGGCCATTTTAGTACAGTGAACTCATTGTCATGTTCAAGAAACCAATTTGAAATGATTTGAGCTTTGTTACATGGTGCATTATCCTGCTGGAAGCAGCCATCAGAGGATGGGTACATGGTGGTCATAAAGGGATGGACATGGTCAGAAACAATGCTCAGGTAGGCCGTGGCATTTAAACGATGCCCAATTGGCACTAAGGGGCCTAAAGTGTGCCAAGAAAACATCCCCCACATCATTACACCACCACCACCAGCCTGCACAGTGGTAACAAGGCATGATGGATCCATGTTCTCATTCTGTTTACGCCAAATTCTGACTCTACCATCTGAATGTCTCAACAGAAATCGAGACTCATCAGACCAGGCAACATTTTTCCAGTCTTCAACTGTCCAATTTTGGTGAGCTCATGCAAATTGTAGCCTCTTTTTCCTATTTGTAGTGGAGATGAGTGGTACCCAGTGGGGTCTTCTGCTGTTGTAGCCCATCCGCCTCAAGGTTGTGCGTGTTGTGGCTTCACAAATGCTTTGCTGCATACCTCGGTTGTAACGAGTGGTTATTTCAGTCAAAGTTGCTCTTCTATCAGCTTGAATCAGTCGGCCCATTCTCCTCTGACCTCTAGCATCAACAAGGCATTTTCGCCCACAGGACTGCCGCATACTGGATGTTTTTCCCGGTCCCACTTTATATTAAGTGGCGTTAAGTACTATGTACTTACATAAAAAAATAAGTACAATGTACTTATTGTGTTCATGTTGTATTGTAAAACACTTTTGCTGCTATTGAGGTGTGATACGGGTAAGGTTAGGGACAGGTGTGGTGGATTGGGTAGGTTTAAGGTGTAAGGGAAGGGTCAACTGTGTACTTACAAATGTAATTACATAAATTAATTACAGCTGTAATTACATGCAATGTAAAAACATGTAGTTACACAATAAGTACATTGTATCAAATTATTAATTTCAATGTAAGTACATGTAAGTACATAGTACTTAAAGCCACTTAATATAAAGTGGGACCTTTTTCCCTTTTCACACCATTCTTTGTAAACCCTAGAAATGGTTGTGCGTGAAAATCCCAGTAACTGAGCAGATTGTGAAATGCTCAGACCGGCCTGTCTGGCACCAACAACCATGCCACGCTCAAAATTGCTTAAATCACCTTTCTTTCCCATTCTGACATTCAGTTTGGAGTTCAGGAGATTGTCTTGACCAGGACCACACCCCTAAATGCATTGAAGCAACTGCCATGTGATTGGTTGATTAGATAATTGCATTAATGAGAAATTGAACAGGTGTTCCTAATAATCCTTTAGGTGAGTGTATACTAACAAAGCAGCTTTCTGCAGCAATGTGGTGAATTCATGTGACACCCTTGAACCCATTGCGGAATCTGCAATTGGAAGACTTTTTACCTTCATTCGAAATTCCTGATCACATATATTCCTTGTGAAAGGACTTCATTTCTACAGATTCTACAGATAAAGTAGATTCTACATTCTACAGATAAAGCGTTTTCGGGAAATTAATTTCGCGTACCTACCCCGAAGTGACAAAATAAAATAAAATTCTGTATCAAAATTCAAAAAGGAAAGACCAGTACTTTGTTTAGGCTTGGTTTGTAGGGAATTCCAAACCTGCGCACATATATTCAAACGCACATAACTATAGAACCAATTCTTAATGCGCATGTGAACGCCATCAGCGTTTCTTACAGGTTCGCGTTTAAAGTCAGTGTAGAGAGAATGGTGTTGTCTTAGCGGCCCCTAATTTAATAACAAATGATCGTTGCGACGGAAGCGAATCAATCAAATATAACTTTAGCTGGAAAATAACTTTATTAAAGAACCACTATAAAGCCAAAACAATCTCTGTTACCGTAAATTAAAAGCGCTATATAAATGAGGATGACTTGACTTGACTTGACTTTCAAAATTTTGAGGATCGATGGATGCCCCTTTTCCACCAACCGGTGTGGGTTCCCGGCCTGTGTCCGTTCCGCAAATTTCCACTGCAGAAAAGGTGGTTCCGGGCCGGAAAAATCGGTTGAACTCTGTAACTAAAAACTTGCTGGACTCAAACGTAGCAGCGTTACATCATTCATTCCTCATGTCCGTGGAAACACGCGGCTGGTTCTGGCTCCAGTTCGCCTATCCGAGAACAGGCTCTGGCCCCAGAACGTGAACAATTCTGGTGGAAAAGGGGTATGAGACAAATGCTCCTGCAGATGTAAAATTCATATAGATCAACATACACTGTTAAATAAATAAATAAAAATGACAAATAGTATTTCCTGTACATACAAATAGTATGTACATACAAATAGTATGTACATTGTTGCCGGTTGTACGCCCATGGTGTGTTCATTTTTATAATTGCGACTTGATTTCTCATATTTGCAATGTAATTTCTTGTTATTTGGACATGATATTTCACAATTGGTTCTCCGAAGAGGCTGGTGCCCCGGGGCCTCGCTCGAGGACCGCAATCCTTATACGCCACCAGTGCAGGAGAAAAAGAAAGTGAGAGACAACAGAAAATAAATGCGCAAACCCACACACACTCATCTGTCGAGCTGTTGCTGTCAGGTTCAGACCCAGTGGTTCTGTTAAGGTGACTCTGACAGGAGGAAAGAGACGCCGGTCTGATAGGAGACATGCCCGAGAGGCCCCCATGCATCAAACGCACATATTTACATAAACAAATCCTCCCCATATAGACTGTAATTACCACAGTGACACTGCCATCCATAGAGGAGAAAAGAGCTTGTCTGATAGCGACACGTTCACAATGACTGAGGTAGAAGCTCAATCAATGTGGCCATGTCACAAGATGCTTTATGCGCACAGGTCGAGTCCTTTGATGGGCTTTTGTGCCACTACTGAATATATGGACACCGTACATCATCATATGAAAAAGTGCCGTCCTCTAACACAGAGAAAGATAAAAGGAGGGATGCGCACACACTTTGTTACAAACAATTGTGTAATGTTGAAAGATGCTCTTTGAGATGAGTAAACATCGGTGTACAGATGATGGCTGTGATTGGATAATGTATAGATTATCTTCTCTTATTATTTTTTTCCCAACCTTACTGTACGATTATGTTCTGTAATAGCAGAATATGTGTTACAACTTGCCTTGTGGAGTCTAAAAATAAATGTTGCTAAAAGGTGTGTAGACCAGTGTTTCTAAACAAATGTGGGTCTCAAGACCATTTTTGAGCGGGTGTGCAGTCAAAGAAACAACGACAAATGTAATTGTATGTTTTTTTTTCCTGATGCAATGCTTTTATTTTGAAAAACATGAAAGCTGGTGACACTTCTGTCAGACGCAGGTTAAAGGTATGGTAGGCAATTTCGGAGAGGCTAGCAATAGCAAGCTAGCTTTAAAATCATAAGATCCCACCCTCCCTTCAGAGCGTCTCCATATACGCCTAATCCAAAAGACATGAATGCTCACAGCCAGTGCAGAGTCTGCAAAGCATCACAAGATGGCGTTAACTTACAGAGCTCGGACTTTTACCACCTGACTGCTGCAGATTTATTTTGCCGTTGGTAGTGTTAACATACAGTAGAAACCCATAAATCCGAGATTGAGGATGTAAACAGCTCTAGGTAGAACGTCACAGGTTGCCATCTTGTAATTACGGTTACGACATTGCTTGTTGTTTTGGTTCTATAAGAGGGACTATAAAAGGTGGCTGCTGTTCATATGTGGCGCTATAGGTGACTGTTTTTTTTTTTACAACTCTCCATAGCCTGAGGGAACATGCTGATGTCTGCGTGAAGTTATGGAAATACATACTGTAGGTTGACGGGCAGGTAGGACCTCGCAATGATTGGACGAACATTTTTTCCTGAGACTTCCACCGAAGATATATGTATATTTTTTTTTTTTATATTTAGACCACTTCTATAATTGATTGCTATCAGGATGTGAAGAGATGTTCAGTCATTTTAACAAAAAGTGTTTATGAAAAAAATTGCCTACCTTACCTTTAACTAAAGAGTGCCTGAGAAAATCAGTGCCTGAGAGTCAGATGAGATGTTGTCAGGCTACAGTTGTGGTCAAAATGAATGGCACCCTGGTAAATATGATTAAAGATGACTGATAAAATAAATCTACATTGTTTATGCTTTTGATCTTTCATAAAAATAAAAAAAATTCTCAAAAAAATGTAACCTTTCGTTGAAGAGAATTGAAAGTGGGAGGAAACTCACATTGTGAAATAAATGTCTTTTCTCCCAAACACGTTGGCCACAATTATTGGCACCCCTAGATTTTTTTATGAGTAAAATATTTCCGAAGTATATTCCCATTAATATTTACACTTTTTAGCAGACCATGGTGACTAGGAACATGCAATTGTCTAGCTATGACTTTTTTTTCACAGGAGTATAAATATGAGGAAACACAAAGGTCAAATTCCCTTAATCATTCATCACATTGAGTAAAACCAAAGAGTATACGAAGAGTTCAGATGCAAAAGCCTCTAAGTGCCATCTGAAATTTTCTTCTAGAATGATCATTTTTATAAAGCTTGTATATTTAAGTTAAGTAATTTCACTTAAATGACAATTAATAGGAAATTTGCATTGCCATTTAATTGAAATTACTGAACTTAAATATATGAGCTTGATAAAAATGATCATTCTAGAAGAAAATTTAAGATGCCACTTAGAGGCTTTTTAAGAATCAAAAAGAATGACTCTTAACCCTTGATTCTTAATACTGTGTGTCGTTTCCTGGATGATCCACAACCATTTTTTTCTGCTCTTTTCTTTTCTTTTCTTTGTGATGGTTGTTCATGAGTCCCTTGTTTGTCCTGAGCAGTTAAACTGACCAATGTTCTTCAGAAAAATCCTCCAGGTCCCAAAAATTGTTCAGTTTTCCAGCATCTTTTGCATACCCTTTCCAGCAACCCTTTCAGCCCTTTGCACCCTTTCCAGCAGTGACTGTATGATTTTGAGATCCATCTTTTCACACTGAGGACAATTGAGGGACTCAAACACAAATATAAAAAAAAAGGACCAAACATTCACTGATGCTCCAAAAGGAAACACAAAGCATTAAGAGTCCGGGGGGTGAACACTTTTGAACAGGATGAAGCATTTTTTATAAATATATATTAAAAATTTTTTAGAACGGCCCTTCAGAAGCAACTGAAGATACTTAAATGTTTCCCGGAAGACAAATTAGGTACAATTTACCTTGATCTTCAAATTCAAAAAGTTTTCACCCCCCCCAGCTCTTTTTTCACATTTGAAAAGAATAGGTTTTCTAAAATCAGCTCAAAATATCAGACGACCATAGGCTGAAGCTAATATTGTCTGTGTCCATGATACTCTACGCGTTTTTCTATGAAATCTGTCAACTCTAATTGCCCAAAATCTGCAGACTGTTTCTGACTCTCAGCAACTAGCGTTGACTCATCCAGACTGCAAATCATGGCAAAAAATGTGTGCAAGTGTATTTGTGTAAGTTGTGTAGTGTATTATAGCCTTTAATTTCCAGGTACACGAATGAAGACACCCATTAACCATGACTCAAACAAGTTGCATAAACAAATTGGAACTGGTGATTTCATCCAACTCTTGCGTTTTTGTGTGCAATATGCATCAGCCATGCAGTAAACAGACTGGCTGATACACTAGTTTAATGGTGCTATGTTTAAGTCTTTGTGTACTTTCTATCGAGCACAAGAGATTTACTGTGAAGTGGAATTCTCAAGGAAGATCTGTTTTTTACCTGTGTTTTTGAGAGTTAGCCTAACACACATTTCTGTTTGTGAATTGCAGGTGGGAGATGCAGGATGCTGCAGCACTAGAGGATGAAGAGAAGATGTTAGTGGATCAGTTAAAGAAAACATATTTCAACAAAAGCCATGAGACATGAACTCTCGGCGACTATAACAGGAGCACCAAATGACCAATTTATTGAAATGTTGAAAGTGTACGCAAACTCTTTGTGTTTTTAAAAACAGCTGCTGCAAAGTTTGCTAGCACTGATGTACTGTGGTTGTGAAACTACAATTCTTTGTAGATGAATAAAAAACAAAACAAAACATTGTGATCTGTAATAAATCACAAGGCTTTTGATGAAATATGACTCTACTCTGTATTGAATGCATGCTCAAATGAAAATTGGACTCCATTGATCAGTTATACAAATGAAAATATAACAGTTATGAGGAAATTATTTTTTTTTTTTTGCTTTACTTGAAGGGCCCGTCCTGTTGTGGAAAATTACAGGAGGTGCTCTAAAGATAAAACAGCGCATGAAGCATATTACAATATTATTGGAAAGAGATTCTTAACTTGTTATTGAATCCAGGAAACCTTGTGGAATTTAAATGAGTCCAGTAGTGATTTTTAATGCTGAAATAAGAATTGTAGTCTTTGAATATTTGGAATATTTGACTAAAGTTTGCTTCTTTTGTTTTGTTTTTACATCATTAGGCATTATGGATAAGTCACTGACTGACGTGCAAATGACATGCAAACATCAGCAATTGCTATTAAAAAAAAAAGAGAAAAAAAGCTTTATGTGGAGTTTATTTGTGTATTTGTTTGGGTTTTTATGTTTTAAAGTCTGCAGTTCATTTACAGTGATAAAATGTACACTAGGCTATTTGCGTGTGACTTTTCACAAAGACATGGTATAATTTCTTTCAGGAAATTTAAACTCGATTTAATACAGAAAAGATATCAAAAACATTACTATATAAAGCGAATTATTGTGATGAAAACGTTTGTATAGCATACAATAGAGATCTGCTGTGTGTGTGAAAAAGCGGCGCTGTCTGTTTAAATCCCGCCAATCAGCTGAGACGCGTGTAAAACGCTTCCGTTTCCGAGGAGACGGAAGCGTTTCTTCCTGTTTGGCAGAAGGAGGAAGCAGGATGTGTGAAATCTCACATGTGCTTGTTGTTATGGTACGTGAGCGGAGCGACATGCATGCAAATACATATTTACCTCTCCCACCGTCTTCATTTAGCTCTTCAGCAGGGTGATCAGTATCGCTGGTTTAGATATCTGTGCTTCGTGAAGTTATTGTCCCATTTGTGGAATGGGTTGTTTTATAAACATTGGCTGGTGTCCATGAAGCGAATCTTTTAGCCTGTTTACATGCTGCGATCATGTCAGAAACAGCAGATCGCTGCATTCACTCTGTTTCTCTGAATGCAGACACTGAAATTAAGAGTATGTGAGTCTCTCACTGCAGCACGCTTGGTTATAGACCTTAATCAAACTGTTAGCTTAAGGCTAGTTACCATCATAACACACAGCCAGCACCGTCTGATCAAAGTGAACTGTCATTAAAGTAGGGCGACATTAAATACAATGACTTACATTTGACTGCTCACACATGAGCAGATTTCAGCATTAACATCATAAGCTACATTGCTCAACAAGTCAACAAATTCACTCTCATTTATATATTGTTTATTTAAAAAGTCAGATTATTATTATTATTTGTACAAATCAAAATTATGTATTAGCAGCTAAATATATTTATAATATTCAAATGAATGTTTGATATGTACTGGCTTTTCTTTTTTTGTATGTAATTACAAAAGTAGTTTTCTTCAAATGGTTATAGTTTGTGTTATCTGTAGCTGTATTTACAATAAATCTGATGTTGCAATATTTTAATATTGATTTAAGTTTGCATGACTACATCATAATTTCAATAAAGTAATGCATTAGTGTGATAGGCAGATGTCTTTTGATGGTATTAACACTATGTAAGCCTTAAAGGGTTCACCAAAGAATGAAATCTCTATCATTAACTACTCACCCTCATGTCGTTCCAAACCCATAAGACCTTCATTTTGACCTTCATATTTTTGATGAAATCTGAGAGCTTTCTGACCCCCTTGCAGACTACAACTCGATTACCACTTTCAAGGCCCGGAAAGGTAGTAAAGACATTGTTAAAATAGTCCAAGTGACTACAGTTGTTATGCCTTAATGTTATGAAGCGACGAGAATACTTATGCAACAAAAAATGCAACAATTTCTTCTCTTCCATGTCAGTCTCTGATGCTGTTCACGTTGTAAACACAGTGCAGCGCTTCTGGGTTCTACGTCAGAACGGCGGCTCAGTATTGGCCGGTTCCTGCGTCAGCATCACACGCATTCTTCGTCGTGCAGAGACTGACACTGTTGAACAAAGTCGTTATTTTTGTTTTTCGCACAAAAAATATTCTCATCACTTCATAAAATTAAGGTTGAACCACTGTAGTCACATAGAATATTTTAACGATGTCTTTACTACCTTTCTGGGCCTTGAAAGTGGTTATGAGTGGGGATCAGAAAGCTCTCAGATTTCATAATTTCTTTTTACATTTGTGTTCCAAAGATGAACGAAGGGCTTACGGTTTGGAACGACATGAGGGTGAGCAATGAATGACAGAAATACATTTTTTGGGTGAACTAACTTTATCATTAGAAGTCCGTTGTTTTGTAATTTAATTACATGTTAGTAAATGTATTTATTTTTATTCTTCTCAGTGACGTGCTGTAATATTTCTGTAGTGGTGTGTCCATGCCTATTAGAGCCAGCAGCTTCATCTTCAGTTTATTTTGGATAACTATGGCCCAGCTCTTGGCACAAGAAGAAAAAGAAAAAACCACTGCACTAAAAGGTAAAGCCAGCAGTTATGAAAATACAATGAATACATTGCAACTGGTCGATTTCATTGTATGTGAATAGAATTCCAAGTATTATTATTTACATGTTTATTTGTTCTATAGATCTATTGTCCAGGATAGATTTAGACGAGTTGATGAAAAAAGATGAACCTCCACTGAACTTTCCTGAAACTCTGGATGGGTTTGAATATGCCTTCAATGAACGTAAGACCTTTCGCTTGTCTTTACTCTAAACTTTTTTTAGACGCGGTAAATTATTTTTCACTATGACGTGTGCCAGATAGACCATCAAACAGCATTTCAGCTTGTACTTTAATAACATCTTTTTTGTACCTTGTCTGCGGTTATGAAGGTTTGAATGCGTTAGAAGTGTGCCGTTGGTTTCATTGGATATTGACAGCAGGCAGCAGGCTGTGATAGCGCTGTCTGTTTCAGAGTCTCTGGAGTCTGTGGCAGCTGAATGGACAAGTTGTGCATGCTATGGGCTGTCAGTGGCTTACTCAGCCTTGTGCTCTGTTTGACGGCTAGATTTGCATAACCTTGCTCCTCTCTCTAAAACGCCTCCTGTTAGCGTCTGGAATACCTTATATCAGTCTCTCAGTGAAGAGGATCACTTTTTCTCGATTTTATAAGAAAGTTTCACTTTGTAACTTCTTTTCTCACTCTCTGGGATGAATGTAAAATGGCCATTGAGACAAAGCATAGTCCTAAGTATTAACTTTTTGATGCAAGATTTTTGTAACAAAATTGGGCCTAAAAGTCAACCAGTGACCATAGCCTTTGGAAAAAGTTCATCGTTAAACTAAATATTATATGAGCCAAATGCCAATGGGACATGCCTAAATATAGCTTAACTTGATTTGAGTGATGCTATTTTATCATTGAGGAAACAAACATTTGATTTTATAAATTACAAAATTAATTTAATAATTATTATTTTAATAAAGTAAATGTATACAAAATAATAGTAAAAAAAAAAGTAACATGGTTACTTACAGTTTTAGCCTAAATTAAGTTGTCATTTACACTAAAAAATATTTTTGATGATATAAATAAAACAAAGATTCTTGGAGTGTATTTTACAAGAAAATACTTTAAAGTTTTTCTACTTCTAAATGTCACGTTTAATTCAGTGTGATACTTGCGGTTTCAATGTAATTGTTTGTGAAAGTACAGTAACTACCAATTTCTGAGGGATTTTTCTTTTCAGTCGTGTAATAAATCATTTCATTTCAATTGCTTTGGTAACAGGGTTGAATAGTTAAGCTTCACAAATGTGACGGTTATACCAAAATGCTGACATAGTTTTAATTTTTGGATATAGCTGAGAAGGTTAAGACCAGACATTTATAATTTTAAGGTGAAGAAAATATTATTTGAAGTGTTTAAAATCACCTACTTTTAGTTTTTCTAACATCTCTAGTAGTTTTCTCTAAAAAAACCAAACATGTAATGCTTTAAAAAGGGACACCACAGAGTACCCTATTTATGGAAATTGCTTTTTAATTTTTGTGCATTTTTGTTTTTTTATCTCATTCTTTTTTTTTTCTTTTTTTTTTTGTGATCTAATGAGATAACCCCACAAGAAATATGCATGCATTTGAGATGAATGTTTTTTTTTTGTTTTTTTTTTTTTAAATCATGTGGCATGATGACTTCATCCCAGTCCGCCTTCAGCTCCTTCGTTATTGGAAATCCAAGGTTATGTATACCTCATTAAGCTAAAAATCGAGAAAGCATGCTAATTATGCCAGGTTAAAGCAGGGAGAATAAGTTGAAGGGGGGTATTCCTCAGAGATCATGTGTTATGAAGACGATGGAGCTGAACTTCCACTGCATGTTGGTTTCATTAGATCCTCTCTTCCTTCTTTTAGGCACTTCTGCTAGTAGTGTTTCTCTTCACCCCTTTGTGAATGCATAATTGATTTTCCAATGTACTTTTTTTGTAATAGCTCTCTCACCATTCCATCGTATCTCTTATTCTTTTTATAATACTCTTTTCCACATCCTTTCTCAAAGGAGCGACCATGCTTTCAGAGTTCAGTTTTGATCCACGGCCTTTTAGTGCTACATGTTGTTGAACAGCTAACGATGAAAGCGAATAGTGTAATACACTCTTGAGTTAGCCATGTTGGATTTATCGCTTGCTAACTGTGCAAAAAGTGCTGGAGCTTTGAGAATGTGGGGAATGAAAGTGCTTATGCAATCTTTTATCTTCAAAGCTGTTTTTCTTTTTGCGGAGCCATGCGCTAGGGGTAATTGCAAAAGTATGAGGCCCCTAGGCTATTTGGGTTAAGTGTGTATGCTTTGAGTATTTTAACTTCACGCATTAGCAATCTGAGAGGTCACAATTAGATTTAACACTGTTTTTAGGCTTCATTATGCCTCTGTGTCAACAGCAGAATAGATGGGCCTATCTTTCTAAAGCATCGTTTTTAGAAATAATAGCCGGCACTTTCTAATCTATGTTTTTCAGTGTTGTTTTGTGGATTAGAATTGTATTACTAGGAATGTTTTGTGTCCTCTGATCCCTAACTGTAAGCACGTCTAGATCAGTCCAAAGGCGGCATCCGATAGAACGGGTGAAGGTCTCTGTGTGTTACTGACTTTCCACGTGGCAAAGTAATTTAATTCCATTTAAGCTTTTATCTGACTCCATTTTATCACAACCTCGAATTTAGGTTAGATTGCCAATTGGTTAATGGTCAATTATATAATAGTTTAGCAATACATTTGATTGTTCCATTTAACTCTTTACTTATATTTTACCCGTTCATATTAGGAAGCTATGTCGCTCTGTGGTCCTCACGCCTTGTTTAACGTGGGTCTCACGATCACAAGCTCACCAGCTTTGGTCACTAAACGGAGGTAATTGCTATATACCTGAGATCGGTCGCATTCACGCTTACACAATCAAAGATACTTTGGTATAGCCTCAATGATTGCATACACTTGAAATTAAAGTAACGTTTACTTCAGTAGAGGTATGGCCACTACTACAGATATAAGTCAACCAACTTTACTTGTCTTATAAGAGCTTTGGATTGGCCATGCCGTGGTTTCCCACGTACACTTATCTAAAGTAACATTAAATTAAAACAGAGGTAAGACACACCCAGATTTAGGTTGGTCAAGCACCACTTTTGCTGGACAATTCGGAAATTCACTTCTTGTCTTTGTCGTGGCGATTTGTAACTCAAATTAGCCTGTGATGCGGAGCATCTCCCTTCTTCAGCATCTCCCTAAATACTCAGACCAAGGCTCTTTTCAAATGTAAACATGAGTTCACAGTGGGAATTTGCATTAATCACCGTCCCAGACTTACTGGGGACAGAAGTTGATTTACATGGGGGCACACCCACAGCAGTTAACAAGATATCTCTAAACTCTCCACACCTTATTACCTTTTTGGTTTACTTCTGTGGGAATGAGATATTTGTACCAGTCGCACTGAGACATTTCAAATGATACCAAACATGTATAATACTGTATGATAATTGTTCATATTAAACCATATAGATTTTTGGGTGAATTCAGGTAAGGATGGGTGAAGGGAATTATGTGTAAATTGGGAGGTGATCAACTCAAGTGTGATCGTGTTTCGAATGTGGATGGTAATATAGCAAGAGAGTTCAAATGTTAATTTCCTTTGTTTTCTCAGAGAGTAGCCCTCTCTTCCAGTTCTTCCAGTTTTTCCAGTCTTACAGAACAAAAAGTTTTGAAGTGGTGGTGCAGTGATGGGGGAAAAAAAGCTATATACATATAGTTGTCATTGAAATGATTCAACTCCCATTGCAAATCAGGTTTATTGGCAACATTTACAGTCTTCCAGCTGTTTGCAATGAACAAATCAAACAAAAGTAATTTAAAATAGCTCAACACAACAAATGTTTTAAGTGGTTTCCCCAAATTCAACTGAAAATGCAACTTTTAATGACTTCTGCAGTCTCAAAATTATTCAAACCCTTCATGGCACGCATATTTAGTACTTTGTAAAACACCATTTTGCTGTTATGACCTGCTGCAAATGAGATGTAAAAACCAGACATCACTTTTTGGCAGCGTTTCTGAGGAATCTTTGCCCATTCCTCATGAGCAATGGCCTCCAGTTTGCGTGCTGCAACCGCCGCCTTCAAATCCCATCAGAGATTTTCTATGGGGTTCAAGTCAGGTGACTGTGATGGCCACTGTAAAATCTTCCAGGACTAATTCTGCAACCAAGCCTTGGTGGAATTTGAGGTATGTTTGGGATCATTGTCCCATTGGATGTCCAGTGATGCCCAAGCTTCAGCTTAAAAGTTGGCCGAAAAGTTCCAGTCTTGTTTCATCACTGCACAGATCAGAATCCCCAAACTTTTGTAGCTTATTTATATGATTTGAGCACTTTCCTTGTGCTTTTGGGTCAGTAGCAGGGCCGGGGTGGGTAATCGGGAGAATTCCCAGTGGGCCGCTTCACTTTTGGGCCGGTCGAGGATTTTTTTATTTTTTTCACATTTCAATGTCACGTTAGTTACATTACACGTTCCGCATTCTGACACCGCAGTGCGCAGCCTCTGCATGGGTTGTACCATGTGAGGGAGTTCTCCCCTCCCCTCCTATAGAGTTGGTTGGGTCCATAGCCCGTCTTTTACATTACATTTACATTTACATTTATTCATTTAGCAGACACTTTTATCCAAAGCGACTTACAAATGAGAAGAATAGAAGCAGTTCAACTAACAGTAGGAAAACAAAATGCAAGTGCTATGACCCTTCTCAGTTTAATCTAACGCAGAACTTTTTTTTTTATATATTTTTTTTTTATATAGTTATAGAACAGAATAGAATATAGTAGAGAAAGTGTTAGTATTACTGGATCAAGTGCTGTCGAAAAAGAAGCGTCTTCAGCCGTTTCTTAAAAGTGGCTATGGACTCAGCCGCTCTGGTTGAGTTAGGCAGATCATTCCACCAGCAGGGAACAGTCATGGTAAAGGTCAGAGAAAGAGATTTTGTGCCTCTTTGAGATGGCACCACAAGACGCCGTTCACTTGCAGAGCGCAAGTTCCTGGATGGCACGTAAGTCTGAAGTAAAGAGTTAAAGTAAAAGGGAGCAGAACCAGTGGTTGTTCTGTAGGCAAACGTCAGTGACTTGAATTTGATGCGAGCGGCAACTGGCAACCAGTGCAATTTTGTGAGGAGAGAAGTGACGTGTGCCCTTTTCGGCTCGTTAAAGACCACTCTAGCTGCGGCGTTCTGGATCAGTTGCAGAGGTTTGACTGTGCAAGCTGGAAGACCGGCCAGGAGAGCGTTACAATAGTCAAGTCTGGATAAAACAAGCGCTTGGACAAGGAGTTGAGTAGCATGTTCTGATAGGAAGGGTCTGATCCTCCTAATGTTGTACAAGGCAAATCTACATGACCAGGCAGTTCTAGCAATGTGGTCTGTGAAGTTCAATTGATCATCAATTACCACACCAAGGTTCCTGGCTGACCTAGATGGAGTTATGGATGACGAGTCTAGCTGAATGGTGAAGTTGTGGTGAAGTGTTGGGTTGGCCGGGACCACGAGTAGCTCTGTCTTCGCAAGGTTTAGTTGAAGGTGGTGGTCCTTCATCCAGCCAGAAATGTCTGTCAGGCAGGCTGAGATGCGAGCAGCTACCGTCGGATCGTCAGGCTGGAATGAGAGGTAGAGTTGTGTGTCATCAGCGTAGCATTGATAGGAAAAGCCATGTTTCACGAGTTCACACTTACAAATAAGTCAGATAGAATAAATGCGTATTTGGCGTGCTGTCCGAGGAGAGGGCTCCGGGCTCGGTATTTGGCCCGAACCCAGAGTACTCCCCCCGTATTCCTGGCTGTGAAAGAACAAGCCAAGAGTGAGGAGTCGGGGTGGTGGAGGGATGCTGAAAACTGTCAAGGAAGTTAGGTGAGTTGACAGAGTGAATATATATATATGCTTCCTCTCATGCTGATAGGGTAGACATGGTAATTGTTTGATGAGTTGATTGATTGATTGATTGCTTGATTATTTGAACGTGCTCCTCCCGAACTTTGTTAATAAAACATCATTTCTGAATAACCGATCCTAGTGATGTCATGTAGATGGAAAAGAGAAGCGGTCCCAGCACTGAGCCCTGAGGCACTCCAGTAGCTAGATGTTGTGTCTTAGACACCTCACCCCTCCACGATACCCTAAAGGACCTACCTGAGAGGTAAGACTTGAACCATTGGAGTGCGGTTCCCGAGATGCCCTTCATCTTTAGGATTGACAGGAGGATCTGGTGGTTAACTGTGTCAAAGGCAGCAGACAGATCCAGCAGGATGAGAACTGAGGATTTGGAGGCTGCTCTTGCCAGTCTCAGAGCTTCAATTACTGAGAGCAGGGCAGTCTCAGTTGAGTGTCCACTTTTGAAACCAGATTGATTGTTGTCCAAGAGGTTGTTCTGTGTAAGGAAGGAAGAGATCTGGTTGAAAACAACTCGTTCAAGTGTTTTCGCGACGAATGGAAGGAGAGATACCGGTCTGTAATTCTCCAGATGTGCTGGATTTAGAGTGGGTTTCTTAAGCAGTGGGGTTACACGAGCCTGCTTAAATGCTGTGGGAAAGGTACCAGTGTGAAGAGAGGTGTTTATGATGTGTGTGAGTGTGGGTACAACCGAGGATGAAATGGCTTGAAGTAGGTTAGTGGGAATAGGATCAAGCGGACAGGTGGTAGGGCGACTGGAAAGGAGGAGATTGGAGACTTCTGCCTCTGAGAGTAGAGAGAAGGAGGGTAGAGAGTGTGTGTTAGCTGGAACAGTGTGTGTGTCAGTTTGTGGATTGGTAAATTGGCCGCTGATGGAGGTTGTTTTATTTATAAAGAATGTAGCAAAATCGTCAGCTTTTAGTCTTGATGAAGGAGGAGGAGGAGGAGGGTTGAGAAGAGAGGAGAAGGTTTTGAAAAGCATGCGAGAGTCTGAAGAATTGTTAATTTTGTTGTGATAGTAAGTCATTTTAGCAGTAGAGATATTATCAGAGAAGGAAGAGAGGAGGGACTGATAAAGACCAAGGTCAGTAGGATCTTTCGATTTGCGCCACTTCCTCTCTGCACCCCTGTCAAACGTGACACTCATCAAACCTAGACTAGTTCAGATATTTAATGTGTTCTAGCTCAAGCACACCTGGTGCAACTAATGAAGCCCTTGATTAGTTGCATCAGGTGTGCTTGGGACAACACCTGGTTTGGAGATTTGTGCTGTTGTGAGGGATTCTATTCATGCGGTTGAATAATTTTGATTCAATAAAGGCATTAAAAGTTGCATTTTCACTTGAATTTGGGGAAACCACTTGAAACATTTGTCGTGTTGAGCTACATCAATTACTTTTGTTTGATTTGTTCATTGCAAACAGCTAAAAGTCAGTAGATTTGGCCAATAAACCTGATTTGCAATGGGGGTTGAATACTTTCGATTACAACTGTATACACTGATGAACCAAAACATTATGACCTGTCATATAGGGCTGTGTATCGGCAACAAAGTCACGGTATGATATCCAATACAGAGGCCACGATACGATATATATCTTGATTTGGGTCTGTACAAAATTTGCAGCTGTTTATTAAACCCTGCATGCTATAGGGCCATTGCTAAGTATAGGCAGAACAGGCAGTTGCCATCTGTATTATGAAGGGCCTCTGTAGCACATAACAATATAGGTAATGGCGTAGGTTTCATGTTAACATTTGGCACTCTCCACCAGGCACAATATTCTGATTGTTTACTTCTTGCTTTTTAAGCCCATAAATAATAATGCACTCGTTCTAACACATTTATATTGTAATGTACTCATTCTAATATATTAATAAAATCATCTTTACATTGTGTTAATTTGTGCAATAATCAACTACCAGCAATCTCTACATGTAATACAAATTATAATAAAATTAGAAGCGTTCTAAACTAATGCACTTTTTTCACTGTAGCTCACGCACACTCATTCAGACAGTAACAGTAACTCACACAATCGCTGAGCACACACAGAAAAATTCAGCAACATAGAAACTTCTCAAAGCTGCTCTGCAAGTTTTATCAATAAAATAGCTTCACCACTGAAGAGCTACATTATCTTTCTCAGCAAGCAGTTGGTAACATCACTGTTTTTGAAGCAATTAAACCCAGCATTTCACTGTTAATAGAGGGATCTCTCTTTCCCAGGCCATTTAATGAACATAGACTTATTACAAAGATGTATTACACTTTTCTGTTAATAGAATTTCGAACTAGAGATCGCTAAACTGCAAGCTTACCGATGTTTTCAGAAAGCCAGCACTTTTATCCACAGTGAAGACACATGGATAAAAGGTTGAGACAGGTTGCACATGGTTGCCAGGTTGAGAAAAATAAGTAAAACATGTATTTCCTTATTGCGCAAGTGTGAAGTGTCTTGATATCAGGCGACACCAGTTAAGTTCCTCTGTGGGCCAGATTAAACCTTGTTCTAGCCTATATATTAAGTTCTATTTATTGATTTGATCACATTTCCACTTTGTTTTAAACACTGTTCTTGTATTTAAATTAAGCGCGGTCCTCTGCTGCGGAATCGATACAGAAGCAGCTGTATCGATACTTGTATCGACGTCGTATGAGACGATACATTGTCGTATCGATATTTGGAACACAGCCCTAACCTGTCATAGTTGGAGCGAATATTGTTGTTTGTCTCCTAAGGAGGCCACATAATAAGGTCTGAGTAGATTAGATGGTAAGCAAACAATCAGTTCTCGTAATCATGCTGGATGCAGGAGAAATGGGCAGGAGTAGAGATCTAAACATCTTTGACAAGGGCCAAATTGTAATGGCCAGGCGAATGGGTCAGAATATCTCTGAAACGGTAAGGCCTGTGGGTTGCACCTGGTCAGCAGTGGTGAGAATTTACTTAAAGTGGTCCGAGGAGGGACAAAACACAAACTGGCGATAGGGTTTTGGGTGCATCGATGCACAAGGGCAGCGAAGGCTATCCTGTCTGGTCTGAGCCAATATAAGGTCTACTGTGGCCCATAATTATGGTTATGGGAGGTTGGTTGTGGATGGTTATGGGTTACGCCTACAATGGTCGAAAGAAGATCTCCTGGTCTGATGAGTCCTGTTTTCTTTTACATCACCATGACGGCTGTGTACGTGTGCACTGTTTAACTGGGGAAGTGATGGCACCAGGATGCACTGTGGGATGATAGCAAGCTGGTGGAGGAAGTGTGATGCTCTGGGCAATGTTCAGCTGGGAAACCCAGGATCCGGCCATTCACGTGGACGTAAATTTGACACGTGCCAACTAAACATTGTTGCAGACCAGGTACATGACATTGGTGTTCCCTGGTGGAAGTGGTCTCTTTCAGCAGGAGAATCCATGATGAGGAACATGATGAAGAGTTCAAGGTGTTACCCTGGCCTCCAAATTCCCCAGGTCCAATTGAGCATCTGTGAGATGTGCTGGACCAACAGTTTCGATCCATGGCTGCTCCACCTCACAACCTACAGGGCATGAAGGATCTGCTGCTTACATCTTGGTGCCAGATACCACAGGACACCTTTCGGGGTCTTGCAGAGTCCATGCCTTGGCGGGTCGGCGATGCTTTGTCAGCACGCGGTGGACCAACAGCATAGACAATTGTAGTATTACAAAACATATATATGTCAAATAAATCTATTCATCAAAGAATCCTGAAAAATGTATCATGATTTCCTCAAAAATGTTAAGCAGCACAACTGTCTTCAACATTGATGATAATAATAATAATAATAATAATAATAATAATAATAATAATATTAATAATAATAAAAAAAAAAATAGTGAGCAGCAAGATGTATATACAGCATTATATATGTTCAGCATTATGCTGCATCATCCAAGTATTATATTATTATACTGTTGTGTATGTATGTGTATATATGTATATATATATATATATATATATATATATATATATATATATATATAGAATTGATAATAACTTTGGTAACAGGGTTGAATGGCTGAGCTGGATGAGTTAGCACTCGTTGGACAAAAGCATTATATACTTTTTTCCAAAGAGTGGCTGGCGAATACGTCAGTTATTCAGCCTCTTCACCTAAAACACCATTAGTCCTAACCCAGCATGTTGTTGTTGTTTACCTAATCCACCTCAGCAGCTGTTTAGCAGCATCAGTACTTGGCAAAAGCCAGGCCTCATTGTCCAGCCTTGGCAGAACAGTGGCATTCAAGTGGGTCACTTTGAATGAAGTCGGCTGGCCCGCTCTCAAAAGAGCCCCTCAAAGGATGCTCATAGGAGGGAACAGTTGCAGTGGTCCAGTTATACTCACGTACGCTCTCGGATCTCTGGTGGCTTGAAGTACAGTTGCGGAGAGACCGCTATTTCAGCACCAGCTGTCTGAGGAAGGCCTGCCAGACGTCCCAGAAGGCCAAAGTAAGGGGGACAGGAGAGGCGCTAGCCGTTTGCAGGCCTTGTACCTGCCAGATGGGGGGACGCCAGCCAAACGTATTTAATTGCATGAAGGGGATTGATGCGCATCAAGCAGGCCTGAGGTTCTGAACTGAAGGTCACAGCCAGTGTGCTTCTCCTGATAGGTAGAAAGACTTCTGCAGGCGGTGTATGGACAGCCCTCAATGCTAAAGCTTTCAGTCTATTCAAAAATGTTTCATTGGATCCAAACTACTAAATTAGATTTGGATTGGCTGAGGTTTTTGATGCCACTCAAACTGCAGGTGCAAATGGTTGCTGAATGTAAAGGTAAAGAGTGATTCACATGAGTTCAAGCCTGCCAATGTTGTGCCCTTGCTGAGAAAACAACAAGGCTTTCAAGTGTGTGATGGCCAATCAGAGACGTCTTACTTTTATGTTGGAAAACATTCTTTTCTTGTTGGCACACAAAAGCTTTGGCTTCATGCCTTGCCTCACGCTCCACTTCAAGATACTCTGCACTAATATTGCCCTTAATATTCCCTTCATCTGTAATTAAAGTGGAACTGTGAGAGAAATGTAATAGGGAGATAAAAGGTAATAAACACAGATGCATTCAGTGTCTGACCCAAACAGGACATCAAACTGGGCAGTGTAATTTTATTGGGAATAGATGGCAGAATATGGATGGGGAAACTTTCTTAATGAGTTACAACTTGTTTATGGAAGACCTGCGTTCACTAGCCAAATTGAGGGATTCTCAGGCTTTAAAGATGTCACTTTTTACAAAATTATGAAATTGTATATTTTTATTTTCTGTAGATGGTCAGTTAAGACACATAAACACAGGAGAGCCGTTTGTCTTCAACTACAAGGAGGACCTACATAGATGGAACCAGAAAAGATATGAAGCACTGGGAGAGGTAATGTTTATATTTGTTAACATTCTATATAAAAATGTGATATTTTATTTTCATAGATCATTGTATGAATTTTTTGTGCTTTAATTCAATAGTATAGAACATATTTGATTAAATATTATATAACTGAATATTTGTTTTACTGTGACTTAAAATTATGTATTTATTTACACTATCGCTCAAATGTTTGGGGTTAGTATTATTTTTTTATCTGAAAGAAATTAATATTTTTATTCGGTAAGGCTGCATGGAATTGATCAATAGTGACTGTAAAGACATGTATAATGTTACAGAAGATTTATATTTTACATAAGTTGTCTTTTGGCACTTTCTATTAATCAAAGAATATTAAAAATGATGTGTGTGTGTGTGTATATATATATATACATACACATACATACACGTGTGTATATATATATATATATATATATATATATATATATATATATATATATATATATATATATATATATACATACATATATATATACACATACATATATATATATATATATATACAGTACATATATATACATATACACAAGAAATGTTTCTTGAGCATCAAACCAGGATATTAGAATAATTTCTGGTTTGCCATCATGGGTATAAAATGACATAAAAAAAAATATATATATATTTTTTAATATATATATATATATATATATATATATATAATATATATATTTATTTATTTATTTATTTAAAAAAAATGTTTTAAATTGTAATAATATTTCACAATATTTCCTGTTTTTAGATCAAATAAATGCACCACCACCAAAGTTTAAAACCATTGTTTTAGAGCAGTGGTATATTGTTATTTGTATATGCTGTCAATCATGTTTACATGGGTCACATGGATTTTTGACTATCTTTGAATATGGTTTCAGTGATCAGATCACAAGGCATTTTGGACCCGGTGAATGGTGAACTAGGGTGTCTCTGATACAGTATAGACCATCTTTCATCATGTTTTTTTTTTTATGTGTGTGTTTTGTCTGAGCAAACTCTGCTGTGCTCTGATTTACAGCACTCTCACTATTCACACCTTCACGCTTTACCAACCATTACTTTCCCCAACCTCGTTCTACTGTCACGCTCCGGGGCTGTGTGCATGTTGCAGGGTTTAAGAGTGTTGATTGTTCATATTCTGATGTGTATCGCATGTTGGCTTATTCGAAAATGTGTTTGTACTTGCGTGTGCCTTCAGGATTTCTGGGACGTTTCTCTTTCTACTGTAGCCTTCATGTACGTGGCTTTGAAAGTTCAAATGCAGTTCACTTGAGTCTTAAGTTAATTTGTGTATACATGCACTTAATTATCTTCGCTCATTTACATCTGGCTTATTTGGCTTTATTTGTAGTGCGTATTCGTTTGATGTTCAAAGAAAAGAAATTGACTCTTTTAGGATTATGTGAGTGTTTTATTTCTGGTCCAGGTATGATCCTATGAGAAATGTCCCTTTAAGAACAAAACAAAAAAAAAGGCTCTCCTATTATCATTGCATATCTGTGTACGTGGCTAAAAACATAAAGCAAAAGTTTTGGAGCAGAACAGCGGGTGACCAGATTTCATATACTTCTGTTGAGTGAATTCAAAATAGACTGGAAGTGAAAGCAGGTTGCATTTTGTGATATTGTTTTGAGTGTTAAAGGATTCGCTTGAGCAATGTTTGTGATGTATGTGCAATATAGAGGCATGCAATATCAAATCGCTGTTGTGGCACCTGATATTAAAGTATTGTTTGTGGTAGCCTACATTCATTAAACTTTATAGAAAGAAAATAGTAATATATCATCTCTTAAGTCATGTCTAGCTACCCTGCATAAATATATTTGATGTACAAACTGTGCCAATGATGTTTATCATTGTTCTAAATTTCAGCACAGACGTTAGCAGTGTGATGCTTTCTCAGTCAGTCTTGTGTAGTGCTGATACTGTTACAGGTGTCATGACCCTATACACTGTAAAAAAATGATCTGGTCAATAAGTTATGACAACATATGTTTTTACATTGCATTAACTCAAAATAAGTTAAGCAATTTTTACCTTTTTTATATACAAAATTCAACCCATTTTTAAAATCAGTTTAATGTAATTTAAGTAGAAATGACTAAAACATCCAAGTTGATTGTACTTAAATAAAAAAATAAAAATAAGGCAGCAACTTTGTTTACTGCATGTGTATACACCACCAACAAAAAAAACAGAAAAAGCACTTAACATATTAAAGATGACTGAAAATGTTGTATATGCTAACCTAGTAATACTCGACTGTTTACTTCAGCAATGCCATTTTACTTGAATCATTTATTTATTTTTATTTACAGTGACTCAACTAATAGTTAGTCCAAATGTATCGTACTATTACACTGGTTTTATTGAAAAATATGAAATGCACCTTTCAAAGAAAATGATTAGGAATTTTCCCCACAAAATGACATATTGAAGACTTACATAATGATGTTTTATTGACCATTTACTCTAATAATATGGTTTTAGATTATTTTTAAAGAAATGTGACAAGGCCATTCCTTGGTATTGTTTGAAGTGCCATCATTTATGGTTATTACTCTGTTAATCAACATGATGTAAATAATAATAATTCGGACAAAATTAGGCCTGTTTCTCTCCTTGGATGTACATTTACTTACAATTTCTTTGTGCATAATTAAATGCGTTTTTAATTAAACGATTAAATCGAAAAAAATGCATAACTAAAAAGTGAAAATGTAATGTTTTTGATTATTTTGACAATGCATTCATGGGAGAATGTAATACTCCGCTCTGTTGGGTACTGCAATTCTGAATCATATCTGAATCCATCTGCAGAATTTTTTTTTTTTTTTTTTTTTCTGCAATCAGCACATAATGTGACAAAACTGTGTGAATTCCTAACCATAATCCATACGGAGGCCAGATTCAGCTGAGAACTTGATTTCTTCCTCTAACTGTCTATGTCTTGTGTCTGCGAATGGCGCTGTTGGTGGTGTGTGTCCCTGTGTTCCAGCGTTCTCAGATTTGAGTGTGAAAGTGGGGTACAGAAGTGGGCGAGAGTCTTTGTGAGACTGGAGGCAGCACCAGATGTCCAATTTGCACTTCAGCCGGGCCTGAATGAGCTGCTGGACCACAGGTTTACCCTGACAGGTTCAGAGAGAGAGAGAGATGGAGAGATAGAGACTTTGTTCAGTCAAAGGCATCACTGCCAATAAGGCTTGATGGCGATTTTAGGATTGATGAAGCATAAACTTGTCAATTTCAATTTTAGTGCATTTCTCTTTTTTTTCCGTGTGACTATTGTCAATGCTTTGCAAAATGAAAATAACAGGTGTGCAAATGCAGTAAACATATTAAGCTAAAAAATTACAAACAAACAATTACATTAAATAATTAAATTACATTTTAGCAGCTTAGCAACAATAGTTAAATACTCAGTTTTATATCCAAATTTAGAAAGTACTAGATTACCACTTACATTGGTCTTGTTGAAAAATATGAAACAGAAGCCAGATTTCTTCAAAGAATGTAAGGAAGCTCTGGCAAAGAGAAACTTGCATTTCAAAGAAAACGATCAAGGATTTTCCCCACAAAGTTACGTATTGAAGAAGTTACCTTTCAAAAAAAGTTGAAGTACGAGGAGTAACATTTCATATTTCCCTGCAACCTTGATGGTTGAAGTGTGAAATAATAATGTCTTAGTTTATTCAGTCCGATAAATGTGTTTTTTTTTTTTTTACATTGCCTATCAAGAATTTTCGCTTCAAAGGAGACACCCTGAATTGTAATTAGGCATAGTAATTTTACAAGGGATAGTTTGCCCAAACATTTAAATTCTGTGTTGATTTTAACATTGGACCTCCTTGACTTAATGTTTGGGCAAAAATAAATAAATAAATAAAAACTTTCACAGAATAAAGTCCATTCATTCATTCATTCAGCTTTTTTCTATCTCGCTTTATTTATTTATGATTCGAATTTTAATTGGGTGTTTCCGTACCCAGTAAGATGATGGACCAATTATGTACAAAAACACGAAAGTAAATTCAATGAAGGAAAATTGGTAACACTTTACAATAAGGTTGCATTAATTAACTACATTAGTTAACATGAACTAATAATGAACTGCACTTCTGCAGCATTTATTAATCTTTGCTAAAATCAAAAGTTGTATTTGTTAACATTAGTTAATGCACTGTGAAGTAACATGATCAAACAGTGAACAGCTGGATTTGTATTAACTAACATTAACAAAGATTAACAAATACATTATCAAATGTATTGCTTGTAGTTAGTTCATGTTAGTTAATACGTTAACTAATGTTAACAAGTGAAACCTTATTGTAAATTGCTACTGGAAAAAAGAATGAAATATAAATAAAAAAATAAATAAGTAAAAAAAAAGAAAGCATTGCTTGTTTTTCAGATTGTTTGTTAACGTTGACTTGTACACCTGCGTCTTGCAGTTCGGTTTCAATTGTGCAACTGCAAATCAACAGCATCTTTGAATGCAATCTGCACACGGGGGCCAGAGGCAAACTGAAACTCAGGGTCATTCACTATCACTTCATTATCTATTTCTATAGCCAACTTCTTCATTGTTCTCCTTGTCTCTCTTCATATCACGGGGGGATCATCATTAGGGGGTATGTAGACACACGCATGCAAAAGTGTGAGATCTTTGGCTGGTTTGCATCACTGAACAACACTGGCAAGTGCTTTGCCTTAGAGGGGTGTGTGTGTGTGTGTGTGTGTGTGTGTATCACCATGTTAGCTGGGGAGGGAGGGGTGTTGGTCTTCAGATGTTCTGCTTGCATGTAATTAAGATTTCTTTTTTTTCTTCTTCTTTAAATTGTATGCAAGTGTTGCATAATGTGTGTCTTTCCTACCATAATATCAGGTGTCTGTTGCAAATGTGAGTCTCTCCCTCAATATATGCGAGTGTTTTGTTTTGTGTGTTTACCTGGCCAGTTTGTTGACCTCCCTGCCAGTACAACACTGTTTATGCATTCATACTTTGTGTCTGACGGCATGTGGGTGGGTGGCAGGTACTGTGTGTGTCCATGTTGGTATGTTCTCAGTAGGCGGAGGGTCATGAACGTTACCACACACACACACACACACACACGGAGAGAGAGTAAGTGACTGTTCTCAGCGCTAGGTGACACAGTGTGGGCTTGACTCCAGATGGGAGAGCATTAAGCTGTTAATAAATGAGGATCTTTCTCTGCATCTGTGGAATGACAGACATACAGTATTCTAATGAAGAAGAGCTGCCCAGATGGCTTGATTTCATAGATAACTTCTCTTTTTTTCACATTTTATACTGGTTGGCTTTATACTGTGAGTGTGTGAGAGAAACATTGACTCAGAGGGAGTATTTTGCTTATATTTTCCTTTTAATTGATTGGAAATTGGATAGTGATATAAGAGAAGTCGAAATGGATCGGAAAGTGATGCAGGATGGACTGACCCAGGATTTGAACAAACCTCTTAATCGAATTTCATAACTTGTACTTCAACACTTAGGCTAAAAATGAGTTACAAATGATGTTACTGTTTAAGTCACTTGTGCTGTAAAAAATATGTCCTGTCCTGTAGAGAGACACACACACACACACACACACACACACACACACACACACACACACACACACACACACACACACACACACACACACACACACACACACACACACACACACACACACACACGAACACAGCAGTTAGTGACTGCAGGCCCATGCAACAGAATCATGCCTGTTTTTTTTTAATGTTAAGAACAGCTCCCTATACAAGTAAAACAAAATGCCATTGCTTCCTCAGAGGTTTGTGCAGTTGATGTTCCTTCACCAGCTTCAAGAAATAAAACATGACTGTGTTTGCAGAGACAACATGAAATCAAAATTAGTACTGTTATAGTTAACTAAAACTAATAAAAACTAATGAAATAAAATTAATTATCTTTAATCTATGAAAAACTAAATAGAAATTGAGCCTTGACAACTGAAGTAAAAGTTGAAGTACTAAAATTACTAAAACTAAACTGAAATAAAAATATAAAAACTAATAAACAGCAGTTGACAAAATTACTAATATTTAAACAAATTCAAAAAGACTGAAAATCTAAAAAGTGAATCCCAAAAATGTATATTAATAATAATCAATATTAAAATGTCGCTTATAAAAATGTACCTTTTCACATTCCTAATATATGACACTGATCTCATTGGTATTCTAAAATAGTGTTATTTTAAAGTAAATGTTTTTTGTTAATTATGTTTAATTTTCACTATGCAATCAAATCACAATTGCTGAAATCAAGTCTGAATATTTCTGTTTTCCCTCCAGTTTTGTTTCCTATGTAGTAGCTGTGGCTGTAGAAGCCCTATGAGACTATCGCATGAAGTGCGGCCACTTTCTTCCTCTGACAACAGCAAAAAGTTCAATATTTAAAAGAGGAACAAGATAACAAAAAAAAAGGGGAGTCCAACCGAGCTGTTTTATTACTGAACCCTTGTCATGAATCAGCATTCATATCTCTCTCTTTTCTCGACCTTGTGTTTGTGTGTTTCTGTTTTGGGGATTTGTCTTGTCTGCATGTATTCTTTATTCTTGCCTTTTAATCTATTGACAATTCCCGGCTCTTCCCTGCTGTCACTCCATCACTGTCATTATCCAAACATCTTTGAAGTCATTCATTCTGTCCTGCCCGAGTAGCTCTAAAAGACCCTGTCGGTTGACTGATCTGAAGTCAGCGTGCAGTGGCTAAGACAAACACATCTTGCAGTATTGATTACCCTTCACTGTCCGAAGTCCAGTCGGCTCATTAGTCCGGGTCAGAGCGGGACCACCTGATAAGCACCTGTCCTCATTTTTCAATTCCCCCTGAGATTCCTGTCATGCAAGAGGTCAGAGTTTCATATGACGTTCCTCTTTTTTTCAACATGGAACACAAATGTCTTATCACCCGAGCGCTAAGGTCAGCCGGACGGGGGAGATTGAGTCGTAATACCTCCATTGTGGGAGGTCTGTGGATTTTTTCCCCCTCTTTTCTCTCGCTTTATCGCTTCCCTTGACTTATTCTGCTCATCTGGGGGCCCCGTGGACCCCCTCCTCGTTGTTTGAAGAGGATTTCTGCCGCATGGGAGTTTACAAACAGATCAACTTTCTGAGACAACAGTGCACTTCATTAAGACCCTCAGCTGTGTGTGTCCACCTTATCGCTTGCCCACCCAGACGACACGCTCTGGTCAAGGCCACCGTGGCGTCTGTGCCTTGTCTCTTTCCGTCCGTTCCTCCCACGCTCCCTCTTTTCTCAGCTGTGGTGTTGTGCGTGAGCTGGCAGGGGACGGTGTCTGTGGGGGGATTAGCGTGACCCCCCTCCTCTCATGTGTTATGTCTCCCCACTGCTCCCCTGCAGATCCCCCTGCTAAGGCTCTTCCTTCCTCTCTGATCCTCCAGATCACTGCCGCCACATCAGCAGCCTGTAAACAAACCCCCTCCTGGAGTCAGAGCCTGGAGCTGACCCTGTGTGGTCACCCATTGTCCTGTCTGAGACCCATATCATTGGCAGATGAGACATGGCTGTGTTTATGTATCTTATATGGGGGACTCCAGCAGTGCGATGTGTGGTTTAGTGCTTTGCTGGCTTAGAAGAAGATCGTATTGGATAGAATGGTGAAATAACAGTGAAATTGTGCATATAATGGCATCAGCCTCTCAGAAACCCATATCTGTCACCAGCTATCTAAGTCTTAAATTCCCACGCAGAATCTGCACACGTTTTTTATGTTGGTGTGTGAAAATCTGTGGAAGTCTACTGAATAGTTTTATTAAAAGTTTTTTTATTAAAACATACTGCAAGTCTCAGCTAAAGTGTGGGTCCTTTTGGTCGAGTGCTGTGTTAGCAATACAAATTGTACATTTTAATGTTCTTAATTGAAATGGCTCAACACAACAAATGTTTCAAGTGATTTCCCCAAATTCAAGTGAAAATGCAACTTTTAATGACTTATCAAAATTATTTAACCCCCTGAATAGAATCCCTCACAACAGTACAAATCTGCGAAACAGGTGTTGTCTCAAGCACACCAGATGCAACTAATCAAGGGCTTCATTAGTTCCACCAGGTGTGCTTGAGCTAGAACACATGAAATATCTGAACTGGCTAGGTTTGATGAGTGTCACGTTTGACTGCATGGTAGAAAATATAGCTAAGTCAAAAGAATGGTCCAAAAAGTTAAGATATCATCACCCTTAACAAACAAGCAACAGTATACAAAAACATAGCAAAGGCACTATATCTTCCTAGAGACAACATTAGAAGCATAGTTTGCACGTTCAAAATTAAAGGAACAGTGGTTACACTACCTGGACGGGACAGAAAAAGGAAGCTATCAACGGCTGCAACCTGATTTCTGAGAAGGCAGGTTCAGAAAAGCCCTCGAGTGACTGCAGAATACCTGCAGCAAGGTACTGCGGTTTCAGCTTGCACAGTACGGCGCATACTATACACATGCCAAAACTCCAAGAAATGCTCCACTACTGACCCAAAAGCACAAGAAAAGTTTGCTCCAATTTGCTCAAAATCACAGAGGTTTTGGGATTCTGTTCTGTGCAGCGATGAAACAAGACTGGAACTTTTCAGCCCTATTGATCAGCGGTATGTCTGGAGGAAGAAGAATGAAGCATATGCTGAAAAGAACCCTTTGCCTACAGTTAAGCATGGTGGTGGTTCGGTGATGCTCCAGGGCTGATTTTCATTCTTTGGCACTTGAAACCTGCAACGCATGGCAGGCAAGATGGATTCATTGAAGTATCAGAAAATCCTAGGAGAAAACGTCATGCCGTCAATGAGGAAGCTGAAGCTTGGGCGTCATTGGAACTTCCAGCAGGACAATGATCCCAAACGTACCTCAAATTCCACCAAGGCTTGGTTGCAGAAGAAGTCCTGGAAGATTCTAAAGAGGCCATCACAGTCAACTGACTTGAACCCAATAGAAAATCTCTGGTGGGAATAAAAGGTGGTTGCAGCACGCAAACCCAAGAATATCACTTAACTGGAGGCCATTGCTCATGAGGAATGGGCTAAGATTCCTCAGAAACGCTTCCAGAATCTGATGTCTGGTTTATACATCTCATTTGCAGCAGGTCATAACAGCAAAAGGGTGTTCTACTAAGTACTAAAGATGCTTGCCATTAAGGGGTTGAATAATTTTGAGATGGCAGAAGTCATTAACAGTTGCATTTTCAGTTGAATTTGGGGAAACCACTTGATTCAATAACTTTTGTTTGATATGTTCAAATCGCTCCCCGGGCTCCACAGCATAATGGCTGCCCACTGCTCCAGGTGTGTCACGGTTTGCAGTGTGTGTGTGTGTGTGTGTGTGTGTGTGTGTGTGTTTGTGACCCACCATCAGCTTTCTCCCGCCAAATTTCATTCCAATTAAAAAGAAAAGAAAGAAAAAAAAAAAGAAAAACTCATTCTGGGTCTTCTGTTATAGATGTGCACTTTACAAGACAACACTCCTCTCCAGCGGATCTGTGATCACCACCCTCATCACGTTTAGAGGGGGAGGCGAGGAGCACTTACCATTCTTACCTGCAGGGTTTTCATTATCAGACTAATAAGACAATATTAATTATGCGACAGCACTGTGCTCCAATTACAATGACAGGCGATTGCGCTCTCCTTTCCATGTCAATTTATCTATAGGAGGGCAGCGAAGGCAAACACTAATATTCCATATGATTATTTAGGATATTAACTGTGAGAATTGATTCTCTGTTTCTCGGTATATACGCCTGGGGGAACTCCCTCAGAGACCGCTAGTGACATGCAGATTGTTAATGTTGAGGTTCAGCAGTTTTGATTGCATCACCTGTGAAGGATGTATGAAGGAATGAACTATATAACCCCAAAGTTCCCACCACCGAACATGCGCTTTGTATGAATTCTGCTCACGGGGTGCTCTGTGAGTCTGGGGGCAAGAAGTTAAACCTGTGAAAATAATCTTGTCTGAATACTGCACAAATAATGTATGAACTATTCAAAGTTGTTTTGTGAAGGCAGAAAAAAATAGCCCAGAGCTGCTCAGGGATTGTTTGGGGGGGATTGCTCAAGCTCTCAGTGATGTGAACTGTGCAAACTCTGCGTGAGTCACATTTCCTTGTCTCCTTTTTATAAGAAATAATGTCTTTGTAAAAAGATATTAGTACACATTAAAAGACTGCTTTTTCAAGCTCTTTCCACTCAAACAGTTGTTTAGAGAATGAGCACAAAGAGGGTACTGGATGTTTTCAACCATTCAGATGGATGTCTTTATAATCTTTCTCATCGAGTGATTAACAAGTGCTTGACCTCAGCTAATCTTTAATTCTTTTTTGCCCAGACAAAGTGATTTTGTATTTCCTGCAACTAAAAATTAATTTCCTAAAGATTCCATGAAGTCACTGTGGTTCCCACAGACCAGTTGTTTTGATTTATATGGATTGTACCATAAAATGTCGTTTTGTCCTCTAGTTGTTCATTTGAAGCAAATGTAATATGTAGATATTTAATTTAATATGCTTTAAGTAATGTCTGTTTCTGTGTTATAAATTGAAAGGATTTTGTTTCCCCTACTTGTTTCTTAAGCAGCAATTCAGCATTTTAGAATGATTTCTGAAGGATCATGTGACACTGAAGACTGGAGTAATGATGCTGAAAATTCAGCTTTGCCATCACAGGAAAACATTACATTTTAAGATATATCAAAATAGAAAACCATTTTAAATTGCAACGATTTCATAGTGTTACTGTTATTACTGTAGTGTTCATCAAATAAATGCAGCCTTGGTGAGCTTGGTGAGACTTTTTTTTCCCAAAAAACACTACAAAATCTTACTGACCCCAAACTTTTATGTTAATTATTAATATAATATAATATAAATAATTTTTGTTGTAGTAATATATAATAGTACAATTTGTTGTCTGTAATGCATTGTTAAAGACATTTACATATTAAAGGTGCTGTAACGTTGAAACTTAACTCAAATGATCTACTTTCTGCTACCTCTATTTGAAAGATGTGCTGTATAATTCTGGTATTTTGTTTTTCCACCCTGTGATGTTAGCATGGACAGTCCATGATGAGGGAACATGTTGCACACAAAACTCCTCACCAACTTTTTGTACACATACACTCAAACATCTGTGAGAGTGAACGGCCGTAGACCGTCTCAAACAGAACCCACGCACCCTTTCAAAACCCCCTCATTCTCTTCTCTCATATATCAAAAGAGAAGCACCTGAGGCACTGAAGCAATAATGTAGTATAAATGAAATTTCCTGCAAGGCTTATTGATGTCATTAAACACAAGCATATTGCACTTCACAACCATTTTAGTCTTCATCAGAGAGCTTGACATTTAGTGAATTAGGTACTGTTGAGCTGCCTGTGTCTTCCTATCGTCACTGGCGTCGCCCCCTCCACCACGGTCTGTAGAGATATCCGTCATCTCATTTAGGCCCGCTGACCGCTGACGAGCACTAATATCCCTTTGCATTAGCTCATTTGAGCTTAATGTACTTTTGCTGTTTGTAATCAAATAAGCAATAGCTTAGGCTATGCCTTATGGCTTTAAATGAGTATGCAACCATTAAGATTACATTATCACTCTATCTAAAGGTTTCGCTTTTTTTGTCCTGTGTCATGATCGTGGGTATGAATTCACACGCACATTTGTTTTGTTGCATATGCAGTCACAGATCATAGTTTGATTGGGTTTTTAATACCCCATTAATGTATTAAATTTGATCTAGTTTAAACCAGTGGTTCTCAAATGGTATTGCTTGTTTTGTTTGCTGTTGTCGACCCAACGCACTACCAAAAATTGGTTGTGCAAAAGTGAACGAAACTATAATTTGATGATTAGTTGTGACGTGTTTAGATGCTGTTGCTTCCTTTTGACAAACTTGGCATGTCTTTATAGTTTGAGTGTTTTGTTTGTATTGTAAATTTCCATGTATTCAGTGTCATGCTATTGGCAGCTAACAATTCACAGCACAATTGATAATACATTTAGAATGAATCTGCAGTCAGTTTACCATTAAAT
This sequence comes from Squalius cephalus, assembly GCF_949319135.1. Taxonomy (NCBI): domain Eukaryota; kingdom Metazoa; phylum Chordata; class Actinopteri; order Cypriniformes; family Leuciscidae; genus Squalius; species Squalius cephalus. The sequence continues at coordinate 20,574,648 of NC_137126.1, forward strand.
TGCATTTTATATATACAATTTATATAATTAGATTAAATTACACAACCGAGCGACCGGACCTATCAACATTTTTAGTATATTTTGGAACTGCAAGAAAACTTGCCAATGCGATAATCTCAAAATGTCCAAATAACACAGTTAAAAAGCCTGAGCAAAATATCCATCAGTCTATGATTAATTGTAAGTGATCTTATATTTAATCTATTCTGAGTTGTATTTTATTTTTTCCTTGCCTAATTTTGAACATGGTTTTTAAGATCATGTGCATCATCATGTCCATGTTGGCATAATTTGACTAGTTTCTTTCTGCAGGTTGAAGAACTTTGACAAAAGATATGAGGATGGCTTTATCATTACTATGCATAATTATATGGCTAGTCGCACTTTATTTTTTTGTATTTGCCATTGTTTGTTTTGCTCAGCTCTATCAGAACAGATCTGTCAGTGATTTTTTTGGGGGCCTCAGTTGAGGACCGCTGGTCTAGACTATGCACATCACGCTGACTTCTCCCTGCAGCTCAGTTTGACTGCAGATCAAGACCTCACACATTTATTGACACCAGCACAGCTGACAATCTCAGCCGTCAGACACGGATACATCTCCACCACCTTCACGCCTCATTCCAGTGGGGCATCTGTTAGTGCCTCCACCCGGGTGGGCCATAAAGTGCTCACGGAGTTGGCATAACAGGATCAGCGTGCCCTGGAAAATAAGCCCCGTCACACTGGGGCTTTTTTTGCTGACCGTTGCCAAATCACAACCACCATAAAACATCCCGTCTTAATTGCCGCATTTGCCATCCACGTCTTAAAACGCTGTAGTTTCAGCTGTCGCAGATCGTGAGCAAAAGCAAAACAAGCAAGAAATGCTGAAAGTTGTTGATGTCACTGAACCATGAAACTTTTGGCCCGGGGATGAAATTGCACTGTGTACATGTTCTTTAGCAATTTAGCTGCAGGGATAAACATACCTTACATCAACACGCTGTTTGTACTCTAGATTTGCCCCGCTTTAGGCTGACAGAACCCGTACACTCTGCTCTCTGTGCTGAACAAGTGAAATCCAGACAGTTCCAATTATCTCATTCACTGAGGCTGTCTATAGCAACTGCATGTACTTTGCATATATGCAAAGAAGTGTGATTGATTCTCATTGTCATAAATGGAAATACTGTGTTTTTTTTAGGCCTGTATAGGCTCAGTTTGAGTTGCATTAGTGCAATTGTTTGATTATACCAAATAAGTAAATCAAACCACACAATGGACCTTTTTCACAGACTGTTTATATCACTATACTTACCTTGGCTTTAAATTACAGAAAACAATTTAATGCTGCTGTTTCTAATACAGTGGTCTATCTAATATTGTGAAAAGGGTCCATCTACTAGGCTTTAATAACTCTCTTCAGTGCTTTTTTTTAATGTTCCAACCAAAGTTATATTTTAGTCAGTCTTGTTCTAAGCTAACTGGAACATTTTTAAATTGATTTGAAAGACTTATAAAGATGTATCTTGTCTCCTGTAGATCATTACAAAGTATGTTTATGAACTCTTGGAGAATGACTGCAACCTGAAGAAGGAGATTCTTCCTGTAAGTAATGTCTTTTTTTCTTCCTTAAAAACTGTTGGAATCTAAACAGAATTATTGTGAAAGCTGATGCAATTGTGCTTTAAGAATACCGTGGTCTAAATGTTGTGAAAACTTCAATAATCTTCAACACTTCTCAACTCTCCAGGAGAAAAATTGCATTTGTTCTGATGGTAACATTGTGTACGCTCAAGGAGGTTCCTAAGGTGTGGTCACTGCATTCATATGAGCAATAATGTTATGATTTCTAGTGCGCTTTTTTAAGAGGCGTATCATTAAACTACACATCATTTTTGATGGCGGGTGTTTGCACTTGGTAGAAATAGAATTTATGTCCTTTTAAAAGCACTGTAAATTACTCTCCATAAATCACCTGAACAATGCTGGCACAGACTTTTATGAGCTGTTTTATTTGTGGAGAGTATTTACCAAATGATGTTCTTGGAGTCTGTATTGTCTTTCAGAGAGTTTCATGGGCACAGCTACCTGTGACCAACTGCATTTAGTGCTCAATCCATTTGTCAAAGTTAGTTTTAAAGAAGACTACACACAAAATGCATTGTGTTATTTTCTATTGTATGATTTTATGAGCTTGCCACATAACTGATCACCACACAGGAAGCATACGCATGTAGAAGTCAAGACGGATTTGTTGCAGTGTAATGAAGCCATCAGACGCAGACAGACAGTGTTGACTTCTCAGCAGCTTGGCAGTGTAGCTCAGCATTGAGCGCTGTTCATTAGAAATGATTCCAGGCTCTGACTCACTCCGCTGTTTCTGAGTGTCCTGCCCCACTTTAATAAGAGTAAATACAGTTGTTGACACATCAGGGGGCAGACAACACAAAAACACCTTTTACAATCAAATCGAGGTTCACAGAGTTTGGCAAGTGTGACTGAATGTAATGGAAACATGCTTTACTTATACACAAGCAATAGACCACGTTATTTGCTCCAGCATTTTGGAGTGCAGTGTGAACTCTAGTTTCAAAGTGCCCTAAGTACGTTCAATAATACAACAGAGACCATTTCCAAACCGCAGATTTCATTGGCCGTAATCTTGTACCCTGCTATAATTGGCGACCGGTGTCTCTGTTTGGTACTGATTATAATATTAATATTCCTTCAGGTCGATGCGACTGAGGATGAACCGAAAAGCTTTATTTACGTGAGCGAGGATGCCCTCACTAACCCGGAGAAGATCATGGTTCTCATCCAGGGCAGTGGAGTGGTAAGGGCAGGCCAGTGGGCTCGACGCCTCATCATTAATGAAGACCTCAACAGTGGGACGCAGATACCCTTCATTAACCGTGCCAAAGAGGTGGGTTTCAGTTTGTCTTCATTATGTTTGTTTTTTTTCTTTTTTATAGTTTAGCAAAGGAACTATGTAAACATTAGTTGTTTGTGCTAAAATATTTTTTTGGATTTGGGTTGTGTTGGGCCTTGGGCGTATTTAATGCACTTTATTACATTTTCAATTAGTGTGTTTTATCAATTATAGGTCTTAAATATAGACTACCATTCGAATAATTTAAGAAATAAGTCTTTTATGCACACTAATTCTGCATTTATTTGTTTATTCAAAAAACATATATATTTATTCAGCAAGGGCACATTAAATTGATAAAAAGTGGCAGTAAAGACATTTTTATAATGTTACAAAGGATTTCTATAAATGTATTTCTATCAAACTAATTGCTTTTCTATTGATCTATTTACAAAGAATCCTTAAAAAAAAATCTGTTTTTTTATGAAACAATAAAAACTATTTTAACATTAAAACATTTGTAAATCAGCATATTAGAATGATTTCTGTAATGATGCTGAAAATTCAGCTTTATCACAGGAATAAATAACTATTTTCCTTTTAATATATTTTAAAATGTAATTTATTTTCAATTGTAATAACATTTCACAATATCTCTACGACAACACTTAAAATTTTAAGGTGACGTAGTTACACGTTACTACTTGTACTTACCATAGTAATAACAATAAATTATGCATAATTACAAGTAACTAACCCTAAACCAAACCCTAACCGTAACTCTATAGTAAGTGCAAGTGCAAGTAGCTCATTAATATTACTCAGTACTTATTTGAGTAAGTACATTGTAACTACGTCACCTTAAAATAAAGTGTAGCCATTACTGTTTTTACTGTATTCTTGGTCAAATAAATACAGCCTTAGTGAGCATAAGACATGAGACTTCTTAATTATTCTTAATTATCTTAATTATTTCAAACTTTTAACCTGTTGTGTATATTTGTTGTAGTCAATTTTTATCGCAAATTTAAAGCATGATGAGTTTAATTATTAATATTGATTTGTTTTTATTTCTTTTTTTGTCATTTAATCTGTGGTTTGGCGTTTGATTGTATTAGCAGGGTGAGTAAATATGTGAACTACTGGCCTGACTGAACCAGGAGATTGTTTAATATCAATGAAAGTGTTATCACATGCGTGTAGTCTGAGCGACTGCTGTATCTATCTCTATTTTCTCCTCTGTATCACTCTTTACTCTCTCCGATCCATAGATATTTATTTACCCAGCAAAATGAGCTGTTTTGCTGTTACGTGTGTACTGTAAACTGTAATTTAGATTTTCATTTCTTTTCTCTGTCGGAGGACGTATCCCCGAGTGGAGTTATTTCCGTCCATCGCGGCTAGTCGTTTGTCACGCCGCCCGCCGCTACCTGTGTAATTTCATCGGCCCGTGCGTTCAAATTGACTTAAGGGAGATCTCCCTCGCTCTTCCATCTAAATGTCATAAAACACACACACACACACTCTCTCACTCTCACACTGATGTCTGCAGGCAAAGTCACTTTTCGCACAGCGCCAGGAAAAGACGGACAGGGACGGTGAGTTTGTGTGTGCGGGAGACAGTAAGGTGGCTTATTGCATTTGTGAAGAGGCACGTTCTGGGGGCGTACCGCGACGGGTTAGACGGAAAGAATGCACGCCGTCCTGTGCCGACCATTTATCTTAATAAATAATGACCCCTGTTTTGCTGTGACATCATCATAATAGCATTTACAGGAAGAGAGATTCCAGAGTTTGTCGCGTGTGTGTGTCAGTACGACAGAGGGAATGTGGCTGTCACTTTGCAATATTTGTATTGCTGAAGGGGTGCGGATGCGCTGTCTGATTCTCCATGTGACGGCTCGTGTTTGTGATTTCCTCTGTGATAAACAAGGCCACCTGAGGCCATGTGCCGAATACGCTCTGATCCGAGATCAGTCTGTTCTTTTAGCCTGTGAGATGTGCAGTTCTGATGGGAATTGGTAACGTGCTCACAGACAGATTTCATTGCTCCCTGATCTGTCCTGTGAAGCTTAATTAAAGATTTTAATGTAGAAATAAGATTGTAAAATAAAGCAGGTTGATTCTGAGTTGCTCATACGGTACATTTGATGTGGGCTGTAGTAGACCATTGTCTTCATTAGCACATTTCCAGTGAAAACGCAGAAGTTCTCAAAGAAAGATGACTCAGCGGGGTCAAATGAGTTCTGCAGCGGTTTTTCAAGACAGACCTGATATAATCAATCATTTTGGAAATCAAATAAAAAGAGAGAGAAAACACAGACAGTCCACTGAGGACAAGGCTACTACCTGTTTGCTTCAATAGAAGGCTAGTAAGATTTCTTTTTAAGATTTTTTTTTTTCAGTAAGGATGCATTAGATTGATCAAAAGTGACAGTACAGACTTGTTTACTACGTACTTGTATAAATAAAATAAATGCTTTTCTTTTGAACTTTCTATTCATGAAAGAATCTTGAAAATATGTATCACTGTCTCCACATAAATAGCCAGCAACACAACTGTTTTCAACATTGATGATAATAAGAAATGTTTCTCAAGCAGCAAACCAGAATGATTTCTGAAGGATCATGTGACACTGAGGATTAAAGTAATGACTGCTGAAAATGCAGCTTTGCCATCACAGGAATAAATTACATTTTAAAATATATTCATATTTGTATTTTGTGATATAATGACCCCAAACTTTTAAACAATGCATTTTTTTAAATTAAATAATTGTTCTAAATTTAAATAAATGACAGAACAAACCATTTTTTTTTTTTTTGCAATGTTATATTTCATATTATTTGGAAAAAGAGACAAAATGTGCACGTCTACTAATTTAAATATTTTTAAGACCTCATATGAACGCAGTAACTGCTGATCCAGCTGCTGCATCATGTGTGTAGGAGTTTAGCTGGTCACACACCAGTGACTATGTGCTAGTATGTAAGGGAAAGACTGTGCATTATGCACATCTGCGCGCGTGTGACAGACTATGGGCGTCCACAGAAGGCCGCAGTGGCAGCGCTGGGAAACAGGGCCGGAGTCTGACAGCTGGGCTACCGAGAGAGTGAACACGTAAGAACTTGTGTGTGTGTGTGTGTGTGTGTGTGTGTGTTTGAGAAAGAAAGCAAGCTTGCTTAATGACAGCTTATTCCTTCATGAGTTTAACTCCTGACAGCCGACAGCTCTGCCTGTTGCATCATGGTAGCAGAATCATTACCTTGTGACCTGTCAAAAGCTGGAGAGTTACAGCGGAAGAGAGAAAGAAAAAAAGCTGGAGGAACGAGAGACTGCGAGATATGGAATTAATTTGTTTCGCAGGGTCAGAAATTGAGTACCGTGAAGGTTTGGGTGAGATGTGAGCCCTAAAAAAGGTGATTGGGATTACAAAGCCTGTTTAGAACCATTGGCCTGAACTAGCTCACTGTTTATGCAAGTACGATTACATGACATATGTATTTTGTGCGGCACTATTTTCATATAGCTGATTTAACCTCTTATGACCGACCCCCCTCTGATCTCGTCTCGGCCAGCCTCTCTCTGACAGAGGCGGATTGATTGCTCACTCAGAGCATCTTGTTTAAGCCTGCAGTTACTCTGACATTGACCCAGCCAAAATGTAGCCGAGGCTAACGCGAGGACGTGACTGGAAAGGTGAGAGGATTTTTCTCTCTCGGCCTCTCTGATGCAGGAAGCTTGCGATCTTTTTCCCTCTAGTGGCTCTCAGGAAGCATGGGTGAAAACGAGCTCTTGACAGAGGCAATAAATATACTGCAACTCTTCCTACACCTCTCCCTCCCTCCTAGTATGTTCACTCACTCGTTCCATGCTTTATTCAGTTTTCCTCATCCCTGTTATCTCATCCAATCTTATTTTAGTTATCTGTAATATACAGTTGCAGGATTTTTCCCCCCCCCTATCCCATCTCTTTTTCTGTCTGTGTTCTGAAAGTAATGCTTGCATACTGCATATATTGTCAAAAAACTTTTTTTCTATTATGTAAATCAATGCACAATATTTAAGCTTCGTGTCAAGAACCCCATCTAGGTTTATTCTGTGAAAATGACCAGCTGACTGTATGTATTTTCTTTTTGTATCAAGTTACTATTTAGCAAATAAGTAAAAAAAATACATTTAAGTACATGATCAAGGTGAAATTATTTCACTATATGGGAATAAATAGATTTTTTTTTTTTTTTTTGAGAGAGAGAGAGAAGTCTCTTATGCTTAGGCTACATTTATTTGCTAAAAAAATACAGTAAAAACAATAATATTGTGATTAAGTATTTTCTATTTTAAAATATTTTAAAAGGTAATTTATTCCTCTGATGGCAAAGCTGAATTATCAGCAGTCATTACTCAGCAGTCAATAACTACGTTTACATGCAGCCAATAACCCGTTCAAAACCGGGATATTAGCAATAACCCGGTCGCGCACGGCCATGTAAACACCGGCAAAAACCCGGATATGCTCATATCCCGGTTTTTAAAAACCCGGATATTATACCTGGGGTACCCCTTTTCTAACCCGAATATTTGGTCATGTAAACGTGTATCGGCATATCCCCATCAAAAGGATCATTGATTTGTGTTCTGCACATGTTCTATTCGCAAGGAATCTTGGTCTTTTGAGTAGAGACGGCGCATACAGAAACCCGCGTGCAGTATACCGGAAGTAAACAAGAAGTAGAGGTAAACATGGCGAGACGCAGCACAGCACCACACTTTTGGAGCGAGGAGGAAAGCGCAAACAAAGGCGATCGCTATCTGCCCCGAACTATTCATTATCCGCGTGCTGCTGCTGTTGTTGTCGTCTTTGGATACATGAAGAAGAATCGGAAATGACGCATATTGCGTCTTAAGGTTGTCCGTACGTCCAGACGCTAACCGTGCGTCGCCGTTTACATCGGGATATTACCAATTGATTACAAATTCCATGTATACAGGAGTAACTCTCTCTGCTCACGCATGTAAACGGGTTATTCCGAATGTTTCAGAAACCCAAATAGTGACCCTAACCCGACCATAACCTGGATATTGGCTGCATGTAAACGTAGTCATTGCAGTCTTCAGTGACTACGTTTACATGCAGCCAATAACCCGTTCAAAACCGGGATATTAGCAATAACCTGGTCGCGCACGGCCATGTAAACACCGGCAAAAACCCGAATATGCTCATATCCCGGTTTTTAAAAACCCGGATATGATACCTGGGGTACCCCTTTTCTAACCCGAATATTTGGTCATGTAAACGCGTATCGGCATATCCCCATCAAAAGGAACATTGATTTGTGTTCTGCGCATGTTCTATTCGCAAGGAATCTTGGTCTTTTGAGTAGAGACGGCGCATACAGAAACCCGCGTGCAGTATACCGGAAGTAAACAAGAAGTAGAGGTAAACATGGCGAGACGCAGCACAGCACCACACTTTTGGAGCGACGAGGAAAGCGCAAACAAATGCGATCGCTATATGCCCCGAACTATTCATTATCCGCGTGCTGCTGCTGTTGTTGTCGTCTTTGGATACAGGAAGAAGAATCGGAAATGAAGCATATTGCGTCTTAAGGTTGTCCGTACGTCCAGACGCTAACCGTGCGTCGCCGTTTACATCGGGATATTGACAATTGATTACAAATTCCATGCAGGAGTAACTCTCTCTACTCACGCATGTAAACGGGTTATTCCGAATGTTTCAGAAACCCAAATAGTGACCTTAACCCGACCATAACCCGAATATTGACAGCTTGTAAACGTAGTCAGTGTCACATGATCCTTCAGAAGTCGTTCTAATATGCTGATTTGCTGTTCAAAAAAATTATAAAAATAAAGAGAAATATGATAATCATTGTTAAAACAGTTGTGCTGGTTAATGTTTTTGTGGAAACCTTTTTTCAGAATTATTTGATTAATAGAAAGTGTTAAAGAACAATTTTGAAAAATATATTGTAACATTATACTGAGTCTTTACTGTCTCTTCTGATTAATTTTAATTAATCCTTGCTGAATAAAAGTTTTTTTTTTTATTATATACAGTATATATATATATATATATATATATATATATTTTTTTTTTTTTTTTTTTTTTACTTACCCCAAACTTCCAGAAAGCTGTTAACAGGTTCAAATTGGTGGACTTGGAAGTTGGAGTGCATTGCAATATGGGATACAGTATTCCTTCTGCTCATTTTATGTGTCAGGTCATCCGTGCATAAAGAAAATGTGTATAATTTGTGCAGTATGCATACTGCAAAAAAAAAAAAAAAAACCCAAAAAACAAATGCATTTAGCGTGAGTGGTATGTTATTCTGAACATTGCCCCTCTCGTCCTCTTCTCACAACTCTATTATTTCCCAATGTATTTTTCTTTCACCTGTTCTTTCCCTATCCGTGTTTTCTCTGCTCCAATCTCTGGCCTGCGTGTTTGTTTTTTCGCTGTTTCTTTGACCTGCACCCCTTCTGTAAACTCTACCCCCTTTACTCCCTGACCCAAATCGACCCCCATATAGCTCTTTTCTCTCATATCCCAAACCTCTCATCGCTGATGACAGTCGGTTCCCTGCTTAAAAAAAGAGAAAACGTCAGAAAAAGGAATAAAAAAAGGGCAACTGCATTTCATTAAGAATAAAGTCTTTAATAAAAAATAAGATCCGTATCCCCCCCCCCCCCACCCCTCCCTGTTCTTGTTAGTCAGTTAGAAGCGACTCTGGAGACTTGCTAGAAAGAAAGAGGGGGTGTGGTGTTTTCAAAAGTGTGTCAAAAGCCTAGGGGTTTGTATCTGCCCAGAATTTCAATGGGAGGCTGAAAGGGGGCCGGGAAGCGGGCAAACTCAAACACTGGAATCTTGTTTAATTTCTGTCATGTTGCTCTTTTTTTCACCAGATTGATGTCTTTTTCAAAATCGGCTCACTATCTCTCCCTCTCTCCCTCCGTCATTTGCAGATGTGGTGTGATACTGTGTGCCATCTCTGTCCTCTCTGCCTTAAATCCCTTAAGTTTCCTGCTTCTTTTTCCCCCCTTCTCTTCTTACTGACTGGGGACCTGTGTTTTTTTCTACTTCTCCATTTATGATTATCAGTCGATCCATAACTCGCTTGCTAAGGGCTAGCCTTTAGCATCAGAGATGCTGCGCTTCCTGTATACGGGGGGAGACTGGTGCCCCACTGTTACGTTAACTAGACATAGAGCCGTGCATCGGGAGACCGAGGGTAACCGCGGCCCAGCACTGGGGTAATGTGTTCTCCGTCTTGCTGGAAGGTTCAGCATTTCCTGCAGTTAAAATCAATGAACTTGACACCTTCAAAGGGCCATGTGAGGGAGCGACTTGCTCCAGGGTTAAAACTCTTTTAAATAGCCCCCTGCGGGATTCACCGCTGTCAATAAAATGCAATAATTACCACACCCCGGCCTGGGAAGAGTGCAGGCAGGCTGGGCTAAATTAAAAATTGATCAGAAAGAGGAGAAAACATTATTTTTGTGGCCCTTTTCCCCAGTCTTTATCGTGCAGAGTCTCATCAGCAAACTGGCTGTAGTTTCTTCTGCTTCCTGTTTTACGATTTCCACCACTCTCTCGCTCTCCGACGAACGATTTACCATGTCGTTAGATGTTAGAAGATTTATTTGGCATTTACTTGTCCTGATGGTGAGGTGTGTTGCAGAGGCTGGGTTTATGAGTTAGCGTTCCTCTATGCAGACGTGGGCATTGAGAGCACCCTCAGCATTTATTGATTGCCGCCTAATTTTGTCTGACTATCCTCACCTCTGTACCTTCATCTGACAGTCAGAATAGGTATCAGTTGCTCATCCGTATATGTATCTGTCATCTTATTTTCACACAGACACATCTTACCTAAGAGCAAGATGTTTTTCATTACACACACATACATAAACATATTCAAATGTCACTTGCTCATCATATCCCACCAGAGATTGTTCTGATGCTGTCTAGACCATCAGACAAGCTACTCACATCATTGCGCAAAGATTTATGGGCCATCACTTGTGGTGGGATGATGCCATAGAAAGGGGGTGGGGGTACTAATAAAGTGCTATGTAATTATTACATTGTTTTTTGGTTGGTGGTTTTTTCTGTAGTACCATGGAGTAAATACTTTTAAATGAACATTATATTAAATATTTACAATTAAGATGAAATCTTATATGCGTGGTGTTGCGTGGGTTTGTATTGCATGCACTAGATCTATTTCTATTAGGGATTAAAAATAAATAAATAAATAAATATTTATATACATACACACATATACATATGTATATACATATATATACATATATATATACATACATATATATATATATATATATATATATATATATATATGTATATATATATGTATATGTATGTATATATATATATATATATATATATATATATATATATATATATATATATATATATATATATGTGTGTATATATATATATATGTATATATATATATATGAGCTTATTGATCTTGACACACAGCCATAAATCTTCGTGTCCTCTCTGTTTTTTGTTTTTCTTACTGCATGTTGGTTGAACCACATGAGTTTTGTAGATCCCACTACATGACTTTTTCAACAAAATAAATAAATAATCAGATTCAGATTTTTCACATTTTGATAAGCAGTGAAGGAACGTTTTGCTTTGTTGTAATATTAAGACGGTTGTATCACTGTGACATGTTTATTGAATTGAATTCAGAAATTCTTTCTCATCATGGAAGAGGTGTGTTCAAGTTATTGTATGTTTATTGTATTAAATATCCAGACCAGTCATTGACCCATATGCCAAAGTCGCATAATAGTACTATCTGACACCATTGTACTGCTACACTTTATTTATTTATGTACTGTACAGGAGAAAAACCTTAAATAGACTAAAGCAAGAATCCATTATGAAACATTATTGGCGATCGTTCACTCATTAGCAGAGTGTTGATGATTTGATTCTGCTGCTAAATGAACTAATGATACGGTGGCAGAGGCAGCCGGCGAGGTGTGTGTAGTAGGTCGTTCTGCGCTGCGGGCAGTGTGTGAGTGTCCCAATGGGATGGCCTTGTTTAGATTCTCTCATACAACGCCTGTGGCAGTATATGAGGTAGGTCTTCGCTCACTCTCTCCCTGGGACGACTTTCTGAGGCTGAATGTAGTATTTGTGTGAGTGTGACATAAGGGAAGAGAAAAAGATAGCGGTATAAAATATAACCCTGTTCTATTAATAGAGTCCCTTTTACTGTCCGGTATATCAATCTTTAAAAACATACTCGAGCAGGAATCCGACCAGAACGAAAGCTGCCCGTACGAAGTTATTGATTAGAATTTCTCCTTGTGTTCTTGGCAGTCTTAAGGGCTCTTCTGTTTTCCTGGATCTGTAAAATTTTTCATGCCGTCCTCTCCACTGCACTTTGTCGAGGTCAGGGTAAACCGACTTGCCAAAGTTTTCGGAGGAAATTGAGTTCATGGAGGAAACAGAAATGAAGCCATGCGGCTGTCCGTGGAGGACTGCTCAGGAGGTCGAAGTTCAGCCTAGCTGCAAAAAAAAAAAAAAAAAAAGAAAGGAAAAAAAAAGAAACATGCCAGAGTTGCTCTCCGGGCAAATTGGCTCGTTTTGCGAGAGCTTGATCGATGGGGAGAAACCGTTGGCGCAAATAGGGGTTAACTGGGTCTTGGCCATATTCTGTGGTTCAATGAAAGAGAAGAACAAATATATGTATGTTTTTTGTTTTTTTTCACCTCACATTACTGGAAGATGAAAATAAATATGGGAGAGGGATGGCTGTTCTCAAGGACCTTTGGCTAACATTCAGATGTCCAGAGACCTTCACTTCCATAAGGCTAGTGCATGATAATGAAGATGGACCGCATGGCCCCGTTCCAAGTGTTTTGAATAGCTGCCACTCTTTTATGAGCACGGCTCTTTAGACCGAATGGTTCAGAAGATATCAGCGTTTCAACAGCTGCTCCGATCCAAAAAGCTTGAATCTGCAGTATGAATGATTTGAAGACCTTTTGCATAGAGATATAAACAAAGATCTTGTTTGTATTATAACTGCATATGATTAATGGTAATCACTTTTGTGATTTGTTTTGTTAGAAATACTTTTTCTATTCCATTTTAAGGACAATTCTAGGTACAGTAGGACATAAATCATATACTCAGGGTGTGAATTACAATGGTGGATTGCAACAGAATCAAAAATCCAACAGATTTGACACATTTTAGAAAGAAAAGCACTATATACAGTATGTTTATATTATTATTATTTAGTGAATACTTTTTTTTAGCAAGGGTGTATTAAATTGTTTAAAAGTGACAAAAGTAAAAAAATAAATAAAGTATGATTACAAAAAAAAATAGTTTTATTAACTTTCTATTCATCAAATATTCCTGAAAAAGAAATATCATGGTTTCCACAAATATATTAAGCAGCACAAATGTTTTGATAATAATAAGAAATGTTCCTTTGAGCAAATAAGTATATTAGAATAATTTATGAAGGATCATATGACACTGAAGACTGGAGTGATTATGCTGAAACAGGAGTAAATTGTTTTACAATATTAAAATATAAAACGCTGCCTTTTATCAAGTAAATGCAGCCTGGGTAAGCAAACTTTTGAATAGTAGTGTATATTAGATTTTCCCCATATAATTTATTTTTCCCATAGAAATGGATTCATATAGTGATGGATTAATATAGTGATTTTTTCCATTGGCCTCCTTGTTGACTCTATCTATAGGTAAGCCATTCCCAAGTTTCTGAAGTCTAAGTGAGTCAAAACACTGTTGTGCATGAAAAACATTACTTTGACAGTTTGATAGCCCCGCCCCCAAACTCAACCCATTGGCTGGGACAGAAGTAGTCTCACCCTCAGACGTCACAGACTGCTGGCTGAACATCTGATGCATATGGCACACTTAACTGGAAACACGTCAGTGTTTTTGAAATCGTCATCTGATTGGTTGAATTCTATAGGATTTCCAGGAGACGTGTGTGTCACGTTCTTTAACGGTCCATCTGGAAACAAAGATGCCGTGACTGCAAACCCCCTCATGGAAGAAGAAAGCCGTTGTGTTTACAACTCTGACGATGAGCGCTTATCAGAATCAACTTAAAGGTGCTCTAAGCGATGTTGGGTGACATCACTTTTGTTGACATTCGAAGTATTGTCAAACAAAACGGAGGCTAGCTCGACCCTCCCTCCTCCTCATCCTGTCCCCTCCCCCTCCCTTCCATGTTTCCTGAAACAGGCTTTTCTGATGTAAATTCGGGACTTTGCTTGTAAAATCGTGAATTCGATGTAAATTCAGGAAGCGTTCCTTCTTTTCCCTCTTCTTTTCCCTCTTCTTTGCTATTTGTTCATCGGAACGTCGTCTCTTTGGTCGTGTGTCGGCCATATCAAAATTCAAGAGAATATAATTTTAACGTTAGTCGTTGATAGGACATCTCTCCTCTAGCTAACTTCCCTCTTCATGCTTCTCTCTCCTCCACTCCCCACACCCCCCTTCATGTGCACGCGCAGTCGCACACTAACCCCCCAACCCCCACCCCCAAATCATTCTTGTCGGTTATTGGCTGGAACACTGTTTATGTTTCGTGGCCCAGGTTGGCCCTGTTTGTTTTTGTTGCCGTTTGTGGAGCCTGGGCTGTCTACAGAGAGTGTTTTTTTTACAGTGTGTTTAGGGGACAGGCAGCTTGTGGATAGTGAGGAGATGTTTGCTGTATGTGACAAAAAAATGTTTCAGCCCAAAAAAATGCGTGACATCGCTTAGAGCACCTTTACCGCTGGATTTTCGTAAAGTTCACAGCATAGACACTTTAAAACGCGTCCTAGAGATTTACACACTGGGCTGTTATTGTAGTGACATCTGCGTTAAGTTTTCACGCCCCTAAACATGACGCGTGACAAAACGAACAGTGATTGGTTGCTTTACATGTCAATCAGACGGCCTCTGGGCAGTCCTTGGCCAATGAAAGCTGCTATGGAGTCCAGACCTTCTGCCGTCAGTCTGCAGGTCTGGCTACGCGAGACTAGGACAGACCTAACATGACAGGTTGCTCTAACAATCAGTGTTGCTGTGTCAGGCTGCTCAGCCTCCTCAAATGAGCAGAGCAATGTGTTGCAAGCTCCATTGTGTTTAGACTTTTCAGTCAACCTACTATTATAATTGACTGAGAATATTAAGTATAAAACTATTCAGACACCGAAAGGATTATCTTGAAATGTTATTTATCTAGTCATTTATATTGTATATAGCTGTGTCTCCATCAAATGGAGCTAAATAGTGTGAGAATAATATATCCAAAGGTTAAATCTAGTGGCTGCACCACTGACCTTCTTTTCTGCTAACACACACCTGTCAGACAGCCGCTTGGAGAAGGAGAGGCTTTTGTCAGGAAATATTCAGCTCTATTACCACCACCTGTGAATGAGCTCCTTAAACCTGGGAAAAGGCAAGATTCTGAAACAAATCTGTGTGTGTGTGCGCGTGAGAGCGCCCATGTGTGTGTGCAGACCTGTCACTCGCTCTCTTGGCTGAAAGTCAGAGTGGGAGCCGTGGCGTCGTTGGGTGAAAGCGTGGGGGAGACATCAGCATTCGGGCGATGTCACCAAGCCCCTGTGCACCGGGAGCAGCCAGACGCTCCGACAGGCGTACCTGCTTCCCCTCCGAGACATGCGCACGCACGCACACACACACACACACACACACACACTCCAAGTGTCCTTGAGAGTCACTGACAACCTCTCCATAAGCATAAAGAAGCCAAACTCTGTCATTGCCAGGATCAGTCCCTTGGTGGAGTCTGTGTGTTTGAAGGGCTTTTTTTTGCCTGGCTATGGACAGTCAAAGAAAAGGGTATTAAACCTGCCTGAAAGTGTCTAATTGACTTTCGAAGGAGTCCCCGAGCTTTGAGGTGTCAACATTGACTGACTCGGGGAAGTCCCACTCGAACAGGGCGAGTCTCGTTCACTTGACAGTCACTGGCACTTCTGGACAGTTCTCTTAGCGGTGTCTTCCTGGCACTCCCTAGGGTTAAAGAGTTGAGATTACTGTGGACAGACACATGGCTGGTCTCAATGTGTCACTTCCTCAAGCAGCTGTTCATACTTTCTTTTCACTCTTACGCCAACACAAGGTCAACAGTGAATATCGGATAGAGAGGAGGTACCTTGTGAATTGATGGTCACTCGCTTCCTCATATTTAATCCAAACCGTTTTTTTTTTAGGTTTTAACTAGTTATACTTAGATTTTTTACATTTTAATCTTATTTACATACAGTAATTTTTAATTTTTGGATATTAAAATAAAAAACAACATACCTTTCAGGTCATCGACAACACCACTGACGAGTAGACATTGGACAATAAGCATGTCCCAACTAGGTTCATCACTTGTTGGGGTCCAACTTTTCCGTTAAAGCGTGTGTCTGTATTTGGTTGCGTTGTGAGTATTTGTAGCAGTTTTCTGTATTTGGTTGCGTTGTGTGAGTATTCGTATCGTGCTTCTAAATTTGTTTGAGTATTTGTAGCGTCAAAGGTATTTGGTTGTGGTCTGAGTATTTTTAGCATGTTGGTTGCGTTGTGAGTATTTGCAGCATGTGGTGTCAAACTAATGACGATGTTTTCTTAATTTGCTGGTGTTTTTTTTTTTTCTTTTCTATGTGCATGTGTTTTCAGTTGCAGCATGTTGAGCTCTCTTGTCCACCGTAGTTATGGTTGTTTAGGCTATTTATTTGTTGAATATCTGTTATTTACTCAACTGAACAACTGTACTTAGCATCCATATATTGCAAAGAAATTATTCAGATCAGTGTTTTGTGGACATGAAGCCAAACCAAGCTAATTAAAAAGGTATTTCTAAAAACTGGTTGTCGTTCAGATGGTCCACCGACTATACACACACACACACACACACACACACAGACACACACACACACACACACACACACACACACACACACACACACACACACACACACACACACAAAAACACACCCAACACCATGCATATAAGATTTCAAAGTATTAAATTATTAATGAAAAAATCTTTAAGAGACATCTTTCCCTTTGCAGTATAGCTCTATAACTAGATTTAGACTAACGTGGGGCCAAGTGTCAGTGCACATACACTTTAGATACTCTGTGGCTGATAAGCGGACCCCCAGGGGAGTAAAAGTGCTCATTTCAAGTGTGTGTGTGTCTTTTTAGACACATTTCCTCCAGTGCAAGGCCCAAAGCCACCTCCTGTCAACTGTATACACACACACAAGTTCTCACTCCGCCCAGGGAATATCTGTGTGTGTGTCTGTGTGTGTGTGTGTGTCAGCAACAGCACCCTGGGCCTGGATTTCTGCAGGATCAACAGGGCTAATTATAGTGATGCACTGACACCTTTCTTGTGCCTTTTCAATCACCTCCCACTGCCAGGTGCCTCACTGCCTCAAGCTCCCCCTTCGCCTGTTTGTGTGTGTGGTTTATGTGTGAGAGCTCATGAGTGTTTGCTCAAAAGTTTGTGTGTGTGTGAACAGGAGTTAGTGGTGATGGTGGTCGTGGGTGTTTTTTTTTTATGTGTGACTGGCAAAGAGTTGGTGAGAAGTTTGCAAAGGTGTATGCTTGAGAAGTTATGAGATGTCTGAAAATGCTTGAAAGATGTTAGTTGCTGTATTTAGAGAGCTGTATCCTATTTTCTGGGGCTTTGGATTTATATATATATATATATATATATATATATATATATATATATATATATATATATATATATATATATATAATTGTTTTATATTGAAGGCTGTTGATAAACTAAGGCTTTTGTAGGTCTCAGAATATAGGTGAGTAGCATTGTTTACACTGAAATTGTGGACAATTTACAAATTTCTTTAAAGGTGTTTAAACATGTTGACTTAAATTAAGCTTCAGTATAAATAAAAAAAGTTTGGACACATTACTTTTTTTTATGTTTTTGAAAGAAGTATGCTCTTATGCTGAAGGCTGCATTTATTTGATCAAAATATTGTGAAATATTATTACAATTTAAAATAATGGTTTTCTATTTTAATATACTTCACATGATCCTTCAGAAATCATTCTAATATGCTGATTTATAATCAATGCTGGAAACAGTTGTGCTGCTATATATATATATATATATATATATATATATATATATATATATATATATATATATATATATATATATATATATATATATATATGTATGTATATATATGTATATGTGTATATATATATATATATATATATATATATATATATATATATATATATATATATATATATTTATATATTTATTTATTTATTTATTTATTTATTTATTTATTTCCTGTGATACTATTTCAGAATTAGTTGATGAATATAAAGTTAAAAAAAGAACAGCATGTATTTAAATTAGGATTATTTTGTAACAATATAAACTAGTCAAGTCAAGTCAAGTCATCTTCATTTATATAGCGCTTTTAACAATGTAGATTGTTTCAAAGCAGCTTTACAGAGATAAGCGTATAATTTAAGGTAACAGAGATTGTTTCGGCTTTACAGCAGAGTTAAGTTATTTCCATCTAAAGTTAGTTTTGATTTATTTGCTTCCGTCGCAATGATCATTTGTTATTAAATTAGGGGCCGCTAAGACGACACCATTCCCTCTACACAGACTTTAAACGCGAACCTGTGAGAAACACTGATGGCGTTCACATGCGCATTTAGAATGGGTTCTATAGTTATGTGCGTTTGAATATATGCAGGTTTGGAATTCCCTACAAGCCAAGCCTAAACAAAGTACTTGTCTTTCCCTATAAATTTTGATAAAGAATTTTATTTTATTTTGTTGCTTTGGGGTAGGAACGCGAAACGTATTTTCCCGACAACGCCTTATCTGTAGAGTGGTAGTGGGATCCTCCATAGGGAGAGACTAGTTGGCACTTCAGCACTGCGTTGTCATCGGTCCAGGCGAAGGTCCTTCGTCAGATCTGGATACGGCCTGGATCCGGCAGGCTGCAGGAAAACCTCGGGATAAACACAGACACTAAAATTAGCGTAGATGCCATTCTTCTCATGATGTAACGAGTACATTAGGATTTTTGGGAAGTGTTCCCGGTTCCGGCTGACCTAATCTATGCAGCCTAACATTAAATTATAGAAGTCTATAATGTATTATGTGAAAGCTAGGTCAAAGAGATGTGTCTTTAATCTGGCTTTGAACTGACAGAGTGTGTCTGCTTCCCGGACAATGGTAGGAAGACTGTTCCAGAGTTTTGGTGCTAAATAGGAAAAGGATCTACCGCCAGCAGTCGATTTTGATATTCTAGGTATTATCAACTGGCCGGAATTTTGAGATCGCAATAGACGTGACGGACTATAATGCGTTAAGAGCTCGCTCAAGTACTGCGGAGCTAAACCATTTAGTGCTTTGTAAGTGATCAGCAATATTTTAAAATTGATGCGATGTTTAATAGGGAGCCAATGCAGTTTTGACAGAACCGGGCTAATATGGTCATACTTCCTGGTTCTGGTAAGAACTCGAGCTGCTGCGTTTTGAACCAGCTGTAGTTTGTTTATTAAGCGTGCAGGGCAACCACCCAGTAGAGCATTACAATAATCTAGCCTTGAGGTCATGAACGCATGAACTAATTGTTCCGCATTTGTCAATGAGAGCATATGGCGTAATTTAGATATATTTTTAAGATGGAAAAATGCAGTTTTACAGATACTAGACACGTGACTTTCAAATGAAAGATTGGTATCAAAGAGCACACCCAGGTTCCTAACCGACGACGAAGACTTAACAGAGCAGCCATCGAGTGTTAGACAGTATTCTAGATTATTACGTGAGGAAGTTTTTTGTCCAATAATTAGAAACTCTGTTTTTTCAGAATTTAGAAGTAGGAAATTACAAGTCATCCAATTTTTTATATCCGCTATGCATTCCGTTAATTTTGTGAATTGATAAGTTTCGTTAGGTTTTGAAGAAATATAGAGCTGAGTATCATCGGCATAACAGTGAAAGCTAATGCCATGTTTCCTAATGATATCTCCTAAGGGTAGCATGTACAGAGTGAACAGCAACGGTCCTAGTACTGAGCCTTGTGGTACGCCATACTGAACTTGTGATCGATGAGACATCTCATCATTTACTGCTACAAACTGATAACGGTCAGATAAGTATGATTTAAACCATGCTAGTGCAATTCCACTAATGCCAACATAATGTTCTAATCTATTTAAAAGAACGTTGTGGTCAATGGTGTCAAATGCAGCACTAAGATCGAGTAACACTAATAGAGAGATACAACCACGATCGGATGATAAGAGCAAATCATTTGTGACTCTAACGAGAGCTGTCTCGGTACTATGGTACGGTCTAACTCCTGACTGGAAATCCTCGCAGATATCATTTCTTTCAAGAAAGGAACACAGTTGTGAGGATACTGCCTTTTCTAATATCTTTGACAGAAAAGGTAGATTCGAGATCGGCCTGTAATTGACTAATTCTGTAGGATCAAGTTGCGTTTTTTTAACAAGCGGTTTAATCATAGCCAGCTTAAAGTTTTTTGGTACGTATCCTAGAGACAAAGACGAATTAATGATATTAAGAAGAGGATCTATGACCTCTGGAAGTATTTCTTTCAGTAGCTTAGTCGGTATAGGGTCTAACATACATGTTGTAGATTTAGATGATTTAATGAGTTTAGTAAATTCTTCCTCTCCTATAGCAACGAATGAATCAAATTTTTCCTCAGGGAGACTACAATGCACTGCCTGATGCGATACTGTAGTAGACGGTTGCATAGTTATAATTTTGTCCCTGATATTATCAATCTTATAATTGAAGAAGTTCATAAAGTCATTACTGCTGTGTTGCTTGGAAACTTCTGGGCTTGAAGCTTTATTTTTCGTTAGTTTAGCCACCGTTTCAAATAAATACCTAGGATTATGTTTATTTTCTTCTAATAGGGTTGAAAAATAAGCAGATCTAGCAGCTTTTAAAGCCTCTCTGTAAGCAATAGAGCTCTCCTTCCATGAAATGCGAAATACCTCTAGTTTTGTTTTCTTTGAACTACCGTTCAAAAGTTTGGGGTCAGTATTTTTTTTCTCCTTTTTTAAAAATAAATAAATGTATTCAGCAAGGATGTGTTCAATTGATAAAAAGTGATAGTAAAGATTAAAATCTTTTTTACTTTTAATGTATCAGTGAATCCTGAAAAAAGTATCACATGTTCCAAAAAAAATATTAAGCAACTATTTCCAGCATTGATGATAAATCCGCATATTAGTATGATTTCTGAAGGATCATGTGACACTGAAGACTGGAGTAATGGCTGATGAAAATTCAGCTTTGCATCACAGAAATAAATTATATTTTAAAGTATATTAAATTAGAAAACAATTATTTTAAATTGTAATAATATTTCACAATATTACTGTTTTTTCTGTATGTTTGACCAAATAAATGCAGCCTTGATGAGCATAAGATGCTTCTTTTAAAAACATTAAAAATATATATATTTACGCGTTAACACCTATTTTTTACAGTCTATGGTTAACACATGCAATTTTTTTTTTTTTTTTGTGTAAAGCGTTAAAAATATCTAACACAATTAATGCAGCATTCTGTTTTTTTTTTGTGTGCAAATATTTAAAATATAAGATACTGTCTTTGTTGTTCATACATTAATTTGGAGATCAAATGGGAAATTATTAAAATATAAAAATATATTACAAACTTTAATGTTAGGTGTGATTAATCACGATTAATTACAGATAAATGTGCGATTGGTTAGTTAATTTAGAAGTGGTAAGGGGTTTTGTTGGTTGATATTGTTATTTTAGTCAAGCAACTTAAAGATATTTTGACAGAATTGTCATTTTTGGGTGAACTATCCCTTTAAGCAGGGCAGAGCCTCTAATGGGAAACACTGATGTTATTTACTATATCACTCAACTCATGTCACTTTTGTCTCATGTGGTGCCACCCCTGGGTCATCAGGTCTGCTTTGTGTAGGGACGCACAACACACACATAAACATGTCATCATTCTTTTCTTTGTGTTGACATACCCTGTGTGTCCTATAAGCTCGCGTAGCTCTATCTTATCCCCCACTGTTATTTAAACCTGACAACAGCACCAGAGTCTGTAGTCGTCCATGTCATCATCATAGTGCTATGTGTCATTACCCATGCATATGCTGACAGTGTATCCCTTATCCCTCTCAGGACTCTGGTGAGCTCTGCTGACTTGTTTGCGCTTATGTCAAGTTTTTTGGTTACAAGGCACACCGTACGCTGTCATGTGCTGTCACCCTCTTCCTCCCAAGGCAGTCAGTCATTGGAACGGCAACCCCTCAATCCCACGTTTGGAAATCAACACAGACATGTCATCAGCTGAGCCAGTGAAGGGGAGAAGAGCTTCCTGAGGCTGAGAAGATGCTATCGCACTGTTTTGCTGTCGCGAGAAAGCTGCACTGGTGGTCCTTGAAGTGCAACAACCCTGTCTCTCTCAAAAGCACAGGAAGAAGGAGAGATGTAACTTCCAAACCCCCTATGCCACCATAACCGGAGTCTGTTATCAGTATGCATGTGTGTAGCTGTGCGTCTTTGTGTGTGTGTTTATGTTTTGTTGGGTGGCAGGGGGCTGTGGGGACCAGCTCCGGCTATGCCTCTTTATCGAGGATCATTGTGGTGGAGGACGAGTGGCCGTGATAATGTCTGGCCTTGCTTTTGATGTTATTGAGCTGCTCCAGCAGAGAACTAGTGATAACTTACAAGTCTGATAAACATTCAACGTCCCTGTAAGCCTCCTGTGTGCGTGGAGGGCCAGAGAAGTGATCCTGTACTTTGTTTGTCCTTCACTGGCAGTTATTCAAGTTGAAAACCCCTTGTCCAGTATCCCTTTTAACTGACTTGTTTAAACTGAAGCTGAGTAGTCACAAAGTCATGTTCTACAACGTGTACAGACAAATTGCCCCCGCGGCTTTTTCTGCACGCTGACCTTGCTCTCCCTTCACACCCTTGGAGCCCATATACAGTTTTTTTTCTATTGGGGGGCTGTTTTGTGTTTGTTTTTCAGCTTTACCGGCTTCCAGAGTCAAGAGGATAGTTTTCAGTATCTCAACCCTTATTTTCTCCCCGTATTGTGCACATTTGCATCACCCTTTTAAGTGTTTGTGTTTGCTGCTGTGAATGTCCTTGCAGTTTTCTCACAGGACTTTGCAACACCTTTTCAACTGCCCTCATCTCACTAGACATGGATTTAGCCATACAACATGCTTTGCTCTCTGTGTAAACATGGAAAGACAAGATCCCAACATGCATTTGCCAAGGTTATGCATCAAATTCACTCTTCAAACCTGTGCGAGCTGTTATTCTGAAGTGGGTCAATGACTCCCTGGAAGTGCTCAGTGGATTAATATTTACACCATGCCTTGCACTTCCCTATCCACGTTGTGTCCTTTTATGAGCAAAGGTCCTGTGTTTCATGCCGTGGACTGGAGTTAAAACGGCTAAGCTACTGCTGAAATGCTATTTTCCTATGGTTCTAAGTAAGAAGAGGGCTGTGATGCCAGGCCATGTATGTTTCCAATAGCAAATTTACTTGTTTGGCTGTAGCAATTAAGTTGAACTGACAGACTGATGTTCCCTCATATGCAAGGCTAGAAGTGGCTGCCCATGTTTCTGTGCCATGCACTTAGTTTTACTGAGACAGAACAAGAGAAAGATCATTCTTATAGTCTGGCCAATATGAGTCAACTGCAGTGCCTGTGACCCAGTTCCAACCTCTTTTGCTCTATCTTTTCCCCTCCCTCTCTTTCTCTCTCTCTCTGTCTTTCTCTCTTTCCCCCCTGCTTCCATCCTTTGTGCTGGCACATCTCGCTCTTTGAAGTCCACAGGCTGATCTCCCTCAACAGGAGAGAAAATGCAAAAAATAATGGGATGGAAAGGTTGTTAAATCTGGGCGAAAAATGAAAATTGAAAAAATGCAACGAATACAAACAATAATAAAAAACAGAGCACAACTATCACTCCAGATGCTGAGGTGCGGTGCCCCATGGTGTCATGAAGAGGCAGTGTGCCGCAGGTAGCTCCATTCCCCTGGCACCACAGGTTTATTTATCCTCTTTTCTGTTTTTTTTTTTTTTTTACCAGCTGAGCAATGTCACGGGATCTGACCTAGAAAGGTCCAATCACTCTGTCAAGCCCTCAACCTCCTCCTATGAGTGCAACTGTGCCAGAGACTCAGTCATCTCTAACAGAAAGGGGAGCAGTGCATTGCTTGTATCTCCAAGGGTGACCCACTTCAGGGACATGCGCAAACATGTGGTGGAGTGTGGGCACAGTTAGCACTCTAAAAGTTTATCTTGCAAGGTGGCAAGACTTGCTCCATATATCAGTTTTTGGGGAAAACTTGAAGTCCATTGATTTAGCATGAGTGTCAGTCAGTTGGTCAATATTCCAGAATGAACTGCCCTGGATGGATCAGGAGCCTGATGCGGAAGAGATGGATTTTGTGTTACTTTTTAAAGGGGTTTACAGTATTTAGCAATATTGGCTGGTTGGACATTATCCCACTTATTACATGACTCGTGGCTTATTTTTTAAAGGCACACTATGCAAGATTTGTACCTTAATATAACAGCTTCGAAATCGTGGTAAACGTGGTAAATGGTAAACAAACTCGTAGTGGGGCGAATCATCCCGATAGCAAAGCAGGGCGGGGGATGCTGCTGGCAAAACCAGCAATGCAAGTTTGAGAGATGGTGCCCCGACAAATCTCGTGAGAATCACGACTTGCTTTGCGGCATGACGTCACATACATCAACAACATATGAAGCAGCCTCTATGGAAGACACTAGCACGCATTTCAGACGTGAATCATGGTAGAGTCGACGAAGAAAACGAGGAAAGCGCGGTCGGAAGAGTGCAGAGACGGCTCTGCGTGAGTGGTATTTACGACAGTAACGTTAAATACAAGTACTCCACAGCGACTCTAGGGGTCGCTGTTTGAGAAAAACGGAAACTGCATAGTGTGCCTTTAATGTCAGATCATAGGATATGCTCTTGCGAAAGACTGTGAGGTCATAGTACCTAGTTTGCTTGGTTACCATTGGAAGTCCACTTAAAGTTTCCTAAGGGCTTGTTTAATGCTGTCAACCAGCTTTTTCCTCACCCTCTGCGTGAAAATATCTATTTGTGGACACCATTGGGTTACCAGAATATCAGTCTTTTCTGCAGTGAAGAAACTGAGCTGGAGGCTATCGTGGGAACAATTGTGTATGACAAAAACAATCGGCAAACAAGACTCCTCTCAGCTGAAGACACAACAGGGCCGGGGAATGATGGCTCTCTGCTCTTCCACCCTCGGCTGCAAATAGTTCATTCTAATTCCCAAGATAGCGGCAAGCAGTATAAAGCCCCTGCAGTGCTGCTCTGCGTGGCTTTGTGGTTCTGGAAGATGGGAAAATAAGCACTGTTCTCCCTAAACATTAAAACATGCATTTATCCCCCATATTATCAACAGTAATGCTCTGAGCTTTGGTGGGTTTTCTTTAAGGTGTGTCTCTGTTTGCCTTGTGATCTTGTATCAATCTTTTAAGCTTCTCTGTTTCTGCTGTAATGGGCAACTTATTTTGCATTGTAGTTTTGTTAACCTTCATCTAGCTACACCATTTCTTTCCTCTAATAAACACACCTTATCTCTGCTTTGGAGTGAGTTGAAGATAGTTTAAAGAGTCTTGTGTTCAGAGGGAATGCATAACATTTTGCTGTTGTTGAAGGAAGGATACAGAGTCTCTTTAGGCTTCTGTTTTCAGCTAGAATTTGGCAGCTTCTTTTCTTTTACATTTTTTAAGTTGGCCTCGGGCCTAGAAGAGCTCATCAGCTGTGCTTGGCTAGATTGCACACACATACCTGCAATGTTATTTCAAATAGCTTAATTAGTTTCTGTCTGCATAGGCTGAAAGATTTACATAGGGCAGCACTTTATTCACTGCAGAAAATGATTGAGACCATGTGACTTGAGCACTCAGTGTGCGTGAATTGGCTTTCTGGGTCATGCTCCAGCACTGTCTATTACCTTGTGGAATAGAATTCTACTTTATCACCTTCACTTGTTGGATGATGTTTTTTTCCCTTCTCGTTTCTCTCCCAGGAATTTGCTCTCTGATCCTTGTACTTTTCCAACTCTTGATGACTGATGATTTTTAATTTAAACACCTCTCCACTTTAAGTAGTTCTCTGAAATTTGAACATAATTTTAGTCAAAGGGCAAATGCTTATATGAATGAAATGAAGATAAATGCATTCTTCAGGTATGTTTTAACCAGGCAAAGAGTTTTCATTTTTGATAAAGACATCATTTTTTTCCCTCCACTTTAACACATCTTCTTAGGCCGTTAGATTAAGGATCTAAGAATTTGCTCACTTGGTGTGAATTTTTATTGAATTGGCTACACTTTACAGGATGTTGAATTTGAATTTGAATTGGAGTGACAAAGTGAAATTTATTGAACTGCAATTCAAGTAAATTCAATGAGTAATGGATTTCAGGGAAATTAAGTGTTCTTCGGTCATGGTCCATAAGTCTGTCTGGAATGCCTATAAAAAAAAACATTAAAACAAGTTTGTCTTCACAAACTGTCTTTGTTCTTGTTTAAAAACACTTTAATTGTATCTATACTTTAATTTGAATTTCAATTCTAGTTCTTGTCAATTTAAAATGAATTCACATTCAGGAACTGAATTGGAATTTAGAAGGCATTCTCAAATCTCACCATTTCTGAATGGTGCAAAACTTGACGTCGTATTTTCAAGGAATCCTCACATTTAAGGGGGACATTGTGACAGAAAATGCCAGAAGATGTTAGCGCAGTCCTGCTGTGCTGTTGATCTCAAAGTCGCTTCTCCTATTCTCTAAGAAAGACGAGAACGAGACAAGCATTTCAAAGCTTGCAGCGTTGTTGTGCCTGACTACTCATGTCAGGGTCGTTGGAGTCACAGACTTAAATTACACATGCTATAATTTTGTCAAATGGACAAGAATCCTGATATGATTGTCATCATTTAGTCCTGTTGCATCTATTATTAGTCTTTTTTTAAGAAGGAAAGTCCCCCTCCCCCCCCCCCCCCCATTTTTCAGGGGTTGGGGGCTAAGTGCTGTTCCATTTGGCTGTCCATTGCTCCAGGCTTAAGGTTAAAAAAAATCTTGGATTTCACAAATGAAGTCTGCCATTGCAGCCAGTGGCATGATGGGCACTTACATTAACCAGCTTTAATTGGGAAAGCCATTTACCTTACAGGCATGGGGATGGTACATTTGGAGCTGAGAAAATTAGAGTTGGTTGTGAAGGGCAAGCTAGATGTTCTAGCGAAATGTGTGTTTGTGTGAGTGCTTGTGTGCTTCTAGGTATGTATTGAGTGTGTGGAGATGGGGTGAGGGTCATTGCAGACCGGGGAATGATCTGTCAGGGATCATAGTCTGTCCTTGGGAGATGATTAACTTGAGCCCTTTTCCAAAGTTACTCCCTTTGGGATGGCACGGCAGGCCGAAGGAATGTAATATTTTGTAACCTACAGTAACTATTCATTTCCTCATTTCTCACTTCAAGATTGCTGTGCTATGATTGGTATCACGTTGAAAATGTTTGCAGTTCTCATCAAGTAATTAAAGTCACCGTTCTGTTATTTTAAGCCAGAACTTTGTGGTAACTTTTTTTGTTTCCCTGCCACAATTCACTCAAGTTTTTGACCTGCTGGTAATCAGAGTTTCGGTTTGGCAACCATCCCACTTGCCAGGGTCTTCAGTTCGACAGCAAAACTTGACACCTTCTGGCCATTAAGAGTGCATGGCACCTTCCATCAGGTCTTCTCTGACTTGATCATCCAGCTTTTTCTGTTTCCTTACTCGCCCTCACTTTTGACACTTGCAGATATGGGTGCCCTGGTCTGCCTATCAGTCACAAAGTTCTTCCAAGAACAGTAGGGGAGCTCACCGAGGCTGTCTCTGCTAAAGGTATTTGGTGTCCATCAATATAGGAGATCCCTGGGATAACCTGACATAGAGAGATGTGGGGCTCGCTCACCAGTGCCTTCCTCTGTGCAATTCCTTCAGTGTGTTCTGTCGATTTGCTCTACTGTACTGACAAGCGGGCCAATCTCTGCTAGTCCTCGGCTTCCTGCCTGCCATCATGCTGTGTTTGTTTTAGCTACCGTTCTATTGCTGCTCGCTTTCCCTTTTCCTCCTTACTCTGAGGCACTCTCAAATTCATTACAACACTCCCTTCCTTTGTCTCTGTGTTTTTGTGTGTCTTGTCAAATAAGTGTATTCGCACAATCCAGGTGGCCCCACAGTCAATTGGAAAACCTCTCACAGCATGAAATTGTGTTGAGTTTTTCTAAGCTGTGTTATTGCGGTTTGCTGGAAGCCCATCTGACAGGAGCTTGGCAAACTAGCCTGAATTCAATGTGCGAGCCTATATATTTTTTTACTCCTCTGAGAGACATTTTTTCTACCAGCCATGCAGCCACAGCTGGGTTTGTTGTTTTAGCCAAACTGAAAATGGCAAGATTATGACTGAGAGGAATCAAGGAATTTGTTTACTCAAGTTAACTCATTGCAGTCCCTCACCACAGCCTGAAGCTGGACTGTCATAGTACGCTTGTTTTATTGGATATGTCACATCAAAAGAAAAGGCCATTGTAGATAGTAAATTAACATTGACGTATCCAGTCATTTTTTATTTGATTGCATTTCTATTTAGTATACAGTTCCTATATACTTTAGTCATTATTATAACATTTATTACAACATTGAGTAATATCATTTTAGTGCTTCTGTACAAACATATACAGTAGTGGCTAAAAGTAATGTCCAACCTAGGAAAATTGACATCTTCACCCTCAATTCAAAATTAGTTAAAGATTTTGTAAGCATATTGCATAGTTGTGCTTGTAGTCGATTGTTTTATTTGTGATAATGCAATGAAACAGGCCAGTAGTTTGTCTTTCTTTTTTTGCCAGATGTGCTGGCAAAATGTGTCGGAATGCGCACGGGCTAATTGCAAGCTACAAAACAAGTGAAATATGTCAATTTTGGAAGAATTTGAGGTTTTCACAAAAATGAGTTCATTAAGCCCTCGCCTAGCGATCCCAATTCTCCAAATAGCAATTAAACATCTAAAATGGCATTTTCTGAGAGGGAGGACCTTTCCTTTATTTTAATAATCCATGAAAAATTGCCGTTTTCTCTGCTCGCTTCTTGACTACAGGTGCTTCCCCTCAGCACAAGTTTGGTTTCATTGTAATTCCAACTTTGTGAATATTCATAGCAAATTATCGATGGCATGAGTCTGAACCAATGAAATGTGATTTTCAAATCCATGCTGTTGTAAACAAAACCAGCTTGCTGCTAACCAGTTGCAATAACGCCTTTCATGATTAATCAAAACCCCACGCTGGCACATGGTGGTATCATGGAAGCGTTCATCCTCTGAAAACATGAAAAGTAAACATAGATATATGCCTGTTTTCTACACCTGTTTACTATGGCGTAGTAGTGTACTCTATAATAGTGTAATTACAGCTGCAGTATTATTTATTTATTTATTTTATTGTAAAACGACGTATCAAATGATTCATTTAAATTTTAGTACATAGGTCATCAATCCTAATATAAAGTGGGACTGTAAAAATTATGCTTATCATATTTTCATTTATTTTAATATTTATTTATTGGATGACTGAATAAATTAACAGTTGGTACCATTCATAATTTGCACCACTTCTGTATACTCTAATAGAATTCCACTGACTTTTCTTACTATCTCTCTCTGACATGCATTCTCATGCATTCATGTATCACATTTTGTTCACTTGTCTCTGAATCTCTTAAACCCCGTCCTTAAGATTTAATTAACATTCTGATCCAGGGGAATTAAAGCCGAGCGCTCTGAACAGTGGTACAGTGGCTTTTGTTTGGGCTGGAAAGTGTTGCAGAGCACAACGCATGTGCATACTCGCTTAACATCTTCCTTTAGCAAACGAGAAGCACAGGCGGTTTGTCTGAGTGTGTTTGTTTTGTGATCTTTAGCGTGTGCGAATGTTTATTTTGGGGATTCTGGGATTCTTTTACAGCAGGTGCTATAACAAATACATTATGATAAACCATGGGAGCTGGTGAAAGGAAAAGTAACCATCAAGGATTGGAAGTGAAAAATTCATCAATTAATCCTTTGACAATAAAGCTATACACTCCAAAAAATCAATGCTTGATTGACTCCTCCTGCCGGCCCACAGAAAAACCATTCCCTGAATTCAATGTAACATGAAATGTCTCATCCTCCACAAGCACATTATTGAGCTTTCAAGACTAGCGGCTGGGAAATATTTGCCTGCACCATGGGATTGACAAAACCACTGAAGGGTGAAAAAGAAAGAACACTTTAAAAAATAAAGGGCAACAAGTGTGCATTTTTAAAATCCCACAGTCCGTGGAATATTTCCTTTCTTCCGCCATTGGTAACTGCACATTTGGGCTCTCTGCTTTGTGTATAGCTACGTCTTAGTGTGTCTCTTTGCTGAGAAGCGCACCAGAGTGTTATTTGCGAGTGATTGTCTGAGCCTAATAAAGTTGTCAGCTGGCTGTGGGAAAACAGCTGATGTTGGTCCCAGGGAAGGCTGCCTGTGATCATCCCAAGGTATGATGGGAGACCACCACAAACCACACCGCAACCTCTTTCTCTCCGTAGCCTGAGATCAAAGCACAAGCTCTAGTAATACTCCATCAATTAAAAAGCCTATACATCCCTAGTGCATGGGAAGAGTGAGAGGGAGGTAGAGGGAGAGAGAACATAGACTGCAGCAGCATTTTTGAATCTTTAGATTTTGCTCAGTTTTTGTCCCTGTGTGCACTTCGTGGTTGCATGCTCCTCTTGCCTCTTGCTCTCTGTTATATATTAATGTCTTTTAACATGTTTCTCATTAGTTAAGAATGTACATGCTCTGTGCACAGCCTTGCATTGCATTTGTAATGCAGAGAGTGGTGCAGAGAGCCTGCTATAACCTACATACTAATCCCTGTGTTTATTATATGTGCATGCATAAAGATTAGGAGTAGGCTTTAGGTCTCCGAAAATACAATTGTAATACTTTCACCATTATTTGGTAAAATTATATTATTAGATTGTATTATACTAATTATATTAATTATTATATTATATTGTATTATATTGTATTATATTATATTGTATTATATTATATTATATTATATTATATTATATTATATTATATTATATTATATTATATTATATTATATGCTTGCAAACTGCATTGCATGTTTCTTACTAAGCTCTTAAAAAAATGCCACATTTTGAATGCAAATAGGGTATTTTTGTTTCGTTGCAACTGTTTATTTCTGCCATTAGGAGACATACATCTCTGTTCTCAGTGAATACACTTTAGTGGCATTGGCTTTTTTGGTAAATATCAAAGCATTCGCTACAGCATTGACATGATAATAATAATGATAATTAGTGTATTGATTCAGTGTTGTGAAGGAATATTACAGCACTATACAGTATTGATTTCCACCCTCACCTTTAGTAAATGCTTTCATTAGGTTTGCATCTGTAGCACTCTGCATCCCACCAGTGACCCTGCAAACCAAACAAAGCCAAACATGTCCATATAACTGCTTTTCTTGATCTTTGCTTCCTTTTTAAATTGGACATACAGCAAAGTACCAAAAAGTACACGACTTTTTCAGTCGTATTACCTTCAGATTCTTTGAAGTTCCTTTAAGAACCATGTAAATATGGTATGTGAATATGGTAATCATCTACAGTAGTACCATCACTATAAAAAACAAACAAAAAAAACAACTTATTTTCCAGTATATGGGACCTTTCGAGTAACAAATACTGAGAAAATATTATTTACTTGAAACTGCATTAAAACCCTGTATTAGAACAACAGGGTTCCCAAATGTTGTTCCTCAAAATGTTGTCCTAACTAGTTAAACAGTTTTCTGAAGATAGTTTCAAATTGAATAGTATTGCTAATGTTATCGGTTTATGAGTTCCTAGAATGAATTGACTATTTTCATCGTTCTAGAAGTTTGTTTGTCAAGTGTTGAGGTCTGTCAAACCTTCTAAAACTACAGTATATCCCAGATATCTTTGCTTTGTAAGATGAATGTGCCTTATGAAACTAAGATAGCATCTGAATGAGATATTTACATTTAGTGAATGGACACATTAAAATTGACAAAAGTGTGTGTGTGTAAACCCTACAACATTTGTTGGTTCCCATGAGGAAAAAAGCTTACAATTATACTAAATGATGTTTTGTTTTTTTGAAAATGTAGGTTTTTGGGGTAGGGTTAGGGGATAGAATATACAGTTTGTACAGTATAAAAATCATTTATGTATTTATGTCTATGGAAAGTCTCAATAAAACATGGAAACCAGTGTTTGTGTGTGTGTGTGTGTGTGTGTGTGTGTGTGTGTGTGTGTGTGTGTGTGTGTGTGTGTGCGCGTGCGCGCATGCATGCATGCATGCATGCATTTATTTACTTATTGGCTGAATGATACATTTTACATTTAGTGAAAAAACAAATAAAGAGAACCTAAAAACTGTTTTCTCAATTTTTCTTTTTTACAGTAATGGTATACTTAAATTCCTTTTGTAAGGCTCAAAGCAAAATCTTAAATCTTAGTGAAATTATGAAGCTTTATCATAGACATGGGTGTATGGTGTCCTGTTTAGGTGTGGACTGGGTTTCAGTTGTTGGTTACATTGAGATGGAAATTGCAGTGGCAGGTTTAAGGAGCTGGCTGCTGTGTATGTGGTGTTTAAATTCAGTGCTTGTGGGGTGATTAAGACCTGTTTACTCTGGTATCTCAGCGCGAATGCTAGCTGAAAGAACGTCCGTTCTCTGTATGTTGTCAGCCAGCTTAATCATAAAGCCTCCGTAAAGCCCCTGTGGTCTCCCAGCAATGAACCCCACTGCCTTGGCATTCCTGTTAGCGCTTTTGTTTTTAAATGCCATCCATCAAGTGCCACATCTACATGCATTTACCAATCAGTTATCGACAGACCCAATATTTCTTGTTTTAAAGAGTTTACCAGGGGTCTGTGGAAAGATTTGCTTTTACAGTTTTTAGTTTTACATTTTGCTTTGTGAAACCTATAAGACAAACAATGAAAATAATTAATCAGAATTCATATCATGATTTTTTGAATTCTTTTTAATGCATAAAAAAAAAATGTATGCAAATTTTGTACATTTGTTTAGATGACACTCATATGTCATAATATGTGTGGTGAGTCTTTTTGTCATTGAAGTGGCTTTAATAATTAGGTAACATTTTATTTCGGGGGTCCAC
This sequence comes from Squalius cephalus, assembly GCF_949319135.1. Lineage (NCBI taxonomy): Eukaryota > Metazoa > Chordata > Actinopteri > Cypriniformes > Leuciscidae > Squalius > Squalius cephalus. The sequence goes on from NC_137126.1 coordinate 20,607,935, forward strand.
TTTTGACATTCTACTAACTATAAGTAACTTTGCAACTACATGTCAACTAGCAGTCATTAGAGTATTAGTAGACTCTGCTTAATATCTGCTAACACTTTATTTTGATGGTCCTCCAACAGACATTCTTCTGACTATAAGTAACTTAACAACTGCATCTCAACTTATTCTACTTACCCGAAGTCTAACACCTAACCCTACCCTAACAGTCTACTACAATCTTCTAATACTATGAGGGCTAGTTGATATGTAGTTGCAAATTAATGAGAGTTAGTTGACATAGTTACAAAGTTACTAATTAGAATGTCTAAAGTGGACTATCAAAATGAAGTGTAACCAATCATTTTAATTCTAAATGATGTCCAGTAAAATATATATGATTAAAAGAGTCACATTTCTGGTTTGGTTTTGATGAAGTGATACATAAGCCTTACTGATTTTGAGGTGTGCATAAAACAAACAAACAGACAAAAAAAAAATTGGGGAACACTTTTTTTTAAAGCACTTCTTCCTCAGTTGATTTGAAATAGGATTCCTTTCCATTCCTAGAGTTTACCTTCATGTTTTATATCAGTTACTGTGAGATGATGTTTGGGGGGATGTTTTCTGAGCCCTGCTTAGAATATAAAAGCATCTGTTTCCTTTGGTCTAAGCTCATCTGTTCTTTAAATAAAGTTAATGACGCAGTCCAAAAACATCAAGGTCCTTTTGAATAAGTTAGGAGCTACTGTGCTATTGTAAGATGAAAGGGACTAGCTTAAATTGGTTGACTTATTTAAAGTTAGGTTATCATTTCCATCTTTGGGTATATTTATATTCTGTAAATAATATATATATATATATATACAATATAGATACACCCAGTGGCGCAAAAAGTGGGTATGCTCACCCCAGGGCGCAGCACCAGGGGGGCGCCAAAGCGATGGTATTTTTTTTATTTATTTTTTAATCTATACGTAGCTGCTGTTGTGCGTTTCTAAATAATTTCTGCATTTCCTCAATGTTATATAACTTTTTAGAGGACTAACAGGCTAGAGTAGGATATTCATAATTCCATCATAGAATTTTGACATAGAGAGGGGGGGGGGGGGGATAATATCGCGAGCAGGGGGGGGGAGGGGGGGTGCAGGTACGAGTCGAAAAAGATGGATAAAGCAAAAAAGCTGTCGGGACTAAAAATAGAAAAAGAAAGAGGGAAAAGGAGATGGCATGTCAGTGTGACGTCCACGCATAGTCTAGGAGATTCCCGGTGGGCCGACGTGCTTTTTGGGCCGATACATCTAATAGGCTATTTTTTTTTTTGTTGTCTTTGTCTTAACGACCCATAAAACTCGTACATCGGCGGCCCATTCGTTTTGTTTTGTTTTGCTTAATTGGCGACGCTGGGTTAGTGCCGTTGTAATGCATTGGTAAAAAAATAAATAAAGTCAGCATTAGTTTTTTTGTGACATTTTTCATTAAACACCTAGATCAGCGGCCCATTGGTTCTTTTCTTGATTGACACTAGGCTGACCAAAATTGTTGCTGCATACCCCTCTGACACTGGGTAGTTGCGCCCCTGGATACACCTTGCTGTGTGTTTTGGTATAGTCACACAAGATATGTTCCACATTTATGAGTGCAGTACTATTATACTGGACAGTGCAGTACTACTACACAGAACCCTCTCTTGTTGTTTCTAGTGTTATTTTGATCATGATTTGTGGTCTACTAAATCACCCAGACGGTAAAAGAATAAATATTGTCACAAAGTCCACAGCATTGGAATGTTTAGGGTTAAGTTTTATCAAAGCCGTATACAGTATACATTACCGTTAGGGTTAGGTTTGAGGTCGGTTAGGGGGGTTAGAGTTTGGTTTATGCATGGTTAGGGTTAGGTAAGACTTATCTTTTTTTTAAAGAAGTCTCACCATATATTTGATATAAAATCAAGTAAAAACAATAATATTGCGAAGCATTATTACAATTTAAAATAACTGTTTTCTATTTATCCTCTGATGGCAAAGCTGAATTGTCAGCATCATTACTACAGTCTTCAGTGTCACATGATCCTTCAGAAATCATTCTAGAAAATTCAAATTCAAAAGAACAGGATTCATTTAAATAGAAAGCTTTTGTAATATAATACATATTATTTGTATAGAAAGGTTCCCAAGATATTTTTTTCTTATGTATGAGTGATAATTATCATTTATATAGTTGTTGTGCTGTGTCGCAGGTCTGTTCTGATAGGGTCACAGACAGCAGGGGGACTGCTAAATGAAAATAAGTAATATATAGCTAACCATAGAGTTATACATAAATAGGCCTATTAACCCTTAAAGGAGAACTCCGGTCAATTTTAACATTGAGCTAATTTTTTTGTACATTTGGAGTGCTGTCAATACAGAGAACAACGACAAAAATCGGTGTTGCCTACACCGTGTTATCCTCTTTTTAAAATTTGCACCCTGTTGACTTCAATGGGGCAAGTACTAAACCTGCTTTTAGCCTCTTAACATCCTTGATGTGTCATTACAAGTGCACAGGTCATGTGAGTGATTCCTTCGGAGTGAACGCGGGTCAATCTGACTGCAGTAGATGTGAAACATATGAATAAAAATTATGTTTATTCAGCCAGCGCACATACCTGTATTTACATCCTGTTTTCGGTCGAAGTCCATAGTAATCGATTGTCGAGTTCACACGCATTGGTTTAGTACCTATGATCATGCGCGTGAACCTCGTTTCTTGCTTCATCCCATAGCCTATATTTGTTCCTGATATCAAAAGGTTGTGCATCCAATCGAATTCTACACATCATATTGTTGAGCTTTTTCAGCTCATAGTAATATTCACAAGTTTTAAGTTAGTTAGTTACTTTGTTTATTTATTTACTTTTTTTTCTTCCATTGGACTAATGGCAACCCAACACAATTTTGGTGTTGTGTCACCCTTTGATTCCCAATAAGAAACCTGAAGCGAAAACCAGTTTTGAGAGCCTCTGTATTAATTTAATACACAGACACCGGAAGGACAAAATAAACCAGCTCTAATTCCCACTCGCCCATCTCTCTGATCAAAACTGCAGTGCATGCTGGCCCAGAAGGTATGTGGGCTGTTATCTGAACCAGTCTGTGTGCAGATCTTAATGTCAGAGTGAAGGGTACCAGGGGCCAGTCAGCACATTCAAGGCACAGAGAGCTGGCAGAAGAGCAGACGTTAGCTCCAGGCACCTCGCGCGCGTTTGATAGCACTGCCTCTTTGTGAGCCTGCCTGTTTTTTTTTTTTTTGGTTTGTTACGGCTCAAACGCAACTGTCTGCATCTAATCTTCTTCCTGCTTTTATCATCAGTTCCACTTGTCTGATTTTTGGTGGGCCTCCCCCCCCCCCATCTCTTTTTTTCCTCTCTTTTCTGGTTTCCCTGCATGTTTGCATCTAAAACAGGATTGCCTGTATTATTGTGAAGAGAGCATGTGCTGTGCCGAGCTCTACAGATAGGTGGCAGTATTCTCTTTTAAAGGGACAGCTCTATCTATGCATTTCTTTTTCTCTACCCTCCCTCCCTCCATTTTTTTTCTCCTCATGCACTCTCTCTCCCTCTGCTTGTTCACATTGTATCTTAGGGCTGCAAATTAACCTGTCACTTCATCATTTGACAAGATCTTCATTTTTATTCATTAGGACCTGGGTTGGGCCTGAGTGTGTCTGTGGTCATTTGCTCCCACTGTCGTCTTCTCCTTTTGCCGTTTTTATTCATTCCTTCAATTTCTCTTTCTTATTGTGCACCCTTTTTTCTCCTCTCTGTGGCTGGTGTGTTGGCATTAGCCCTTGTTACGATTGCACCCCGTGTGGCTGCCCCTGAAAGCAGGACCATGTTATGGGACTAAAGAGCTGGTAAGCTGACTGTGATGAAAAGATAAATGACTGCATAAGTAAGCAGCGCTTCGGCCATGTTTGCTCAGATCTAAGGGAGATTGTAGAGCGTTAGCGCTCCAGCTTTTGAGAAAAACTCTGAAATAAAATGATGTTGGCTTGTTTGGGAACAGGATGGACTTATTTTGGTGGACTTTATTTTTTTTTGTTAATCCTTCATCGGCAACTGTTTGCAGATGTGTCATCCATACAAATGAACACAACTTACGTATTGATTTGTTTTGTTTAAAAATGAATGAATCTGTTAATTTATAAATTGTTTTATACATTTATAAACTTAGAGTAGAAGTCTTGGGGCAAGACATTGTACCTGAATAAATGTTTAAATACACACTGACTAGAATATAAAACACACTAATATGAGACTGTTTTGATAAAATCGCTTACAAACCTTGTGGAAATTTTTTAAGCATGTTTCTCAACTCTACTATATGACCATTTAAAGCTGCTAATGCTGTAATTTCCATATGATACATGCAGGGATACCAGAAAGGAACGTAATGTAAGTTTCCAAAAGGTACAGGTTATATGGAGCAAACTCCACCCACAGGACGTTTATCCATCTAAAACAGTGGTCCCATTGCTAAAAGGATGATTTAAACTATACAGCTCAAATAGCACACCTTTGTGTTTGTATGAATGAATATGTTCTTTTTACAAGCACATTTCTGCTTTTAAACCAGGGTTCTCAGATTACCACGGTGCTGCTAGACAGTAGGCCAGTTGAACATTTACAACAAATACAAGTTTGTTTGTTTTTACAACCATACATTGTATCTATGTACAGTGATTGGTAGAGTTATACAGTATATGCATGTTCATACCCAAACATTTTTACAGATGTGAGCACACAAGTTGTGTAGTTGGCTACAACTGCTTGTTTGAATTCCTGATTTCGGCCTGTAAAGTCATGTTCAGAATATATGCTGTTTAACAATAACATTATCCCGAAGTGTCCTTAAATTAAAGACCAAACCAAATTGCAGAAAGTGAAAATTAATTTTCTCTGCTCAGTAGTTTGAGACTACTATTTTAAACTCCCTGGTTTGCCCTTACCACATAGGCTTCAAACCTGTGAAAATGTGATACCACAAATGTGAAATTGTTTTTTGCAAAGGTCTGTATATATTGATAAAAATGATTTATATTAAAAATAAATTCTGTTCTGTTAAACTTTCTATCAATCCTGAAACGGTTTCTACTCAAATATTAAGCAGCATAACTGTTTTCAAAATTGATAGTGATAAGTGCACCAGATCAGCATTTTAGAAGGATTTCTGTATGAATATAACTGGAATCTGCTGTACAATATCAGAGGTATTTGGAATGCCCCATCTAGCAATATAATCCTTCCTTGAAGGAAGTAACTTTTTATATATAGAATTGAGACAGAATCAAGACTTGTAACATATAGCCACGGAAATGAGAAGTGGAATGAGCTTTTAGAAGAAAAAAAAAAAGCTATATTTCATTTCTCCTTTGTCTCTCACATCATTCTGTTCTTTGATGAATCCTGAAGGCAGTGATAGTTTTGCTTTCTGTGTTTCCTCTTTTCTCCCTCTTATTTCGGCCTCTCTCTGGACAGCGAACAAAAATAGTGTGTGAAATATTTAAGCGCCTTAGCGTGCGGCTGAGGCAAATAATAACCAATTCTACGGACTATTACCGGACACCTGGAGACCTCAACCGCCTTTCCTTCTTTTCGCTTCTCTTCAAAAAGAACTGTTTGCCGCAAATGTTAGCAAACCCTCCCCTGTCTACCGCCCTAAGCAGATTACCAGTAATTGTATGTGTATATGTGTTTGAAAAAAAGAGAGGGAGGGATAGAAGGACGGCTAATGCTTTGAATAAGATGGAGATCCCTGCTGGCTGTTTTGTCGTGCCCCAGAGATCAGTGCTTGGAGGTTGGGTCCTGTGGAGGGGCCTCAGCCATTGGGGCCGCCAACATGCTGAGAGAAGGTTTGATCTTAGCTGTGGCAGTTCTGTTTTCGATCAGAAATCTGGAGCCCCACGCACTCCACATTTACAGCATTAGAGAGCAGGATCTAGAGGATATGAAAATTAGCCTGTTTCTCGATGCATCGTCTTGTGTTTGAGCTAAAAGAGCTGCCTGTGTAGATTTGTAGATTTTGAGCACTAGTAAAGTTCATTGGGTTGACCTAGGCGAAATGTTGTGTTTTTGTTGTCAGATTCATTGAAATAGTGTTTTAGCACAAGGATATAAGGATAATAGAGTTAAACTCATCACCTAACATACACATTTCATTAACTGACTAAATTATAATCAACATTGATGATTATACTGACTAGCCTTTTTCACGTCATTGAGAAAATATTCTCTTTTGATAATGAGCTTAGTCTGACCCTGAGATGATGAGCTACACAACTGGCAGTTCTCACAGGCAGTTCAACTTTTCAACTCTTGTCTCTCTCACCCTCTGCCAGTTTAAACTATATATATATATATATATATATACACACTCCACACACACATATGTATATGTATATATACGCCATTTATTAATCTAGATGATTTTTACTCTACATATAGAGTACAAATTCATTTTTAACATTTTGAGTTGTTGAATAATGACACTTGTGTTTTTAGATCTGTTTTACAGCTGAAATTATATTTGTTTCATAATTGAAGAACTTTACATCAGTAATACTGTTATTTTCTTGTTTATTACTGTGAAGCCGCTTTAAAACAATCTGTATTGTATAAAACGCTATATTAATAAATGTGACTTGTAAAGTATTCCCCAATGCCAATGGAGTAAGAAAACATAATTCAAGATAAAATTTTTGAAAACATGTCTTAGTATCTTACTCACTTTCGCTTCTCGGGTACATTTATCTTGTTGTAATGAGAATGTTTAGATATTTTTAAGGGATACAAGACCTTACATTTGGTTAGACATTAAAATTGTTGCAATTTGTCTCTTGCTTTTCGTCAAATGATTGCATGCCCAATAGTGTGTGTGTGTGTGTGCGAGTGCGTCTGTCCTCTGCTCTTTAATAGATGTGCAAGAGTGAATGCAGCCTCACTGCTCCCTCTCTCATAATGGCCAGTGTGGAGTCTTTAGCCCGTCTGAATCCGAAGCCTTTGCTGATGGATAATTGCACTCCCAGCCTCTTTGCCTCTTCTTTCGCAGCTGAAAACCAAGCTCATTGCAGCTCATAAAGAATCCCCCCGCTGAAGAAGAGAGCGGGAGGGTGGGGGGAACGAGGGAAAAAAGAGATCCCAAGTTGTCCTTGTGCATAAAAGTAGATTCTGCACTTCAACACCTTTTCAAATTAATATTTGTGATGGGTCTATTGTGCGGCCGAGGTTTCTGTTCTGTGCCCTTTGTTCCTGCGTTTGATGTAATGGAAGAGAGGACAAAAAGGAGATGGGAGAGAGAGGGAAAATGGTAGTGAAGTGGGTTTAAGGGGCTGCTTCTGTGAGGGCTGAAAGGCGAGTGGTGTGAATGGAGGCTGGGAGTGTTTAGGCCCATGCCTGAGCTGTAAACAGACAGGTCCGGCACAAAGGTGCGCCGCAAATGAGCACATGCTCACGGCCTGAGCGAGAACCCCCCCCCCCGCCTATTCTCTGCGGGCCGGGCGCTCCTCTTAGACATCTTCTCAAGACATCTGGCCAATCGAGGCCACGTCCCCCTCCCGTCCGAAGACCCAAATTGGACCCCTCCCCTCATTTCGAAGCCGTTGCGGAATACCTTCTTCTCTTTCGTGTCTCTGCCTAGGCCTCAGTGCTTGGGCGGTTAAACTCTTTTGTTTGGTTAATTGCGATGAGTATAATATACTAGTCTCTCGGAGGTCCGCTTGAGACAATTAGACAATCGCCAGCTTTTAATGAGACAGCACCCAGTCACCCAGCGGCCCCCCTCGTTCCTCCTTCAGTGGCCCTCTCGCTCGTTTTTTCTTTTTGTTCGGGGGTGGCGGGGGGACGTGCTGGAAAAGGGGATTGCCTGCAAGTCGGGCTTCCCTTGGAGTAATCAGGCTGGGAAAGAAAGAGTGGAGAAATAGACGAGAATAAAAGAGGGGTATTTTGTCCTCAATCAAACTCTCATGGGCAACTCCCCTGCTTCTGAAAGACCATGCAAGGCTTGCGTTTTATCACTTCGGAGCGCGGCCGTGTCTGGGAATGGCCAGGTAATGAGCAGCCATTATCTTCGGCTCAGGGAGTGAGACGGGCACTTTACATTGTCATTTCTATAAGCAAGAGGGATGGCCAGAGGGCCCGAGATGACGAAACGCACAGAGGGTCCGTCACTTCTCTCGACAAATGGGGAAATAATGTGGCGTTTGAGTAAAATAAATAAATAAATGGCCAACGTAAAAAGGCGATTCATTACGTTTTCTCGCCCCTCTTAATTAATTAATAACCCCACTTCATGTCACCAAGTGTTTCGGATTCACAGGTCCCGATCTACATTTGTATAAAGTTGTGAAGGGCAGTGTTTCTTTTTTTCCCTATTGTCGTTCTCTTCTTTTCTCCTATTCTTTCACCCCTCATTTTAATTTTTTATTCTTGGGAGCTAATCACACTGTTACGACAAAGATGGGCTCCATTATTGCATCTGTGGCCGAGAAAAAAGGAAATGAGAGAGAGACAGGGGCTGGTCGTCGCCTGACACAGGACAATTAATCTTCTCGTAAAGCGTTGTCAGTCGGCTAAAACGGACACAAATGGATGGCCGGCATTAACCGGGGGAGTGTAGGTAGGGATTTTAACAAGCGTTTACGAGAGTCCATTTTCTCGCTAATGAAGAGGGGAATAAGTGACCCGCCACGCCGGCGACGTACACTTAAAGCTCTGTCCTCCTTCATCACCGAGAGATGGACGGAGACAGGAAAAAAGAGATTCCCGGTGTCTCTGTCGGTGAGCGGGAGATCTTAGGCCCTCGGCCGGCCAAAGATCGCAGCGCCTGCCCTCGCTCGATGGCCTCTGTGTGGCCTCCCACTCTGCCGCTGCCTGGCCTGCCAATTTAATTAAAGCTCTGCAGAGTCTAGTTGCTGCAGCCAAAGAAGCTGTCCTGCCCTCCAAAGAGCTTGTTTATTTAGAGCTGATGAATGCTTCAGCAAGTAAGCCACTCTGAACTTTTAATGAGCCTTCCCTTACCCAGCCGGCAGGGAATGAAAGCGAGAGGTCTGGTCAGAGGCTCGGCGGAGGGTTGACCTGAAATGGCATTGATTATTGGCCGCACTGAGAGAGAGGCGTCTGTGCGTTCAGATCTGAAAGAGGAAGAGGAGTGTTGAGGATGAAAAAGATGCCTCAAGTGCACGTTGTTAACTCACTTACTGGCTAAGCGTCACAGAGGACGGTGCTACTCTTTGTTGAAGGTGCACACTTAAAGGAATGTTGCGACTCAATGCTGTCTATTACTACAGAAAATGAATGTGACTTGTGTAAAACGAGGGGAAAAAAGGAATCATAAAGAATGGCGACGTGTACAAATGTGTTAGCATGAGACTGGTGTGATTGAAGTTAAATCCAGTCTTTTAACATTATTCACAGAAGGAAACCCTGAAGGGATGTGATGAAACAGGATTTAGTAGGCAATGCAAAACAATAAGTTCACCCACCTAGAAAAGTAGTACAACTTTCACATTTCACTGGTTAAGTGCATTGCTGTAAACAGGTTATTCTTGAGTTAGGGTGACTTATGTGTTTCCTTGTATGATTTTAAAGAGAAAAAATGCTGCCTCTTTAAAGGACTTTTTCCTAATTTCAAAAGTGTTGAAAGGTACAATTTGCAAGAATTTCCCTATTTTGGGCTTGTCCTGAACCCCTCAACCTTCCCTTTGTGTTAACAACAAGGAACTTCCAGTCTGTAGCACTTCTTCCCAATAACTTTAATCATGTTTTCAACTAATTAATTTATTTTTCAACTCACTTGTTGCTGTCTCCAAAAATGATGTCATAACCTTTTAGAGAACAATTGAGCTTTTTCAAAAGAGTTTAATGATGGAAAGAGACACAGAGGAGTGACAGTTTGAAAATAAGAGTGTTATAATTTTTAATTTTAAGCTTTAGTTTGATATTTTGGAAGACATTCACATAACATCCTATGCTATTGGACAACATCTGTGAGCAAATGTGAGAATAAGTTATATATAACCTGGAATATTAATATTATTATTTACTACATATGCAGTCTAAACATGCAGAGTTTCTGTGGATGTGATTGTGAGGGTATAAGTGTGACTTAAAACTAGCTCCCTCTCGCAAACACTCGCTTCACCTGCACACGTTCGACTCTGGGGAGCTTGTCTCGGTGTGTGCTGAACTTTTTCTCCCCCCATCCACAGCTGAATGTATTTTACATACGAGTGTATTTTTCCAGTGTCTGTCTCTTGTGATCATGTAGACTGTCTGGCAAGGTGTCATCGAGCCACCCGGGTCTGTGTGCTGCTGTGGCCACATTCAGGGAGGACTCTCTGGGACATTTCATGCTCCTGGTCCCAACGGCAGAAACTGAAGACTGGGGGTTTTGAATTGTTAATGTGTGCACACTTTGGCAGGTACTAGAAATAGAAAGAAAAGAGACAGTTGCTGGTTAGTGCAGGCTGGGTGGGAAGCACAGTTTTTAAGAAGCTATGGACTGCTTATTTTTGAATGGTGAAGATGCTACAAAACTATTATTGCTTCGAAAGCTATGGACTTGTTTTAAGAGTGTTGTTCTGTAGTCAATATGCTTGTTCATAGGTGTGGGTTATTTATTTATTTATTTTTAAGTGGCTTTTTTGTTGTTGTTCAGCTACATTTTCTCGCACAATAATGAGACATTTCATGGTCAGTTTGACGGCTGTACTGAAAGTTTTGATTTTAAATAGATGTTTAAAGGCTGGACCGAAGCATGGGATGGACCAACGTCCATCATTAAACCGCAGCCACTCGCTGACCTGAGATGTCAGAGCTAGAGAATTCATCCTGCTGGTGTATTTGTTATCGCCGGCTGTATGCACATGTGCGACTCACAAGGGATATAAAGAGACGAAGACGAAGCAAACAAGACGTCAATGTTGCATTGCCCGCCCGCCCACCCTCACCCCTCCCCTCGCTCGGCACCCAAACAGTTTTAATTATATCTTCTCCCGTGTAGTGCGCCTCAGTAACCAAGGAGCTGACATTGATGCATGTGCTGATAAATCCACAAACACTGGAAACGAGATTAACAAAGATTTTGAGGAAAGGGTGACAGCTAATTTTGCGCAGTGGTCCATGTCTCATTCAGGAGTGATGTTTTGATAGAGAACCGGCTGAGAATTCAGCTTTCGTGTGGTGGAGTGGGATTAGATGGTAATATCAGGAGTTGCGTAGCATATGCACTTTTTAAATTGTTTTGCTGATATTTTTCCCCCCGCTAGCTCACGTTCCATGCATCACTTTGCCAGATAGCCGTTCTTGTCCTTCTGTGTGTTTGTACTGATGTCGGAGTAATGAATGTGTGTTGTGTAAGTGAAGAGGGTCTGTGTTAAGGTAGCTGGTTTAAAGATATGTGATGGTTTCTTTTGCGGAATGGTGATCTGCTGCTAGTTTGGTAGACAAATGGACAAATGGGGTAAAATGTCAAACCTAGGGCACTTAATTGTGACTACGCTAATATAAGTAGCAAACTGTACGTGAACGTCTGCAGAGAGGCCAAAAACAAACCTCCATTGTCCAGTCGTACCAGTAGCCTAATAAAAGCAGTTTTATTTAAGATGGAGCAGGTTGCCACATGAGGGCGGCCATGTTGTTGATCACATGACCAGTAGAGTGCTACTCTTTATCTTTATCTTAGTGTTATAGGACACTTTCACTTGTGGAATAAATTAATCATGACTGACTGCGTACTACTACAATGTTGTTGTATGAGTATTTCGGTAGAGGCTCCTATAACATCTGTGTTTTCATAAAAAGGTTTAAGCATTTCATTCATATTTTCTGATAAATACAGTGCACAATGTGCTGCAAAAATAACCTCAGTGTCCCTCGGTGACTTGTTTTATTCTGTGGAGCACAAAACATTCATTTTTGATGTATATCCTGGTCACTAGTCAGCATTTCAGTTGACTGAAAAGAGCAACCAGCACAATATTAAACATTTCTACTTGTATTCAACAGGTGAAATTAAGTCATAATGGTTTGAAAGTACATAATGGTAAGTAAATGGTTATTTACGTGTATGCTAGCCTATGCGTAAAGTTGAACGCGTAGCCTTTCAAAGTATACTCAATTTGATAGCGTGTGCGAACGCAGGCAGTCGACACACGCGCTCTAGAAAGTTGAATCTTTGTCCAGTGTCTGCGCTATTTTTCTCCAGAAGTTATGACCGATCTTATAATTCCAGCTATCTTATAATTCCAGCTATCTTATAATAAAAAACCCAAGCAAGAGCTTGTCAGTGCAGGCGTCTGTTGTCTCTGATATTTTGTTGTTGTTCCTTCTCTTTAGTTTCGTCTTATAAAGTGAAACAACGGGCCGGGCCAACAACTGATTAGTGCAAAACAAATTCAATGTGCAAATGCTACAAGTACGATAACAAGAATCAGGTGGCGCGCGTACAGTATGCGTATAGTATTCTGGTGTCGGAATTTGCGCCACGCAAATTAGTACGCGATCCCTCGTGTACGTGTAAAAAACTTAAGTATACTTTGAGCTTAAATGTCTTTTTTTTCCCCGTAAAGTATGCTATTAAATACTACTTTGGTTCCCAGTAAAGCTTAGCTATGAGGAAATGGAGATGTTTGGGTAATTACATATTTAGCTGCACACAAGACACTTTGATGAGGGTCTGATTTAGGCCTGATGTACCTTTTTATGTTACTTTTATTAAAGACCCTGTACTTTATTCATATAATACACATTTTCATTCTGAAATCTACACAGCCATCACCACAAAATGTCATCTTTATGTTCTCTTACATCTTTTCCCCCTCTTTGTTGGTGCGATCATGAGCACTCATCTTATCTGCGGCAGTAGGGTTTGTGTATTGAACAAGACTGACCTCTGTGTTTTTGAACCTGCTAACTGTCTTTAGAGGCTTGATCTGCTGTCTGGAGAGAAAGGTATCGCTTCACTTTATCCTTTCTCTCAGAAGACCAGAGACAAGCAGATAACAATCATATCTGCCACTACTGATTCCTCACGTCTCTGTCAGCCGCGTGTGTGTGTGTGTGTGTGTGATGGGGGGCTTCTGAGACCGCTGGCAATCCTCCACTCTCCACCCTATTTTGTGTCTATATGGCAGAAACATCTTGTAGTTTTCTTTTTTCTTTCTCAATTTTTTTTTTGCTCAGTCGTTTCTTTTTTTCTCTCTCTCTCTCTCTCTCTCTCTCTCTCTCCCCGCAGCCTTCTCTTTCAGAATCAGTTCCCCATCTTCATTTGCAGGCAGCTGACAGCTTCTTTCACTTTTCTTTGTCATTTTCCCCTTTCTTCTCCCTCTTTTTTCACTTCTTTTCTCACCCTTCGTCCTTCTCCATCTGCTTAGCTTTTGTTTGCTCCAGCCTTCTCTCATCCCAACTTGATAATGAGGAATGTGGTGTGACCCTGACCTCCATTGGTCTGGCGATGACCTTCGACCTCCACATGTTCTCCTTCGTCTTCTTTTGACAGCTTGATTAATTACCCAGTGTTATGATTTATGTGTAAGCAATATGTAAAAAAAAAAAAAAAAAACCAACAGGTGAAGTTCAAAGAGTTTCTTTAGGGTTTTTAATATTATTTTTTTTGTGCCTTTGTGCCCTTTCTGCATAGTTATGCAGACAGTTGTGAAGTGTATATGTATCTTTATTATACAAAGTTTGTTTCAGACGCTCTGTTCCAAAACCCATTGAGCTGTGTTTTTTTCTAAGGTAGCGTCCTAACTATTATGAAACCTAATAAGTGACTAGATTGGAATGCACTTCTTAGGCAACAATGCCTAACACATGGGAGTCTTAAATTAAAATTTGACAATTTATGGGCAGCTTTCATAGGCAGTTTTCTAATAGACATAAAAATACATAGAACACTTTTTCTACCGTTCAAATGTTTGTTTGTTTTTCTAAGAAAATTATACTTTTTTTTTTTTTTTTCCAGCAAGGATGCATTACATTGGTCAAAAGTGACAGTAAAGGCATTTATAATGTTACAAAAGTTTTTTTAATTCCGAGTAAATGCTGTTTTGGCTTTTTCATAGAATCTTGGGGAAAAAAAAGTGTCATGGTTTCCACAAAAATATTAAGTTGCACAACAGTTTTCAGCATTGATTATAGTAAGAAAATGTTTCTTGAGCATCAAATCAGCATATTAGAAAGATTTCTGAAGGATCATGACACTGAAGACTGGAGTAATGATGCTGAAAATTCAGCTTTGCCATCACAGGAATAAATTACATTTTATAATAAATTAAAATAGAAAAAAGTTAATAATAATAATAATAATAATAATAACAACAATAATAATTCACAATATTACAGTGATTTTTTTTATTTATTTTTTTAATCAAATAAATGCTGCCTTGATGAAAGTAGGAGGCTTCTTTTACAAACATTAAAAATCTTAAAGACCCCAAACTTTTGTACATGTTATGTAAAATAATAAAAGTTTTAATTCTTCAATAACAATACGTCAATATTTGTATTGCTATTATCCACTTTTGATTGAATTGTAAGTACTTTCTCTTCATCCACTGTCTTGGGAGGATATATATCGTTTTTTTTTTTAAATGCAAAACATTCCGAGATGTCCTTTATTGCGAATGATACGGATACCGCCTAAAAATTGACTTAGAATTTAGGATGTAGCATAATTTCTGCTACCTTTTGGTACAGCTTTTGTGCAGGAGCGTCTCTGTTGCTTTAAAAGGCAGCCTCTGTAGGCGGCTCCCTAGCTTTTGGAACGGAGCAGATATGTTTCCTTTCAATGATAATACATAGATATGGTAATCCTCCTCGTTTGTAGGTGAAATCGTTCAACATGGGAAGCAATATTTCACTGTAATATATTCTCATTTAATCCAATGATCAGTGTCACCTTGGAGACCACCAGTACGTCTTTTTAGCTCTCCTTCTCCAGGGCCACAATAACAAAGTAAAGGTCAAGGGATTCCACTTTAACCCTTGACCCTAGGGGGTGGCCACAGTCAGTGGTGGTCAGTAAGATTAATATCCTGTAGGACACTCATTATTCATACTCAGCCAGAGATAGATTACACAGGAATATGAAGTTTGAGAACGCTGCTCCGCTCAAGAGGCCTTTAGCCTCTGGTCAGTTGCTAAATGTCTGGCTTAGCGCTAATGCTCTTTTTATGGCCTTGATGTGGCCTGCAGTGTTAGACATTGTTTAAATCAGCATAGACTTAAGTTAAGTTAGTTTGGTCCAGTGGAGTTTGATTATGAGCATGTGTATTCTGAATGTAAACAGACCAGTGTCTCCAAAGATCTTGATAATGCACCCACATAAACTCTTATTTGAACACACATCATGCTCACAGTTTTATTATACTCTTTTATATTGTATTTATTTTTTTGCTTTGATTATTTAGTTTTTTTTCTCTCTATATTTTCGTTAAAAAGGCTGAACTTAGCCTGAACAAGTGTCTTCATACAAGACAATAGCCATCATAGCTTTTATGCTGTGTGACCTTTAATATATATACATGTTTAATAGCGCTCACACATCTGTGCGTAAGGTTGCAGCCTTGTAATAAACCACTAATCACATACAGTACCATTAACCTGTCAAAGCAATCGCCCTTTCCTTCTCACCCCCTACGGAAGAGTCACTGCTACACATTTGTATGGACTTCCCTACTGTTTCCTTCATTTTCAACATGGTAATTTATATATGGAACAGTTAGAGATATCATGGGGCAGCTATCATTCAGTGATCTATACCACCCATCTTCCTCTTTAAAAATGTACGTGCATGCAGGGAGGAAAAAATATAGAAATATAAATCATGAACCTAAAGGCATGCCCACTGTATCGCTAAATTATTCATTCCTCCGCCCCCACATCTTGAGCACACCTCAGGACCTCAGTATTGCCACACCGGCTATCAATACCTGCTGTACATCTGGAACGCGAGATGATGGATTATTATTTGTTTCATTGACTTTTATTTATTGGCAATTATTTTATAATTTCATAAATACATGTTAACAATATTTTTTCATAGTAAATATGACATATGACCATTTTACTTTCATAATGTTGCATATGTACAAGTCAAAGTATAGAATTTATTTAAAGTTGGAATGAAACTGATCTGAATGCCAGTTAATCTCACCCTCCGCTGAGACATATGTCATGAAGAGAGCAAAAGTTGTTTCTGTCGTATGTGTGTATATATAAATCTATATATATAGTGCTGGGCAGCGATTAATCACATCCAAAATAAAAGTTTGTGTTTACATATATGTGTGAACTGTGTATAATTATTTTGTACATATATAAATACACACACGTGCATGTATATATTTAAGAAAAATGTGTTATTTATATACAAAATATTTATATATAATATAAAGTATGTATAAATATATTTACAGTATATACACGCAAATATTTGCACCCTGTTGACTTCAGTGGGGCAAGTTTTAAACCTGCTTTTAGCCTCTTAACATCCTTGATGTGTCATTACAAGTGCCCAGCCATGTGAGTGATTCCTTCAGAGTGAACACGGGTGAATCTGACTGCAGTAGATGTGAAAGATATTAATAAAAGTGATGTTAATTCAGCCAGCGCACATACCTGTATTTACATCCTGTTTTCGGTCAAAGTCCAAAGTAGTCGATTGCCGAGTTCACGCACATAGGTTTAGTTACCTATTACCACGCGCGTGAACTCGACAATCGACTACTTTGGACTTTGACCGAAAACAGGATGTAAATACAGGTATGAGCGCTGGCTGAAATAACATCATTTTTATTCATATCTTGCACATCTACTGCAGTCAGATTCACCCGTGTTCACTCTAAAGGAATCACTCACATGGCTGGGCACTTGTAATGACACATCAAGGATGTTAAGAGGCTAAAAGCAGGTTTAAAACTTGCCCCACTGAAGTCAACAGGGTGCAAATTTTAAAAAGAGGATAACACGGTGTAGGCAACACCGATTTTTGTCGTTGTTCTCTGTATTGACAGCACTCCAAATGTACAAAAAAATTAGCTCAATGTTAAAATTGACCGGAGTTCTCCTTAAATCGTTGCCCAGCAATAAATAAATAAATAAATATATATATATATATATATATATATATATATATATATATATATATATATATATATACATAATATATAGACTTGGAATTGGTAAGTGACTATACAAACTATACCCTGTTTGTATGGTTCATCCCTTAATTCTTTAGCAGATCAATACAGTCAAAGGTTGTGTATTTGTATCTCAATATTGTTGGTATATTTAGTTTGTCTGTTTGTAGGTCAGCATTGTTTCTGTAAGAAGTAAACGGTGTTTCCCTTCTGCCACAGTCACTTCCTTCTGAGCGATTGACACGTTGCCCTCCTGTAAAAAGTTGACAAATGATTTCTGTAACATTTACTTACACAATCGATAGCTCTGACAAATTCCACCTGCACCATGATTAATGCTGCACCACCCCTGCTTGCCATCTTTCTCTCTCTCTCTCTCTCTCCTCTCACGGTTTCGTTTAGTCTCTCTCTCTTTACCCTCTTTCTTTCCCTGTCTCTCTTGCCCTCAAGGGGTTGCACAGCTCACTGAAAGCAGATGTGTGTGTTTATATATGTGTGTGCGGGTGTGTGCGTGTGTCTTCGATCATGAGCGAGGTTTCCCAACATCTCTTTGATAAAGCCAAAGCCCCGAGCTGTAACTACAGTGTTGTAAACAGCGGGACAGCTTAATCACAGCCATGCGTCTCAGTCAGCTGTGCCGCTCAAAGCCTGGCTTATGTCTTTCCTCTTCCCCACTTCCACACGCAGTAATTTACTGTATGGATTTTAAAATCTCCAAAGATCTTATGCTTCACCGTCATTTAATGGACATTTATGAGGCCCTGAAAGTCCATCCAAAGAATGCAACCCATGTAGATGCAAGTCTTTCCATATATTTCCTGTTGTGTATGGGAGGGAGGTATGAGTATATATATTAGGGATGTCACGATACCAAAAATCTAGTAGTCAGTACTGATATCACCAAAAGTACACGATATTCGATACCAAAGTCGATACCACAGAAAAAAAAAAAAAAATAATAATTGAAGGGAGAGGGCATTTTTATACATTATTTTTTTTAAAGAAATTACGATTATCACCAAAATGTTTGCTCACTCATGTATTTGTGTTTTTATAATTTGTTGCATTAGTCAGAAATAAAACAAGAATGAATAAACACATTAGAAGCAGTAGCATACATAAATACAGTAGAATAAAGTGCTTTATATTTTTTTCAGGTAGGTCTAGTATTCAAGTAAAAATACCACATAAATTGAATAATCAAATATAAAATAAATCTGCATAGTCATAACTGTATAAGTTAAATAAAGATTAATCCTTATTAAAGCTTTTCTTTTGTTTTTTGATTATTAATAATACAGACACCAATAGTAGACAGTACTGTAGGTTTTAAAGGCTGAATATGCAATATGCTATTACACATGCTGTTCACATTCAAATAACCGACGCGAATATTCGCCAAGACGGGCATTTTGACACAGCTGTTTGTGTATTTGAACGTTTATGTGTAATAAGC